>NW_005187405.1:1416710-1458550 GCF_000239375.1 Pundamilia nyererei
TATATATATATATATATAAATTGTCATTTGCAATGGATGCCTGCAGCGTGTGAAATTTCTCGTATGTGTGGCACAATGTGTTTTACTTTCCATTTTTAGGGATTATTATGATTACTTTTAGAAACTTGTAAATGTATTTATCATAGACTTTTTATACACATAATTTATTACGTATTATTATTATTAGTAGCAGTAAATATGAATATAAAATATTTTACTTTTCTAAATATAGAACCAGGATGCGTTAAATATCAAACTAATGCAGTTTCATGGCCAAAGTTAACGACCAAGCCAAATCAGTAACCGGGTAAATGTGTGATTCTTTATAGTAAGCCGTTAATTATCAGGGCCTCTAATTCTTGGCTTGTTTAGATTTATTTAACCCCATCTTGAGTAACTGAATATAATCAAAATTACACATGCACATATTTAACTTTTTAACTTCATTTCTGACATCCTGGCACTATATAAATAACCTGGTTAACTCTCTGCAGTTTGAATGCCGTACATGAATTTACTGTATTGTGCTTGTTTTACAGCTCCTCTGTAAAATAGGTGTAATTGGATTACCTATCCGTACACAGCTTACACTTTCAACATAAATAATGAGACTTTCACAACGGTTATTTTAATGGAGCACACTCTGTTTTACCAAAGTAGTCATGTGGTGTATGTAATGTTTTCACCTGAAATGGATACTGCCTCCAACATTCCCTGAGGTCCCAGAACCACGGTTTCTGCACAGACAGGGAAAAATTTAGAATAAACCTGAAGAGGTGGAAACGTATGAAAGGACAGAAATAACTTTCAGATTAAATTCATTTGTTTTCACTCACTTATTGTTTTAGCATCAATAGTAGGAGTAAAATGTCATTGCTATAAAATGTTGTCACTCACATCAACCAGGCAGGACAATCCAGCCACAAAAGCTGTGAGGTAGAAGAAGAACCTCCAACTGAAAGACAGCGACTGAGATGAGAAACTCTGGCCATTTAAAAAAGCACTTTAAAAATGTAACCAGCCAAAGCTTTGGACAGTGTCAGAGTTCTTGCGAGCTTTTCCAGGATCGGTCATTGTGGAGACTGGTGGAGGATCTTCTATTGAAGGAACTCATCAGTAACTGGACAATGACGGAGGCGTGGAGGGGAAATACTTACGCAGCTTCACCAAACTTCTTGGTTTTAGACGGCTTGTCTTGGCTCCTGCGACGCTTGAACCACGTCTCTATTTGTCTCTGCGTTTTGCGGCACGACAGCATCAAGCCTTCCATTTCACTCTGAAACAAAAAACAGCACAGAACGAGTTGAGGTGGAGCAAGCGACGCTCGAATGCAACGTGTTCGTATTGTTCTTTTAAAACGTACTTTAAGAAGTTTGTAGTGCAGTAAAAGTAAGTGCGACGTGCAGGCTTCGATTTATTTCTCCTGTTCAAACCCATTTGAATATATTTGACATCATTTTTTGACTATATTTATTTTATTATTTCTTATTAATGTTTACATATGTAGCATTCATTTCATTGTTTAGTGAAATTTGTTTAAATAATCTTGATCACATGTTCATTTTGCTTTCCAAAAACAAAATAAACTTAGTCAGAAACTTTGCATATGTATCTAAACAGTATTTTAAAAGTTATAACCTGTTACTATATTGTACATAACAAAGTCATAAAAAAATAATGTGATATTTACATATCATTCTTTATATGCCTACAGTGGAAACAATGGCAGAAAGAAGCATAGTTTTAAATAGCTCTATATAGCATTATTAACATGTTGACCTTCAGATCAATCTACAGGGGTCAGAGGTCAAATGTGACCTGCTATTTCAAGTCTTTGTCTATATGTTAAAAGAACACACTTGTAAGAATCATAGTTTCTAAGTTCCATCCATCCATTCGCTTCCGCTTATCCTTTTCAGGGTCGCGGGGGGCGCTGGAGACCATCCCAGCTGTCATAGGGCGAGAGGCAGGGTACACCCTGGACAGGTCGCCAGTCCAACACACAGGGACAGACAACCATTCGCACTCACATTCATTCGCACATTCACACCTAGTGGCAATTTGGATTATCCAATCAACCTATCCCCACAAGTTGCATGTCTTTGGACGGTGGGAGGAAGCCGGAGTACCCGGAGGGAACCCACGCAAACACGGGGAGAACATGCAAACTCCACACAGAAAGAGTGTGGAGCCTGATGTTGGAATTGAACTCAGGACCTTCTTGCTGTGCGGCAACAGTGCACCGTTTCTAAGTTATGAGGCTTTTTGTCAGTTTTCAGCCAATAAGTCATTAAGCTGACCCTCCATATTTCTTCAGTCTTTAGAGCAAAAGCAAATGTCTGCTGGACTCATTTCTATTTAGCCAGAAGCCTGTGAAAGGTCACAAGATGACCTTGTGGGGTTGTGTGTTTAATGCTGTGGGGGAAAGGGAAAACAAAGTGCCTTTACACACAAATTTAACTTTCAAATGAAAACACGCCAGTTTAATCATTTGAAAAACACCTGACTTAAAAAAAATACAAATTCAAAGACTAAGCCACGTGTTTGCATGCGTGCAGAGGCCTCCTCAGGCTCACCTGTGTCGGCTCTCTCCTGTTCTGGATGTAAAACGACTCCAGATTCGGCGATGGTGCAGCGGTCACTTGAAATCTATTCTTCACCCCAAGACACCTGGCCATGGGTGGGGCAACAAACCTGAGGGCAGAGAGAACAAAAGGTATCTTAAAAAGAGGACGGGGGATACTCGGGGTAGCAGTCACTGTTTAGCTGTAAATAGAGCGCTGGGTGACCAGCGTGTGACTGCACTTACATATGAATGCATTGTATTACCACTCACTTAGCAACACAACAGTTAAAAAACATTAGGTTAAAGCATTGTTACAAACCTGCAAACAAGCCTGCTTTTATTAGTTAATCATAGCCATGCATGATTTTTTTCCACTCCAGGAACATGAGATCATTTGACAATCACATGACATCTTAAGTATGATTAACAAGCAATTTGAGTCTCTTGACGCATCTTCTGCTTGTTTGCTCACAGCTAATATGTTAAATTACCTTCATTTAGGTTTGAACGTCTCTAATTTTCTCCCTCATTTCATTTCTGTTTATCTTCCTCTCTAGTTTCCAGAGTCTTTCTCCCCCCATGCTAACAATGCCAGCTCCACTCACCAAAAACACAAAAACACCTGCTCACTGTCCCACAGCTCGGATCCTCTTACAAAGTCCTCTCTATTGATACTGTGGATGCTTGGTTATAGGCAGCAAATGCGGTGCGACTACTTTTTTCCCCAGTGGTGACAACGACTTCATATGATTGCTGTATTTTCGAAAAGACTTGTAAGTGCTGTTTCAGCTTCAGTGGAGTGAAATGTTTGTGTGCTCTGCTGCAGACCCTTCACTATCTCAAACACTCACTCACCCATTTCAAAACAAAGAAGGCCTGTGTGCTACCTTTCAAACATGTAGCGGAGGGCTACGAAGCCCAGGGCGAGGGGCAGAGCGATGAGAAGGTCCAGGGGTCTGGGGCGGTTGGAGTCCCCCATTTGTTCCATGTCTCTCCAGGTCACACCAGGAGGAAGCCAGTAGTCCTCCTTCCATAAATCAGGCAGCATCTCCATTTTTTTTCTGATGCACAGGTGAAGAAGAATAAGAGAACATGGTGGACAGAACAAAATAAGAATAGATTAGATTTACTGTCATTTAAAGGTATATAACTCAAACTGTGAAATTAAGTTTGGCATCTAATCTGAAGGGCAAATAATATACAATATACAACACACACACATAGACACAAATGCACAAACCAATTATAATATGTACAGTACACATTAGAGGTTTCCACACAGTTAAGTTTGAGCGCAAACAAATATGAATTCATCCAGGTATAACAGCAGGTGAGGTGTCACGTGAGAGAGACAGCAGCTACAACAAGAAGAGCACTATGTTGGTGCATCCTAAGCATCCTATGATCCTACATCTGTCACCTCAACTACAATATGTTATCAAAAATCAACAATAATAATAACTCTTAAATAAATAAAAATGTCCCACAATAAGAAAATTCCTGTCCTACAAGATCAGAATTAATCATCCTAACAACCATAAAGCACGGGTCAGGTGAATAACGATCTCTTTTAAACAAAGTGCGGAGAAATAGCCGACTGCACTTCAGTTGGTTGTTTCCATGGATAAACGCAGTAAGCTGCAATGAGACCGCCGAAAGAAACGGGATCCAGAGCAGAAACCTACCGACCAGGACCTCCGTGTGAATTACAAACCGAATTAATGAGGCAGGAATCTGAAAGAAAATCCAGCTTAAACCGAGATTTCAGGCTGAGCCCTGGGTGGCTGACGATGCGCCGTGGTGCTCCTGTGTCCTGAAGACGACAGCAGATCCGAGCCGCTCGGTCATCATCGATCTGCAACGGTTGTTAAGTCAGACGGGGTTTAAAAAAAAATGAAGCGGGAAAGGAAGCTGTGGGACAACCTTCAAAAGTAAAAGCCCTCGGAAGAGTATGTTGTAGCTTTTAGTAGTTTATTTACTTAGTTTTAGTGTCCCCCCGATAAATTTGTATAAATATAGAGTAAATAAAGAAATATCACTTCTCTCTCTTTAAGTCCAAACTGAAAACTTACTTGTTCAAAATAGCTTATCGCACATAACCTCTTCACTCTACTATTTTCAATTTGTTTTATGTCTTATGCTTTTATGATTGTGTAAACTGTTTGCTTTTATGTCGCTTTTATTATTCTGCTGTCTACAGTGTCTTGAGTGTTTTGAAAGACGCTTTCAAATAAAATTTATTATTGTTATTTATTTATTTATTTATTTATTTATTTATTTTAAATATCATTTTTAATTAATGTAAGCATATTTTATTAACACCTCATGCTTTTTGACCTGTATACAGCCAAATACAGTCAGGTCGTGGTAGGTTCAAAAATGTAGCAGTGAACCTTTATTGTGAAGACTTCCGGTCTGCGCTGTCTGTCTGAATGATTGATAGCTGTGGGGGGACTGACGCACCAGGGGTGTCTCCGGCTCAGGGGGAATGATTCACAGTGTGAAGTGGGCTCTGTGGTTACCTTTTAAGTTATAGTGGGTGGGCAGGCTATTGCTGATTGCTTGCTACAATTTAAGCAGAAGGATAAGTGGTTAATAGCTGGGAAAGCAGGGATAGGCCTATTTTCAGTGTGCATGGTCTTTAACATATCAGGCCTTATAGTTGTTAACCTGTCATGATGTTCCACTATATAACCATTATATGAATAACACAAACTGGGGCAACCATGGCACAAAAGCTGTGATCTATTCCATTTCATTACACTTTGTTTTACTGTAAAAACTGTTTGATTAAATCCTTGATTGAATATCATGGATGGGAAACATGCCTGATTACATTTCCCTCTACTCCTTAGTAGATTATTCTCATGGCAGACTTCTCCCAGGTCACCAGCTCTCTCTGGGAAAGCAGCTCCAGAAACCCATTGCAACGAGCTTCGAAGGTAAGCACACCTCTCTGCACAGGCTGGCAGGCAAACCTTTTGAACTTTTACCCTTAAGAAAACTCAGGACAACTTTAAATGGTTCACTTCTTCCAAAGCCACACTGTGGTCCTCCTCACACTGTCCTCCTCCACATTCAAGCACTGCAGACAACACTCCTCATGTCCCAAGATTAGCAGATAACATCAGCACTGTTATGCAAATGTGCAGATCTTTATTGCCAAACAGCTCAGCTGGGGAGCTGTTTGGCAATAAGCTTGTGCATGACACACTAGAATTGTGTGTGTCACGCCTCAGGCATATAGGTGCAATATTCAGTCACATACAGGTAAAAGGTGTTTAAATAACTTGTGTTCGGGCAGTAAGGGGAGAGTTTGTGTACATTATGCAGCAGACAAATTACTATCATTTGCATGTGGCTGGGTGTGGGCTGTCCTTCACTGAAGTGTATGAGTGTATGTATAACACCGGTGTACTTGTGTTACTCGTGTTAATGCAATATTAATAATATCTCTTTGTGGAGCTGCACTCCAAAGACTTAATTCCCCCTTTTTAAGAGTTCAAATATTTCCATTATGTAAATATTTAAAAGTTAAGCTTTAGGTGTCAACTGTCAAACAAAGAAATGAATGTAAATCAGTGGGAATCCTGGTACGCGCAGGTGTGTTTTTCTGTGTATTTCATGTTTGCATATTCAGGAAGGTTTGATCTGATCTGCATTTAGTTGGTATGTTCTTGAGCTGGAAAAAAGGACAGCTGTTAAAAGGTCAGACGTGAAATATATTAAAATGAGAGTCAGTCATATCACCTGAGCCAGATTTGAGGCAATGTTTTGTGTGTGTGATCCAGACGTATTTGCATGTTTGTGTGCATGTGCACATGTGTTTTTCTGAGGACAGTCTGCGGGAGGGTGAAGGGAACTGAATGCCTTTTTTGTGTTGGCAAGGAAGTAAATTGTCAGAACTCAGTGAAGCAAAATCTGTCGAGCTCAGTTCGACACTAATGAGGTCGGGGTTGTTATACAGTGTTTCCAGCCATCTCTTGGACTGCACTGGACTGTTTTGGTCAGGTTAGAGAAGTCTGACTGCACTCTTTGTGCTAAATCTCTAACAAGTTCCCCACTGAGTAATTAAGGCAGCTATATTGACTAATAAATTGCTGTGAGCAGTTCAGTTCAGGGAGATTCCAGCTGTACATCTCAGCTCTGTTCTCTGGATTTGGCTCAGTGGTACTTTGAACTAAAAGCTAAAAGCACTGGACGAGATCATATATGCAGTAGCATCTTATTTTAATATGTTTCCAATGTTTCCAACTTTTTCACTCTCCAAAAGACACGGGACCAAATTTTATGACGACTCCAGCAGTTCCCATTGTTGTATTGTAGGTTCTTCACCTTACAATATAAAGTGCTCTGAGGTGATGGATGCCGATGAATTGAACTGTCATAGAACAAGAGGCAAGGTAGACCCTTGACAGGTCACCAGTTAACCTAACATGCTGGGAGGAAGCCAGAGTGCCCAGAGAGGACATACAAACTCCACAGCAAAAGGCCCCAGCTATCCTATAGTTTCAAACCCAGGACCTTGTCGCCGTGATGCAACAGTGCTAACCAGCACTCCACTGTGCCTCCCTGGGGATCACAGTAGTCATTAGGATTAATCCTCTAGACACCCTGGTTGTCAGCAGTTCATCTAATGCTCACTCAAAGTGGTGGACCAGAGGCAGACAAACCCTAGATCAGTGCTGCTTTTTATCTATACAGTACTATACAGATTTTCTATATTCTTTGAAGAGAGCACGGGCAAAATGAAGTCCACAGAGAGAGTCTATAATTTATCCTTCTGAATAAAGGATTGTAGATGACCATGTGGTGTTTCTGAAAGTTACACGTTTCTTATTTTCCATTTTATCTAAAATGTGTGTGTGTGTGTGTGTGTGTGTGTGTGTGTGTGTGTGTGTGTGTGTGTGTGTGTGTGTGTGTGTGTGTGTGTGTGCTTCCTTGGTGCTGCAAAGCTGTTTGAACATAGATTGTTGTTCTCCAAGTAACCAGGAGAGGTCAGAAACTGAAGCAGAAAATCTGACAGGAAGGGGAAAGTTGGAAGTAAAAGGAAACCTCTGGGAAATTAATGGCATTGCCTTCGGGAAGTAATTTTAAAAATGATTCCACCTCAACTGAAATGGAGTCTTTTTAATCCATGGGAAGGAATACTATTAATTTTCATCACAAGTCCAGCCGTCTCCCTGTAACCGAATCACACACTGAATGTCCTAAAACTCTTTGTTATAGCCACAATACAAGAAGGCAGTTTATTTTAAATTTTATACACATTACATGATCAGTTTCTAGCTGTTGCATAAGAAGAACATGACATATAAAGATATGTGCATGTGTATTTGACTGGTTGTTAATTATGTTAGCAGGATGGAGAGCTGTATTAGACATGTGAGCATACAGTGTTTCTACGGAGTGATGATGTCATTTTGATCATTTCAAAGTAAGAGTTTTAAACTGAACTACATCTCCTGTCATACATGTCAGAGCTACGTTACTGTGCAAGCAGCTAAAAAGTGGTTTGTTTAGAAACTTAGAAAGAACGCCACTGCAAAAACATTTCATTTGGAGGTTCATCTGGTACAATTAGGTTCCACCCTACTCTGTGTATCTCTTTGCAAGCCCCTAACTGATTATTCGATTGATGTCTCTCGCACTAAATCTTCCTGCTATCGATTTTAGCACAGCAACAAGGACGGCCTTTGCACAGGAAAGGTTCATGTGAGTTAGTAGCTGACATGGATTTGTGTGCATGTAGTTAAGTGCAGTTTGCAGATCTGTAAATGAATTAGTGTTTCTAAAAGCAGGGCAAGACGAAAGCTTTTATTTCACTTTAAAAAATGAATTCCACTTTCATTCATTCTTCTTCTTTTTTTAACAAGCGAGTGTGCACGTCCAGTAAGTTTGATTACAAACAGCAGTTTGATATTTCAGTCTTTAATCATTATGGAAACAGAAAAATCAGTGAAATATCAATACTAGCCATTATTTATAAAGTCTTTCAGAGCCACGTTTCAAAGGGCTTTACAGTATAACACGGACAGAAACAATATAAAACAAGAGGCCAAAGGAGCAGTATTAGTATGAAATAGATCTATTTTTACAGGTACTGTTGAACAGATTTGGCTGGTGTTTCACTGGATGGGGCCTAAAGGCAAAAAGGATTAGCGGGAGGACATTGGTGCACTTGCATTTCATAATCAGAACTTTATATGACACACATTCAATCAGAGCTGTGAGCCTCATAAGCCTTTTAAAGGGATGGTGACGTGAAACAGCAAAACCCCGAAGAAAATTTTGTGATGTTTATTCATTATAAATGTAGCTTTTATAGACATTGAATTTAGGACAAAGTGAATTTGAAAAGAAAAAGATATAAATAGAAGCTAAAGCTCAATTTCAGAAGGAAATCTAAATTACATCTTTAAAAACAGGTGCTTTGGTTAATTGGTCAAGAACTTTACCTGAGGGTCATCAGAGTGGTGGCACAAAAGCCACCAAATATCCAGCACGAGTCAAAGCTGATTTAGAAAAAAATCAAGTTTACAGTTTCAAGCAAACTCAGACCTTCTTTCCTGATCTTTTCAATTAAACTAATCCAGCCTTTTACCTAATAATCATAGAAAGCATATGCTCCTTTTTTCTAAAGCTCTTGCAAGTGAGTGCAGTTGTGTCTAAATGATTTCCATGTCTATCCTAAACTCATTTAGTTTCTCTCTTATTTGATCAGGACATCTCCTGCGGAGATCTGCTTTCTGGAATTTGTAAAAGAAAAAAAAAACATTATAGAATTATAAAATGACATGATGAGCACGAGTCATGAAGAAATGCGGAGATATGGATCCTTCTCTTCCTGCAGCGTCTGTCACTGAAAGCACTGTACATAACACACACACACACTTAATGTCTGTAAAGTAAAATGGAAACTGGGCTTCTGGTGTTTCTGTTTGTTCTCTCTGCTGTGCTGCATTTTGCCCTCATACAGTTTCTGTTCAGTGCTTTCATATTGTTATGCAATAAGGACTGAGAGCTTCCTTTTACACCAGGAACCGAGCTTTTCACTGGATATTTCTCTCATCCCTAGCCGCTTCCGCTGTTACACAATGGCGTAATCAAACTGTGCTCTGTCGAGACCTTCCTTGTGGTCCGTCCACGATGACGATGGCATGCTGCTGTAAGGATCTAAAATGATGCGGACACAACGAACCACGAGGAAGAGCAGCAGCAGCACGAGGAGGCCAACAAAACACAGGGCTGATCCTTGTTCTGGGTGACCCGGCACGGGCTGCAGCACGGTGGGGCCCCGGGGATACCCAGGCGGAGCTGGAGAAGAAACATCATAGTCCATGAGCCAGTAGTTTGTGTTGCTCATCTTGGAAGTGAGGGAATGTTTTTGGAGATTGAAATCGCTTAACTAAATGACTGTTTCTTTGCAGTCAGAAGCTCTGAGGAGTGGCACTGCTCCACATGGTCGTCTTTGTTAATGTTCGTGGTTTCTAAACATGGAGGAAGCTCACGAAGTGAAATCTGGCAGCTAATAGCTGACTGAGCTCAAATGCAGTGTTTTCCACAAGCCGCAGGGCAACAGAAATAACACAGCACAAATTAGCAGTGCAAATTAATCAGTCCTCTGGTAAATGGTGTGGCAAGCTGGGGCATGCTCAGCATGGCAAATTAGACTGAACTGGCTGGTGTTGGCATGATCCCTATATAGCACTCATTTGTTCTCAAGAGATCTAAACAAAACAAAAGTAGAGGTCCCTGATTTATTTATTCTGTGTAATCCTCCGTTATTGGTCAATATTTTAACTGTCATCCAATAGCAGCTCTCTGGAAGCCTTTATTGTAATTACAAAGTGAGTATAAATCTCAGCTGAGTGACTGAAGATGTCCCATGGATCAATCAAAGTGCCTGCCGGCTGGAAATGATGTGTGTCGTGCTGCTTCACAGAATTATTTTGCATTCAAATTGTTTTGACTGTGTCGGCCTGGTTACTGAGCAAAGCTTGTATTTTTGTGTCTATTTCTTCATCCGGAGTCACGAGGAGCTTTTTCGTTTGGGGTTTCAGTCATCAGGATACCTAAAAGGAAAAAAGAAGCAAAAAAACCTCAGTAAATTTCCAGTATGCACTTCCTGGATGTAGAGAAAACCCACTGATTCAGGATTCAACCAGGGTTAAATTTTATTTGTTTGTTTCTGGGCACCAAGTGAATATTTTGGGGGTTTTCCTGCAAGCACAAAAATAAATTGTGTGAGAAAAACAATCTCTCCTGAATTCAGATATAGCTTAGTAGAAGATAAATAAATCAGGCACTGATGAGGGGAAAGAAAAAGAAATATGGAGAAAACCCTTAGGGAGTTGCTGCACTCTTGCATGGATACACCCTGCACAGCTTCTTTAATGGAGAGACATTTTCCTGCGATAGGTGAATTCCCCCATCAGCAGATTCTATTCCAGGAGGTTTCCTCTTCCTCTTTAAGACCCCGCAGATCCTCACAAAGACACGCTGATAGCACTCTTGCTCACCCAATGATGGGACTTAAGGGCATAGTGAAGGTTTAATAGGGGACCTTTGGACACAATGAAAGAAAGTGCCTGCCTCAGTATCAATTATCAAATGGCCTGTGGTTGCATCAGGTCTGGACAGCACGGAATAGCCATGTGTAGAAGAAGAAGAAAAGAGGCTAAATAGGCAGGACGGGCTCGGCAGTCAATAGAGCGGACATAACGTTTACACGGCAGGACAGAAATCACTTTGAAAAAAGGCTGATAATGAAAACAGGGATAGCAGTTTCTCACCGTTTCCATTTTTTTAAGGATTCGATTGATTTTTAGCAGCTGGCTGTAAACACAAAAGAAGATTAACTGGATTTAAAAGTTAAAGATTTGCTTTCTCTTAAATCCTTTTGAGCAGTTGCCCTGACAAAATACACTTTAACCAGTAGTTATGCAACACAACCAAAGTTATGGCTCTCTGGAGCGCAGCTTTACCAGTTTCCTAAATGCATGAGGTAGGAATCACTCAGCACTTTGCATCCTTTCCCCACCTTTATTTAAATCAAGGCATGAGACAAAGCACTGATTATCATATATGTGGGTCTGTTGCAGGTCTGGGGTTTCAAAGAGGTGACCAGAGAAGTCATGTTTTATGTTTTTAGGTCATTCCACAGCTCTGCAGATTAGCCAAGGTCATAATGACAAACAAACAGCAACAGATCCAAGAGCACAGGTGAAAATTCATTTTCCCTGAGAATCAAAGCAAACACAAAAGCTTTAAAGAATATAAAAGAATAAGCCACATCAATTTCATGGATCACTGATCTTCATAACGAGACCTGCTTTGGTTCCTAAACAGCACATAAATCACACTTTATTGCCTGACCATCTGATTTACGCAAAACAGCAAAATGAAAGCCTGGTGTGGACAGTTCAGGGCTCCAGATTTGTAATAAAATCTGAAGCTTTCTTTTTTTTTTTTTAAGCAATAAAGCAAAAAAAAAAAAAGAGATTGATGAAAGCACTAAGCAGCTGTGCCAGTGAAATCTGACGACACACTGAGTGACATATGGCATTCCTCGTGCCTTTAATACCTGTAATACCTCCAATTTAGGGCTCTGGATTATGACAGCAGCTTTGAAAATGTCAAGGACTTCTACAAATGAAACGGATATTGTCTGAAAACTAAAGTAAATCCTTAAAGTTGGACTGTCAGACTGTGAAAAGGGGAAGCAATCTCCACCCAACAATGAGCACGTTGCTGTTAAACTTGTGTTTGGTGTCATCAAGATGATTAAAGCCCTAAAACATCTTCGGCCTCTTATGCAATTATTTTTTTGTTCTCCATTAAAAGGTAACAATTTTTAATGGATATTAAAACACAAATTATTTAAATGAATTTAAAAATTTAAAACAGAGTGAAATTAGAAGTTTTTAACTGAATTTCAGTGAAGGATTTTTTGATTGTAACTTCTTTTAAAACACGCTGTAACTTTTAAACACTTCACAGATTTTCAAAATCAAAGACGTAAGATGAACATTGCAGTGGTTTAAAAAGCTCTAATCTTCCAGGCTTGTTGAGAAGTGAAAGAATTAACTACCTTCATAAATATATTTTTATATATGTTTTTGTAGAATATATCACAAGATGAAAATCGCCTGGATTATGGTTTGTATCTTTGTATCACATGTGAGATGTTAAGGTGCCCCGCTCTTAATAGTTCCTTTAAAACATTATTGATAGAAGTAGCACAGAGAGGATTGAACATGTTTTAAAGGGTGTCATAAAGTTACACAAGAACTCACAAATCACACCTGCTACTGTTTCTGACAGCTCGCAGACGCTGCCATTTAAAAAGTTAGACATGCAGGACCACAATAACTCCTACAAACAAAAGTTTAACGAAGCAAGCACAGTCACCATTGTCATGAAACACAAACTGGAGGACGATCAGAAGAGATTAGAACTTACCTTGAGGTGAGGACTGTGTAATAATAATGATGATGATGATGATGATGATGCAGCAGTAGCCCTTCAGCACCTTGGACAGCTCTGTGCTCACTCACGCTGCACACACAGATTCAAGACTGAACTCTGCTTCCTCTGAGGGCTTTAAGGTCTCTTCAGTTTCACGGATCCGCCCCACCTCCCTCCCTCTCCGCCCACCAACGACTGCCCTTGTGCCATGCACACACACACACACACACACACACTGTTTTCGTTTGGATGAGTAAATCACAACATGTGGCTTTTGAATTATATAAGAGGAGTGCATGACGTGGGGACAGTCAGGGATCCTGATAGCCACACAGCCATTATGGAACAAACGCCTGTTCTGTTGTTGTTTTCCTTGAAATTTAAATGATCAAATTACCTTAATGCTCCATGCCATGCAAATAAAAGCAGCTGCACAGAGAAGACTTGTGTTAGACAGCTGACAGCAAATATTTCACTTTCATAGATTTACATTTCTTTGTTTCCTTTTTTTTAACAACTAAAAATGCACCTGAGACAAGTGCGTCTGGCTGAACCACCAACAAACACGATGACATTTTATTGAATATTATCCTGCGGGGAATAAGACGAGTAAAGACAATCATAGACCCACCACTGACCACATACCTTCTGTGGATTTTGTGGGGATTTTGGTGTTTTAGCAACCTCAGAGAAACTTTTAGTTTTCTTCCACTGGGATGTCAGGAGGCTCAACTCCTGTAAATCAGGAAAAAACAAGTCATTTTAAGTGCAACAGCTATTCCTTGGGGTATATCTTCGATTTAAGTGCTATTATGCCCTCATTGTGTGAGTGTGCGTGTCTCCCCGTTTCTGTTTTTATGTAGCTCACTGTACAGAACAGTTGACCAAACCTAATGATATATTTCTCAACATCACAGTAAATGCTTCATCTTCTGGCCTGTTCTTTTCTATTCTATTCTTTATGTCTAATATTCTGATTAAAGCTCTTATTAAACAAAACATGGGTTATGAAGCTAGATTAGATTTCTTTTAAGTGATGTTAAGAGATCTGTGCAAATGTACAAAAACTGCAGATGAACACATTGTCTGTTTTGGACAATAAGACTATAAGTAGGGTTTGCCTCATGGATAACTGGTAGTCCTTCTTTAATAAAAATATGTTTCCTGTATTAAAATATTAGCATTGACAGAGATTTTTTTTAAATACATGAGAGTCTGCTGTTTTTTTAAACCCATTCCTTTGTTATATTGTGTAAGACGACATTTAAATTTGATGTCAGGTTGCACTCCAGGTTTTGCTGACCTGCAAAAAATGACATGATCAAGAAGTGGAGCAAAACAAGCGGGGCTACCTGATTGTGCCTGTGGCTATAAGCTCCGAACTCACTGTGAGAAGTAATTAATTGACACAATTAAAACTCTACAAACACTGCTGCAGACTGTAGTCCATACACAGCCACATCTCCCCTGCCTGAGGCTGCATGGGATCTCCCAGTAGGTTTAATTAATAGTCGGTGGATTGTAACACTGCCCTGAAGGGGATCATAATCTCATAACAATGAGCAGTGCTCCAGCAGTGCACCCACTGTGGTCATAAATGGTAAGAGTCTCCAACCCACAAGATGATGAAACTCAGTGTTTATACTTTGCTGCCCTTCCTATCTATTCAACTCCAAATCTACGAACCAGAATGCAAATCTCACAAACCCGTATTTGTTCACAACAAAACATAGAAAACATATCAAATGTTCGAATACTCTTTTTTTTTTTTTACATTATATAAATATAAGATATTTTTATTGCAATTTTTTATTACAAATATTAGCTCATTTTAAATTTGATGTCAGTAACGTTTCTGTTTTGTTTGTTTTTTAAGTTGGAACGGCGCAACAAGATCTTTTGGCCCTCACACGGCACTGCATTAAAAACAGACATGACTCTGTTATGAAAATCACAGCATGGGCTCAGGAACATGTCCAGAAATCACTCTCTGTAAACACACTTCAACGTGCCATCCTCAAATCCAGGTTAAAGCTCTATCATGCAAAGAAGAAGCCATATGCTAACACTAAAAACACTGCCTCTGTCTCTATGCTGGCGCTCATTTAAAAGTTTGAGATCAAACCATATAAACGCCCTCAATAAAATAAACCTAAACCAAAAAACTGAAATTGTTTAGCCATTGTTAGGGCAATGCCTGAAGGGCTGCCTGCATTATGATAACGCTGTTATAACGTAGACTAGATTACAGCTTGATGTATGCATGGTAGTGTGTCACCAAGACGATGTTAAAAGAAAGCTCTGCTCTGCCTCCATGACCCTTTTCCTTTCTGAGGTGATTGTGTTGTTGCATTTAATCCCATTCACTTGGGTGCAGTAAGTGTGTTGTTGCTTGGAGGGATTTCCCCAGTAAGATACTCTCGGTATAGTGAGGGCTTTACTCTTCACTCATGCTCCACATTGACAGAAAGTGCATGTCATACAGTTAAATCCAAGTATTTGGAGAATGACACAGTTTTTCCAATTTTGCCTCTGTAGACCAACACCGTGGATTTTAAGTCAAACAATCGAGCTGTGACTGAAGTGTAGACTTTCAGCTTTAACTCATGGGGCTCAACAAAAGTACTTCACACAGTCTGTTTTCAGAGGCTCAAACGTATGAGGGCAATAAGGACGAGCAGTTTCATGACCAGGTGTGTCCTTTCCCCTTCTTACTGATGAATCTGACGGGTGAAAGATCTGGGTCGTTTTCCAAGAGCTCAACTTAGAAAATGACCCAGATCTGTCAATATGAGGCCCAAAGGTGATGCAAGCTAAGGAAGCCAAAATAAACCTCAGAGAGAGCAAGGAGTGGAGTAAGAGTGGCCAAATCTACAATCTGGCTCATTCTTAAAAAGATGGAATAAACTGCAACACCAACAGGCCTGAAAGCTCACAGGAGACGACTAAAGTGTGTGATAATGTAATTTCCATGGGTAAGAAAAACAACTTCACAACATTTAGCCAAGTCATGAACTCTCTCAAGAAGGTAGGCATAGCATCGTTAAACGATACCTCCATGAATGAAGGAATGTTGGCATGTACGGCCGCCAGAGTCACATAAACACTTCATGTGACTGCTGATAGGAGCAGCAGGATGAACTGCAACGTGTACAAGGCTATGCTCCTCAGATCCAGGCAGACTTCTGGTAATCATGGATGAAAATCAAAGTCAAAGTTAAATACTTTCCAGTCAAAGTATTAGAAAAATCCATATATTTAAGATTGTTAGTTTGTCCAGTTAATTTTGAGCCTCTGAAAATTTGGGACTGTGTATGAAAATGGCTGCAGATCCTAAACAGTTCATGGAAGACGTTTCTTTTATTTTGCACTTCAGTCACATGTAGGTTTAAAACCCACTGTGCTGGTGTACAGTGTCCAAAAACGTACAAACCTAACTGTAGGAACATAATAAACCTGATAATGGCACCATACATTAATAATTCTGACGTTTCACGTATGGTTATTCGTTCCCTCGTAGGCTTCAGCTGCAGTCAGACAAGCAAGGAGACTCCAAAGAACTGAAAGAGGTTAGTTGATATGAGGACATCCATACTCGTACATCACAACAGACAGCTGAGGGATCAGCCCCCGCCAGCCTGATATATTGACCCCAGGGTAGAAGCTAATCTATCAGCCCTGTATTACCAAATCTATAGGTTTATCAACCAGTGTCAATAGGCATCTATCAAAGCGGGTCAGTTTTTAAAATGAGAAAGCAGACACACATAATGCGCAGACTTTAATTTACTCATTCGAGCACAAACACACAGTATTCAGATGTGCTGACTCGGGGAGAGGCTGGATGAAACAAATCATAATACAGCACTCTTTATTCTGCTGACTGACACACAGAGAGAAATAAAGGAGATCTGAATACATCGTGGGTCTGCTGTCATTCGCTGTAAAGCAATCTAGTCTGACTTGAACTATTAGAATTTCTCTTTATTCTGATCCAATAAAAACAGTATGTACAAGGACAGTTTTTACAGCAACACAACATGACTGAAACTGAGGTCCTGCCTGTGGCGCCTCAAACCTTGAGTGATCATTACTGCCGTTAAAGGTTTGCATAGAACAAACTCAAGATGCAAACATCACTATCTGTCAGGCAAAAAAATAAGTTTCTCCAAATCACAGAAACTTCTCCCCTGGGACATTTTGGCATTTAATGTGGGATCATGAGAAACAGTTGTGTCTTGTTGTAATCACATTTTGACTGGTGGTGGCAGCAGAGTCCAAAACAGCATGGCTTCAGTTCAGAAAGAAAGACACATACTCAATAAAAAATAACGTTTAAATACGCGTCCTCTCACCCGTCGTCCTCATAAATAAAAGTGCATGTTTTATGGCGAGTGTGTTGTTTTAATCACCAGGAATGACTCCAACACAACTGTCACATGTTTCTTTCAACACTATCGCAACCATGTGATGGATTACACAACCAAGACTCATGAGAAGCAGAAGGCGAGCACGGTGTGGCCATCAGACACATCCATGACTTTCGGACATTGCAATAAACCGCCTCGTGCGGTTTGACCTTTAATGGAAAGTGCTGTGCTTAAAGAACACACACATCCACAAACTCAGAGCGTCTTTACAGAGGCGGTACAACATGAAGCTTAAAGACATTCATTATGAACTGAATGAAGCTGTAACGTTACAGTACGATCAGAATGTGTGTAATCTTTACTTACATGAACAACGATATCTATACGTGTCAATCATCGTCATCATTTATGTCTCGCAAAGCCACGTAAATGTAAACCAAACAGCTCAGCTGAAAAATGTGCAACGATTCCTCAAACATCAAAGCTGCCTCAATGACTGGAAAAAGTAAGGTGGTCCCATTTCGGCTCACAAGCATGACGACGTTGAATATAAGCTTACACTAATAAGTAGATACGAGTCCCACTGGGAGCTTTATCTCCTCGATTTCAAGTCCCAGTAAACTGTAGTCTTGTCTCGGCATGACAGGGTGGACGTCGTATGTTTTTATCCTTGTTTTACTTTTTCATTTCACCATTACTCTTATGTAAAAACCAGCAGGAGCAAAGCAGAAACCAACAAAGTGAGCGCTGAAGGATCTGAAAATTTAGTCTAAATTTTCTGGTCGTCAGTAGCCCTTCAAACACTGACACTGAAGAACATTAAAGCCCTTGCAGCTCTCATCCGTTCTTTCACGGTGATTTTGAGAATTCATATTTTAATATTAGGCCCTAAAAAAAATGTAATCAATGTAATTTAGGTATAAAACATCCCCCTAAAGACCAACAGATATCACAGACTGCATGTCCACTTTCCACCACTGTCATAACAGGATTATTTACAATCTGCCCACCAGCCGTCCAGTATTGATGAGCTATGCAGCTTAGACGAAACAATGCAGGCTCCTGGTGAAGATGCAGGTCCATCCACGCTGAAATTAATTAGTTATGCAGTATATATATACTCCAGGCAATCCAAAACACTGAGCGTACCAGTACAGAAGACTGCACAGACAAACTTAACTGAATGTGTCATAAACTATCTCCAAAGCTAATTGGATCTACATGTCAGAGGGTGGTCAAATATGCACGCTTGCACATAAATCCTCTGAGTACAAATGGGGAAATGGTACTCTCTCACACAGCAGCAGGGTTTCCCTCTTCTCTCTTTGTTCAACTTAATGTATAAAGGATGTGCAGCTATTCCAGGTATGTGTTTGTATCTCAGTTTGTGTCCCCCAGATGAGCCACTGTACTCCTGCTCCTCCTCTTAGAGGACCTGCTCTGTGCTGGAGGCAGAGATGTCCAGGAGCCTCCAGGCAGCACTGGGGTTCAGCTCCTCTTGGTCCCGACACAACGCCCACACATACATCATCCTCATCACCTTCTCCTGTTGAGGGAGGAGAAGAGAAGAAACAGTGAATTCCAAAGAGTTTTGCAGACTTCAAACTTTAAATGTAGCGAGTTAATAAATGATCTGGCTTATGATGATATATTTGAGGCCTCTAACATTGCTAACAGTTGAAATCCGATGATATCAGACAAGTTAATATTGCTGCATCAAACCCATAAATTTGAAAGACATTAAAAAAAATGGGCCTCTGTTATAGACCACTGATCTGATTTCAGCCTTTTAGTGTTGTTTACTTCCTTGAGGAAGCTTTGATGGTATCCATTGGATTCCCTATTCTAGCACAGTGATCGTGAGTTGACTGACCGGATCTCCTTCCACAATATCTCCTTTGGGGCTGCGAATCACCATGACAACCTGAGCCTGGAAGGTGATGATCAGCACAGGGCCCTGATCCATCATCTTACCCATCGCCAGCTGAAACACAGGGTTACAAAATGAACAGACAAATGAAAGGAGAAAGGGAAAAGCAGAAAACAGGGAAAGAGCTTTGTAATACAAGCTGCATGATGGTTACCGAGCATCAGGGAGAGCACTTACATCTAAGTTATCGATGTCGAGTACTTTAGACTGGAAGAGAAGCCCCAGAGCTCGGGCCTGCTGGATGGGGTGGGCAAGCTGACTGTAGGTCTGAGTACAAATACACGTAACACACATCTAGCATTAAAACATGCTTCCCACATACTGTATGCCAGCTAAAATGCAATTACTAAAAAGTAGGATTGTGTCTTTTTGTAGACATCACAACGTAATAAGCTCTTCTTCTTCACATATGTCCCCTGTATTATGTCAACACCTGTAGAAACTGCTTTTGTTACCGAGTGGTGTTTAATAACTCACAGCTTCATAGCACCAGTCCTTTAATACCTCCAGCTCGCCACGGATGATCGCCTGCAGAAAGGACAAAGATACCGAATTATAGCTTTAAAAACATAAACAAATCTCACAGGTATTCTTGTGACTTTTAGACAGGATGCTCAAATTATTTGAGCAAATCCCACATCTCATATTTAACCGAGCCCAGTAAACTTTAGTGAATTCATTCAAAATCAGAACATGTTGAGATCATTTTCTGCTACTCTAAACCAAGACTTCAACTACACTCAGTGCTCTCCTCCTGATATAATCATAAACAGCATTTTATTTCATTTTATCTTTTTTACATAACAAGCATGCACGACTTACAGAACTGTATCATAAGCTCTTGGATCCCCTCAGTTATCTGAATGATGTATTTAGCTGCTGAACTTGGTTTAAACTCAGTAATCTAACAGCTGAACTCAAACAGAGGACAGGAAATTCATTAATGGATCTGATCCAAACTAGAGTGAAAACTCAGGCTAAATGAACCGAGACTTTCATCAAGTCTCTTCCTAACCTCCACAGAGAAAAGCATTAACGGAAACAGCGAGAGTGAAGACAGCCACAGACAGAGGCTGGAGGAACCCGTTTACCTCCAGTATGTTGGGGATGATGTCTTTCTCACACTGTTTGAGGAAAGAATCTTTGTCAAAGCTGGGGTCTGCCTTCAGGATCTCTGTCAGCACCTCGGACATTTCCGTCTTAGAGAAGAGACCACCTAGGAAACAAAGGCTAAAATCAGAAGCAGCAACAACACTCAGTACCACAAATTAAATGTGTAACGTCGAAGCTGGTGAACATCATCAAATATCTAGAAGATCTGTCAGTACCATGGAGCACGTAGTTAATAGTATTCCTGACTAATCAGAAGATTAATAGGTTTTGGGATAAAAAATGTTTTGTTTTTTTTAAATAAGAAGAACAAGATTTGAGGTCTGGCGAGAACAATCAGATAAAAGGCTTTTACAGAGAAAAGGAACTCCAAATTCAGGATTGAATGTGGTGGAGCATTACCTAGGAAGTCAGTGACTCTGTCAGTTAGAGCTCTGGATGCTCTGATGAGGGCATTGTCACTTTCATCATATTTCATCTTCATCTCGAAGATTCCTGAATGAAACAAAAATGGAGGTTGAACAGGTTAGACATGTCTCCACTGATTACGGCAGGTACATTCTGCACCTGTGCAAACAGCTCATGACTGCACTTCATTATTAGCTGATCATTGAATCTACAGTAAACATTCTACTGCCCCCTGCTGCCATAAAGAGAAATTACATATTTCTTACTGTTAAAAACTACGTTGTTGTCCTTGAAGTCCTTCCACTGCTGGGACCACTTTGAATCCTTGTGAAGAACGACACCCATGGCCTCTCTGAGATTTAAAAATGGAGATAATTCGCCGCATCAGAGAGGTGGGTGTACAACAGCTTGTGTCATTGGACTGGTTTTGAGATCTAACATTTACTCACTCGTTGGCCTCGAACACTCTGGTGTCGTCATCTGCACTTTTAGATGAGAAATCGCTCCTCTTCCTCAGCTGAGAAGGAGCCCTGTAAGGGCCGGCGTCACCGACATCTATCTCCTTCTTCATGGATTCTACACCCTGCAGAGAGTTCGCACTTTTTAATTATAAACATAATCAGAGTCTAAACCAAAATCTTAATGACATCCAAAAGTAAATTTTAAAAGTTTAAGCTGCTTCTAAAGAAACAGTTTCTAAAGAAAGCAGTAACAAAAAGCCCAGAACGTAACAACTATTTGCCAAATATGACCTGAATTAACCAACAACTGACTGGTGTCTGAAATCTGCCCTTATGTTCCTGTGAAGAAAGATGTGTTAACGGCTAAATGCTAATTTCCAAAATCGTCCATTTTCTCCCCTGCTGTAGTCAAAACATCTATAAAGTCTGGCAGACACCTGGATACCAACGACAACGTACAAAAGATGAAGATGAGAGGCATTAATTTGGACATCTATAGACGTCTCGCTTCGTTTTCTGACCTGTGAGATGGCCTTGAACGCGTTGGTCCGGCCCAGTTTTTCTCCTCCCTTGGATAAAGACTCAGCAGAGCCTCTGGCTGTCTTGGTGGCCTCCTCCACACCTTCCTTGATCTTCTTCCCGATGTCACTACGACTCACTTCCTCGAGACTCTTTGATCCAAATGGAACGCAAGCACACAGCAGGTTTCATTTTATTAATGATGTCCACGTAATGTTTTTTTTTTTAATTGGAAAGCATTTTTAACAACATTACAACTTAATGTGAACTCTTAGTGTGCGATTCCAAATTAAATTATTATATTTTCATGTTGGGGCTGTCAATCAGGTTGGCCTTACCTCCTTAACGGTCTCTGATAGAGAGCCCAAGGTCTTCTTAAACACCTCTGATGTCTTCACTGTCTCTGCCTCTATCGATTTCTGATCAGAAATTTTTTAAAAACAACATTAAAATTCTAGAAAACTAATTAAATATAATAAGCTTGATGTTTATCTTTATATATATATAATATAAATCAAACCAGCTAATGTTCTTACATATTTTCTGCGGGCCTGCTGAAGGGCGTCGGACTCCTCGAGCCTTTTGGCCTCTTCTCTGAACTTCTTTATGTTTTCCTTCATCTCCTGATTCTTACTGAACTCCTGACGAAGGTTATCAACAAACTCTCCCAGAAAACCTTTCCGTCCTGAGGCATATCGCACCTGATAACAAACACAGAGAAGGACTTTAGCTGGACAAACACATGCACCAATAGAGTGAACAGATTAAGCACATGCTGCGACTGGAACAATGAAAAAAAGAGAAGAAGAAGAAGAAAACAGAACCTATGCATTGCTTTTCATAAAACCTTAAACTAAAAAAGGGCATAAAGATAAGTAATCCCAGAACTTTAAGTTAAAAGAACTGTTTAAATTAACGGGCACAACTCTACATTAGCAGTGATTTAATAAATGAGTATCTTGAGGGTGAATGGGAGGTGTTGTTGGGTACCTGCACAGCTGCACTTGGGCTCCTCTGCAACCTGTAATGATCTCCCCTCCACACTGAGGAGACCAGAGTCCGGGAGCTGAGAGCCAAGGCATTTCTGCCAATCAGCTGCAACAGACACACAGAATCAGTCAGTCATAGTTAGCTGGGAGGTAAACCAGCACGTAATACCATCCTTTTAAAATATATCCCTTCATTTGGTGAAGCTCTAACATGTTCCATGAGTGTGCTTAAAACCTGGTGACTGTGACTAATGCAGCACATCATCATCCTGTCAATAAATAAATAAATGTCTTCTGCCCTAAGTGGGATATTTTCATCCTGACCAGGACAAAATCACAGGACAAATTCAAAATTCATGAACCAGTCTTAATAGATTTCCCCTCTAATTGCTAATATCTGTCCTTTATTTGATAACTTATTTTGATGGTTGTACATTTAAACATGAGAAATTAGGTGAAACATGCTGTGGCAGCAATGATCTGTTTTGGTGCGTTTTATCCTCTGCTTATAACAATGGTATTACAATTTTCGACCCTTTCTAAAAACGACGAACGCACCATATTCGCTGTCTGTGTAAAATGAAGCGTGATCAAGTTATTTATATTGAAAGGATGGTTCGGTTATTTGTCAGGAGACAGAAGCTAAAACAAGTGGTCACCGCTGCTCTAATTAAAACTGTAACAGCTTTCGTGGTTTTATAGCAGCGAGGTCACTGATCATATTTGCTCTAGTACCTGACTGCATGCAGGCTTCTAAAAGTCGCATTTTAAATGAAATGTGCCACTCAAGCACAGACACACAGAGTCAAAACCCGAGTCAATACAATGCTATGATTTTAAGACCCCAGGAATTAAATAACATTAGTAAACCTCTGCCGTGCCTCTGATGAAACAAGGCCCTTTCTAACGGACATCTCGCGTTCAAGTTGCGTAAAACACACCAGAGTGCACACACTCTAAAGCGCGTACGCGTCACGGGCATAAAGAGACTGATGGCGAAGCCTTGCGACTTTATTCCCTTAACCAGAGAGCGGGCCCGAGGCTCGGAGACTGCAACGAAGGACATGAATCTCACTAACCTCGTAGCACCGACATACGGAGGCTGCCATCTTGATCTTGAAATGCGCGGAGAAGCACGTGCGTTCCTGCTGCGGCAGCTGACGCTGTGCTCGACCAATTGGAGCAGAGTTGGTGGGCGGGGCGGGGCCAAGTGTCAGAAGGACATTAAAGGGAAAGCCACTCAAAAAAATACCCCCCCCCCCCAACTATTAATTATGTTTTTAGAGGAAAATCTAATAATTTGTGTTTTTAAAGACACATTTTACTGGTAGTTAAAACTAAAAATATTTGCCACGGACTCATAGGGTCTAAATGGGTTTAATGCGAAAGCACACCAATGTATGCGACGTGTAATCACCACTGAAGAGTATGTGCAGATGTCTACAAAAATATCTAAAGACACAGAACACAACAATAATAAACAATTACATAAAATAAACATTTTATTAAAAAAATACACATCTTATCACATTTCTCTTTTATGCAAATGAGATATCATATTATCTACAATATCTATTTTTATCTACATTGACTTTTAGGTAATTTTATGTAAATGCACAGTCCCCATTTTCTCACTTTTTTCTCTCTCTATGCAGCATAACGTTTTCTAAAATTTAGCTTTCGAATCTCCTAAAATGTTTCAGTAGCCAGTAATGTATTGTTGGCCTTAATTATATTATTGTGTGCTGTGAATAGTACCCCTGTTTTGCACACACACTCTCACACGCGCCACATAATGTTAGCATAATGTCTAAAGATAATTTAACGTGCCTTGACCTTGTTATTCATTCAGAATTAAGCACTCCTCTGAATGTGGGGACCAGATGAATGGTAGATATCTGCTGGCATACCAGTAAAGCTCGCCCCCCGGAGGAAACTATGCGAACTGCAGGGACTCCTCCCCTCCCTCTGCAGAGTTGGGAGCTCTCCCCTTCTGCGGTCAGCTCGCCTTGACAGCCAACACTGGCGCAGAGTCTGAGTACAAACCTTTACCATATTTTTCTGGCATATAGCGAAAATTCATACCCATACTTTCCACACATCCTCTTCCGGAGACAAGCGCTGCAGCGGCCTCGTCTAGAATGGGGAACCGAGACGATGAATACGATTTCTTGTTCAAAGGTAAAAAAGAAAAAGAAAGAAAAGAAAGAAAAGAAAAAGAAAAGAAAGAAAAAAAGATGACTGCATTCCCCTTTACACAGGCTCGCATCGACTAAGCAGAGCTTTATGAATGCTTTATGTCTTACTGTGTCTGTGCTGTGAGCAGCTGTGTGCATTTTTTAAAAAGGAAACGGAGTTTTTTCTGGAAAACTGCCCGGATGATAGTCGGTTCGTGTTATTACAATATAATGCTGTCATTGTGACATTACGGCGCCCGCAGTTATATTTATAGGTAAAGGACGCAACACCCTGCGCGTGCTCAGCTTTTTAAAAATATATAAATAACCGAGCATAGCATGATTGCACGTTGGAGAATTTCCACCTTTATTGGATCATATTTAATTGTTTTCTCAATCCTGTTCATGAGGCTGATTGAAGGTCTATTAGCCTCTACCTCTTACTGATCAATACGCTTCATCGCCAGATCAGGATGGTCCTCAGACAGTCTTATTGACACTGTAAATGCAGCAGCTTAATGTCTTTTGTTGTCATGTCAGGCAGTGGGCCTGGTGGATTGTCTGAAGCGGTACCAGACTCCAGACTCGGGTCAGTGTTTATCTTCTCAAATGGATCCAGAATGCCTTCCTTTGATCGTGATATCAGCTCCTGTGGCACATTAACATCCCAGGCCTGTATAAGCCAAAAGGCCATTTAGATGTAACAAAGTATCCTCTGTGGGATGAATAGGGCATCTGCCGGAGGCGAGGGCTCTCTCTCTCTCCCTCTCTCTCTCTATGCTCCAACCATCTTCTGTGTACACGGCCGAAACAGGAAGGGCAAGGCGGCCTTAAACTGTCGATTCAGGTTTTGATGAAGCCTGTTATCAGCTTCCTGCAGCCCGGAGCAGCGTGATGTCGTCAGGGACAAAGTTCGGCTCTTTTTTCCGTTTGTCGAAGGACAGGGGAATAAACCGAGTAAAGCCTGGTTACCTCAGTGCTCTCAGCGGTTTGTTTCATATCACAGCCCTGACTGTGTTTTACCCCGACTAACCTCTGGATTGGTGAAATGCCACAATCATTTCAAAGGTGTGATAATGAGCAGTTTATTTTGTTTATCACATGTTTAGTATTTTCATCAGTGTAAAAAAAAAAGGCTGATAGTATTGTTTCGTTTCCGGGTGGTTTTATATAGAATGTTCACACATCACAACATCATTGTTTACAGTGGACCTCCCCTCAGGAAGTACAAGACCTGCATTCTTTTGTGTGGATGATTTTTTTTTGTACACAAGCTTTGCAGTTGTTTTGTTGCTACATGTGGCAGAGAACCCAATCATATTACAGAGGCTCTAAAAAAGAGTTACATAGAACTGCTGCACACTGCACCCTGGTACATTTATGTTTCCATCTGACCTTCATCAGGTATATGAAGGCCCAAAAATGCTATTTTCGTGTTTAAATGTGTGATGAAGATAAATGAAACCGACACATTTTTAAACACTATTGAGTTATAACACACTAAGCATCTTGACTTTAGCGTTTTATTCTGTCATTTCTTTCATTATTCAGAAAGGATTTTTGGCCCTACAAAAATAGAAAGCCCCATGATTTAGAGTCATTGCCTTATATCCATCCATCTTCTTCCACTTATCCACTTCAGGGTCACGGTGGAGCTGGAGCCTATCCCAGCTATCATAGTGTGAGAGGGAGGGTTCACCCTGGAGAGGTTGCCAATCTGTCACAGGGCCTAACACACAGAGACAGACAGCTATTCACACTCATACCTACAGAATCAGAATTAACCTCTTTGGACTATGAGAGGAAGCCAGAGTACCCAGAGAGAACTCAGACAAAGGACAACATTAAACTTGGATTTGAACCCAGGACCTTGTTTTGAGGCAAAAGTGCTAACCACCACATCGCTGTGCTGCCCATTGCTTTGTAGCATTTCCTGGATTTGAGAACACAGGGCCTATCCGCTGCCTCTCCCATCCCACACTAATACAATCATCTTCTCTTTTTTCTCTTCACAGTTGTGTTAATTGGAGACTCGGGTGTGGGGAAGAGCAACCTGCTCTCTCGATTCACACGAAATGAGTTCAACCTCGAGAGCAAGAGCACCATTGGGGTGGAGTTCGCCACGCGCAGCATCCAGGTGGACGGCAAGACGATAAAGGCTCAGATCTGGGATACAGCAGGACAGGAGCGCTACAGGGCCATCACCTCAGCGTGAGTCCGATGTAGCGTTGTGCACATGCATCTGCACATCGCCTCTGCATTGCAATCAACGAAGGGAATTCACTCTTAACATCCATGTTGGGTACTGTTACAGCTACTACAGAGGAGCGGTGGGAGCGCTGCTAGTGTATGACATAGCCAAACACCTGACATATGAAAATGTGGAACGCTGGCTGAAGGAGCTGCGAGACCACGCCGACAACAACATCGTCATCATGCTGGTTGGCAACAAGAGTGATCTGCGCCACCTCAGAGCCGTGCCCACAGACGAAGCCCGCGCCTTTGCAGGTACTGCTGCAGAAAGGTTATTGGTACAGTGATGTTTCACTCTTACTAAATCTGTTTTCTTTCCCATTCCCCAGAAAAGAACAATCTGTCTTTCATAGAAACTTCAGCCTTGGACTCAACAAATGTTGAAGAAGCCTTCAAAAATATCCTTACAGGTAGGTGTGCTTGTGAATGGAGGTTGAATGCCAGAGCTCCACACGTCACTAGAATATTAAAAAAAGATCAAATCACACACACAATGAGGCATGAAACCTTTGGTTGATATGCAGTAGATTCAGAGAGGATAGTTCGTTTTGGTAGCTTAACTTTTTTATTCTTTATAAAGTTTTTTTTTATTTTTATAATAAACTGTATTAGTTGGGTACCGAGTGAGGAGCTGTAAAACTACCTCCTCACATCCCACATTAGTGGTTCTAAAGGTAAATTATGCAAGCTTTTAGACTGAGAGAGAAAGCTGATGTTTTCCATTTCATCTTTTCGAAAAACAGAAATTTACCGCATCGTATCGCAGAAGCAGATTGCCGAGCGGTCTGCCCATGACGAGTCCCCGGGAAACAACGTGGTGGACATCAGCGTGCCGCCGACCACAGATGGCCAGAGAGGAAGCAAACTGCAGTGCTGTCAGAACCTGTAACCCATTGCAACGGTCCCCTCCTTACCTGGGTCAGTTATTAATTGAAATCGACAGTGTTGACATGCTTCCATCTGCTCGGGATGCAACGTTGTCTGAATCTGCACTTTTTAGAAATCAGTGGAAGCAGTTCCTTTATGCCACTAACGATCAATCTCAGAGAGAAGTGTTTGAATTGATTTCAAGTTGTAATCTGACCCAGGAACAGTCTGCTACATTCAAGTGCAAAAACAGGACTGAAGGTACCACCTAAGCAGCTGCCACAGTTAACCCCGACGGCGTAGCAGAATAGCCTTTCCTGACACCTTATAAGCCTAGTCATCTGCCTGTTTGACAGTTAATGCAACACACTTGGAGGTCTGGGTTTCCAATCCTGTTTGATCTGTATCAGCAGTCCTGTTTTTGGGCTTCTCTCCTCCTCCTTCAGTCATCTCAAAAGTGGTTGTGACGCTGCTGGCGCTTATTTCATTTGTGTAAAATATATTCTTTTTCTGTTTTGATTTTGATAGCTTGTCTGCTCACACACATTATATTAATGCCATGAAATTAAATTTTACAATATTATTTACCGCCTCCTCTGTATTCTTTTTCTAGCAATATACACAAAGTGACATGCTGAATGTCTAGACCACTATCTCACTTCACATTACTGACTGCTGATGCATCAGTAGCCTTTGTTAGCAGGGTTTAACTTCTGCTTCGGGTAAAATTGAAGCTACTTTTTGTACATTCATTGGCCATTTATTACGTATACCTGTTCAACTGCTCGTTAAACACAATTATCCAATCACAGTGCAGTTCATGGCAGCTTTTAGAGCAGAGGTAGGCAAATCCAGGCCTCAAGTGTCCTGCAGGTTTTAGATATCACCCTGTGTCAACACACCTGACTCAAATGATTAGTACAGTCCCAGGCCTCTGGAGAACCTCAAGACATGTTGAGGAGGTCA
This sequence comes from Pundamilia nyererei, assembly GCF_000239375.1. NCBI lineage: Eukaryota > Metazoa > Chordata > Actinopteri > Cichliformes > Cichlidae > Pundamilia > Pundamilia nyererei. The sequence continues at coordinate 1,445,797 of NW_005187405.1, forward strand.
TTTAGCCATTTGAATCAGCTGTGTTGGCTCAAGGACACATCTAAAACCTGCAGGACACCAGCACTCGAGGCCTGGAGTTGCCTACCTGTGATTTAGAGAATTGTCAGGATGACCTGCTGAAATCCAACCTAAGCATCAGAATTAGCGAAGAAAGGTAGTTTTTGGTGCCAAACAGGCCAGTCTGAGTATTTCAGAATCTGCTGATCTACTGCAATTCTCCCACGCGACTATTTATCTCTAGATAGATATCCAAAAAGTGGCAGTTCTCTGGAAGAAAATGTCTTGTTGAGGTCAGAGGAAAACAGCCAGAAGACAACAGTAACTCAAATAAACACATCTTACAAAGTATGCAGAAAAGCATTTCTAAACACGCAGCATGTCCAACCTAGTAGTGGCAGATGAGCCCACCAGGTGCCATTGCTGTCAGATAAAAACAGGAAATTTAGATTAAAATTAGGACGGGCTCACCAAAATTGGACAACAGCAGAAAAAAAAACAGCAGGAAAACTCTTGACTTTCAATTTGTGCTGTGACATACGGATGCCAGGGAAAACAACATGAAAGAATGGATCCATCATTCCTCAGATCAACAGTTCAGGCTGGTGTTGTAGGTGTAATGTTGTGGGGATATTTTCTTGGGACACTTGGGGCCTTGGTACCAAATGATTAACAAAATAACCCTACATGTTGACTTTATGCCATGAAGAGTTAACACGGAATTAACACAGTTCTAAAGGCAACGGGAAATAAAAGTGATCCAAGAACGTCGGGTATTATTGTAAGGTCTTGGCTGTACAATAGAAAAGGCTTTTTACTATATGCGTAAATAAAATTGAATTGAAGTAAAAATAAGTGTACACTGGGTGTACACAGGTCTGAAAGAGTTATTTAAATTGTGTCATCTGAGTAGCTAAAAGAGGAAATCGCTATTTAAGGTAACCACTAACTCATTTTCAGTCTGAAAAACAGCTAAACACTTCTTTATTTGGTGGTGGTGAGGGGGTGTCTAAAGACAGGTTGGGAACCACGACTGTATTACTTGGCAAATAAATATATTTAAAACCATGTGTTTAAGGTCAAACCCTAACTATGGCATGAAAAACAGGTTCAGTGAACTTCCTTTCTGAAATATAGCGAAGTACAATATAGCCTAAAAAGGAAGTATATATGCTTCAGACAGTACTTCAGTAAATGTACTTTCGATCATTGGTTACATTCACTGTACAAAATGCACATGCACAATTTCCCAACACAAACATATTAAACAGGAGATCGGTTCATTTTTAGATTGTGGTATAACTCACAGTTTATTCAGTCATCTTCTCTGTGGAATAAGAAAAAGAAAAGAGAGCACAAAGATCACCCACATCCGAGTCCAGGAGTCCCTCATGTTTTATTGCACAATAACCCAATTTTCCAGGGGACTGCAGCAGGAAGACTACAATAACACAAAATACTTTGTCTAACAAATGCTGCATATATCGACTGACATCTCAGAACACGCTTGCCTTTGTGGACCTTTACGAAGCACCAGTCTGCTCTGGTACACCTGTGTTTTTAATCCATTAATGTCACGTTTCCCAAAGCTGTATTCTGCTCTTTTTAAAATTGCATCACTTGTGATGTAAGACATTACTACTGGTCGTTGCTAGGCAGCTCAATTGATGAATGGTGCATTTACAAGTGGAGCAGGGCTGTTTGCTAATGCACTTTTATGACAGTAGAAGAAACATAATCCGATTAAAATGTAAACATGATTCCACACCTTCAACACTCGTGTCCTGTACGTTACTGCACTGCCATCCACCAGCTGGAGTTAGTGTTATCCCATATACTACAATGCTCACTGGCCCCCGTGACAAGTGTGATTAATACACGAGACCTGCATCAACAGGAAGGTGATTTGGTTTCCACTCTTCAGACAGCAATGGAAAAAAAGAACAAAGAAAAAAGATTTTCCTGGAAAAATGAAGAAGGGTTCAGATTATAGACAAGGACAGTGGTATGAACAAATGTTGCTCCCTACTTGTTAAAAGCAGAACAAAAGAAAAGATTATTCACAGAGTTTGTCAAAAAATGTTTTTTGTTTTTTTTTAGATTATTATCCTCCGCCGGGCTATTGCTTGCCCATTGTTCCAAAACAGCTAAATACGTGGTGAAGGGGCTTGGGGGAATTATAGGTAGTGAATATGTTTCATATTATACTGTAGTAGCATGCTGAATCAGTTATATTCTGCTACATTAGCTTGTGTCTTAGTATTTCATAAGTTTGTGACAATGACTTAAAGTCCGGCTGATTAGTCCATTTTCCATGTGTCCAGGCATTCGCATCCTGGCACTGTTCGTTTTCATCAACAACGACTCCTGAATGAGTTCAAAAAGTTCAAAACCACTTTTGTGGCTAGCCAATACCATAGTAGTTTACATCAAGTGCTTTAATAAAGAAAACAGAAGGGGGAGGAAAAAAAAGCAGTTCTTCCCTCAGAATGGTCCATATGAAGTGCAAAAGTTCATTAATATGATTAATTTTGTTTTTAGAGAGTGCTTCAGCGGGCTCTATTTTAAATATTCCACTTGCCCCTGCTCAGCACTCATACGATGGTCTCGTCAGTCATTTTCTTGGTCGACTTGGTTGGCACCGAGCGTTGGGTAGTGTGTGCCCCTTTCATGTCGGGCATTAGCAGGCGCACTTTCTGATTGGTCCTCCTCCACTCCGAGTACAACTGACAGTGATACCGAAATGACACCTGAGAGTGAATGAAAAGAAAAAGGGAGGGGGCGAGACAAGAGGTAACAAAGGACAGAAAGACAGATATCAATAAAATTAGCACAAAGATATCTGAGAGAGTAGTACAGATGCAGCACAGCAACTACTGCACGACAGGGAACTGAAACCTGAGTAGAAAGGCCGAGCTTTCACAGTCAGTTTACATTTTTAATAACGATAAAAGGAAAACACTTCAATAAAAAAAAAAAAAAAGCCATTTAGTTTACCAAAGCCCAGTTCTAGACCCTGTTAAAAACTCCAGCTAACGAAAGGTGTAGAATAAAGCCAACTTATTGTCAGTATTCGCAGTCAGCTATGCATGTATGTGCAGGCGTTCTGTTTCTGTTCCAACACTCAAATAAACTGCTCCAGGCCACAATATACTCCACATGCCTTCACATGTCTCCACAACTGACTGAAGCTGTACCCAGAAACGATACTGTAATGTCTACAATAATCAAGGTAAGAACAATTACCTGGACGTGTGCTTGTCTTGGTATCATAACTGAAAATCAAAGCTTTAAATATCGAAACTATTAAAAAAGGGGCTTTGATTTCTAAACTACCTTATAAACACTTGGATCTACTTATGGATCTACAAAAGCCAAAGAGGGGAACCCCCCCCCCCAAAAAAAAAACATTCTGCAATTGGTTACCAGTGTCCAAAGGATGTAGATAGTGAAGAGGGCGATGGTGAGGGCAATAAGGCCAACAGCTTCGAGTCTGCTCTTCAGCTGCAGGTGGTCCTGTGCGCCCCTCAGACACAGCCAGCCGGAGATAGCTGCCAGGGGTGTGATAAGAAGGAAACAGGCCATGTCACAGAGCAGAGTGCGCTTCTCACTGCGAGGGCCCGGGTCCTTCAGCCACTGCAAAAGACCAAAATGGGGAGGTCAATGATGCGCCTGAATCGAGCACATTAAATGATTAACTGATGTGTCTTAGATTATAAAAACAAGAATGAACTTTAAAGAGGAGTGAGCTGCCTGCATGAAGTAATTAATAAAGCCATAAAAAGAGTATTCTAACCGAACACTATTCACACAAGGTCAAGCAAAACAATCCTCAGTACACGCAAATGATCCCACTTGCTAAACATGTTACTTGCTGGCACAGATACTTAATGGCATAAATGAAATCTTCCAAATGCTTACAAAGCTGAAAATATCAGTACAAGGCAAAAGAAGAAATAATCTCCTTGCTTTAGACAAAGCTCATGGCCGTCCATCTCGTTAGCCTCTTACTGAACCGAGGTTGGAGCCTATCCCACCTGACATTAGGGAAGAGGTGGGATACACCCAGTCAATCACAGGTCTCATACAAAGAAACAAACAGCCATTCATGCTCGCACTGAGCCATACAGTCAATTCAGAATCACCAATTAACCTAACAAGCGTTTGTGGACAGTGGGAGGCAACCGGAGCGCCCAGAATAAACCCACACAATAACCGCTTTTTATAAAAAAACCATAAAGTAGAGAAATGAATTCACACAGTAAAACTTTTCTAACCTGAGTGAGTGGCTGTGGTCGCCGTTCAATAGTGAACTCAGTGTGACAAAGTTCACAGTAGCTGGTGTTGGAGGATGACAGCCACTTCTCCAAGCAGCTTTTATGCACTTTACCCAGAGTACCAGTACAGTCACAGGGCGAGAGCAGCGTCTCTCCTCCAGCTCCCTCGTGACAAATCCGACACATACCCACGTCGCTGCGCGAGAGACAGCAGAGCATTGAAGACAGAAAAGTAACAATAACATATACACAGTTTAATTACGCTACATTTATTTGGCTACCATGCGTGTTTCTCCCTCCCTTACCTCTGTGAGCTCACCGCTTTGACCACGGTGGAGAGTGGGCGGCCATCTTTAGCCGTAACCTTGGCAATGTACTGGGCCTGCGCGGTGGAGTCAGTCTCCTCGGAATCCTTGGAGGCATCGGATTCGGCAGTGCCAGAATAATCACAAAGGGAGCCGGGTAGGTGACAGCAGCCTGACGAAGACATAGTCAGCTGAAGGTGACAGCGACGCAGATGAAGGCGGAGGCGAATTTGAAAGGAGCTCTGATCCAAAAGGTGATGTCCAACTCCACTTCTTCTCCTCCACCTACAAAGCTACCGCCTAGTGGATGCTGGAAAAGATGAAGACACAAAGTATGGTTGACTTGGATTATTACTTTATGCTCTTAATTTTCCCGAATAGGAATAGTGATGGTTAGCATGAATACATGCACATATAAATGCACATAAATGTCAGCTTTCACTGCCAACACTGCTCACTGGTATTCTTGATCTGCAGCTGGACTTTAGCCAAAATTACATAAAAACCTTTTTAAAAAATAAAGGAATAACATAAAAGCTTGTACTATATTTAAAGCTATTAGGCTGCTGTATACTTTATTTATGACCAAGGTTGGCTACTTTTAATTCAATTCATCTGCACAATCACAGGCAGGATTTAAAGTGGCCTGCAAAGCTTTATTGATAACAAAAATGATTCTAAAAAGTATTTCCTTGGTTTTTCTTTTTAGTATTAAGACTTCATACATACAAAAACATGTTATAATAGTGTAATAAAAAATGCAATGTTAAAATACAGAATAATCAGAAATACTGTAATACTTTAACCTGTCACTTTTTCTCATGTACAATAACACAGCATACCACAAACCACCACCCTATGAACACATTTAAACTGAAAATTGTTTACATATTTATGACTTTTCAAAATTTTTATTTCTCTCTATATACATTTTGGTAGTTTTTAAACTTGTTAATATTGTTAAATTTTCAAATGTTTATGGATTTTTTGTATTTTCTCGTCAAACGAATTAGAGAATCAGAATCAGAAAGGGTTTTTATTGCCAAATGTTGAGCAGGTTTACAACATTAGGAAATTGCTGCGGTGCTTCAGTGCAAACATACTGTCATAAATTGCGCTTAAATAGACATGAAAAAATAAAAGTAAGAATAAGAATTAAAAGTGCTAGGTAGAAAGATATATACATGAGTGCAGGTGGTGATCAGTGCCAAAACATGGAAGGATGCAGTGAACACAGCGTAGGGTCATCTGTTAGTGGTGGGAACAGTCGTACGTTTATTGTTCATTTACATTGTGATATTAACCCAGCTTCAACTTACACATAACAAATGTCATATGGTTTTCAAAAAGTGCCACACGTGACATATTAGGTTCTGATGTGAGTTGCAGCCCTGAAAAAACGTTTGAATATTTTACTACAAAAAATGATGTCTCTTAATAACTAGTAACTGGCTTCAACAAACTCTGAGGGAAGCACACTGCGGTGTAGATATACATTTTAGATAGACCTTAAGGACACTAGGAGTGGGATCAGGGTGGCCGTGTGTTACCCATACCTGTCCCTGCAATAGTCGTGCAATGTGATATAGTCAACAACGCAATCTTATGTAGCTGCCTTAAAAAAAGACTAAAGACAAATCACAAAAGACAGTGTGCCAATATACTCGTGTATTTAAAGGTGCACAAAGCAAGCTTCCTGATGTTACCGTGATGACTTAGTACTGTTATCGACACGTTACACATCAAAGGCTAGATCAAAATCCGACTCTATTTCTGGTACATGACTGAGTTGCTTAAAATTTCCCAGCTGACATTAATTATGCCGTACATGTCCATATCCCCGATACAGTAACGCTAACATGCAGCGCCGACGAAAGCTAATTTATTTAATAAAGCAACGTACGTGTACAGAACATAACCAGAGGCCAGCGAACAAGCTGGGATATGATCTTGTATAGAAAGTCCCATCGCTGTGGTCAAAAACACAAACAGGCTGTACCGTAAATATACTCACCCGACGGCCTGCCTTTTCTCGGCTGGCCTTGGCCCTGCGTTGGCCAGACACAAGCTAGCTGAGCTAACTGGACAGCTCTAGCTACAAACTATGACATTGACGTCTAAACAGAAGCTGGCGATAGAAGGGGATACAGAAGACGATCGTGTGCGCTGCATCCTCTCCATGGCTGGTAGTGCAAATCACTGGGGTAATTTTCTCTTTTTTTTAGTGCGAAAAATACACGGCTGCCAGGATCACTGGAGTCAGCTAACGAGGCTAACTGACTAGCAACGGGCAAGCCTACTTCGGTATCCCTCAGCTGTGGATTAGTCACGTGACACAATGGTGCCTTCATCGTCATTAGCGATGTTTTAGTGCTACATGTTTACATACATGTTCGGGGACATAGTATCAAAATAGGGATAGATGGAATATGTTGTCAGAGTGAGTAAGTAAAAGTGGGACTGCTGAAAAATTTGATGATAAAGATAGTGTATATAATGTCTTTTGTTTGTTAACTCAAAGTTACTCAGCTACACAAAGAAACTTAAAATGAAAGGGATATATATTTCGAGCATTTTGTTATGGCACACACCGTTTTATCGATTAGAAAACCAGGCTAAATGCTCTACAGTTCCAACAATACAAGTTCTGAATGTACTTTTTATTAAAGTGTTTCAGTTTCGTTTTCCTTTCGTTTTCCTTTTAAACTATCATTACTTGTTTGATTTCAATGACGGAACAGTTATTAATCTCGTCCTGGAAACATCTGTATTAAACTATGTCAGAATAAAACCGTTAGGTGGCAGCATTTAGTTAACCCTCTCAGATTGTTCCCTGGTCCACCGGTGGTGGCGCTGTTATTCCAAAATTTCGTTCCACGGAAATTTTAAAGGTTCCACAGGGGTTTTGAGGGGGGCCTTGGAAAAACATGGGTAAATTTGATTTATGGACTCTAGGCTTGCGTGTCATGATAAAATATATGAGTAACAGTCAAAATGGCTTGTTCAGTTTTGTAGCTGAATCTTGAAAGCTAAACCAACCTGTGGAAACGGGATAAAGATGTGGCGCAACCAAAGAAATTCAACATTTGCTCCAGAAACAACACCTAAAAATAGCCATTTGACACCTGCAAAAAATAATTCTGAGGTAGACTACTTTTATTGTTAAGTATCTAAAATTTGTGCTGCTCCTTCTACTTTTATAAAGAAAAAGTTGTTTTCCCTACTTCCCTATATTCATTCTCAAGTTAGTGCTTTGGAAAACCTAAGTGAGCATATAAATACCAGTATGATGCAAAATTGCTGAGCCACCCCCCATTTCTTTATAGTTTGCTTAAAGGAGTCAGATTTTCTTGCACATTTTAAATGGTCTTGAGCAATTATTTTTCAGGCTTTATGACTTTAAAAGGTTTTCTTTAGACTGGCTGTTTTTTTTATCGCTCTTTCTCAATCTATTCCTTGTAGCTGACCATCTTCAGAGGAATGTATTTGTTTATGAAGCCACTTACTACTGACCTATGAATCTTTCAACCATACAAAGGTACATAGCTCAAGGGATGGACCAGTGTTGTGTCTACACATAAAAGAAAGCTAACCAAAGATCCAATTTCAAACGGTATCTCTAGATGTTTCTTTTTCTTTAGTTAAATCTATGAAAAAGCCAAATGTAACCCAATTCCACTGACATGAAATAGAAATAAATATACATTTGTACACCAACAAGGTGCAAAAATACAATTTCAAGGTATTTGCCAAAAGCTTGACATGAAAAATGACAGGAAAACCTGTGGTCACACCAAATGTTGTTTTAATTGTCAGAACTGTTTTTGCCTCATATACTCTATTTCCAGGTATGCTTGCACATTTTTGATTGCTGCACGTATTTCCCATTTTCCTCATAAAACATGAAGAAATGAGGCTTGGCTCAAGACTTTTGAACAACAATGTACTTTTAATATTGTGTATATAAAATTTGTGCATGACTTTAAAATACAGTCCCTCTACTTTAGATAGTGTTTTAGGCCCGCTACTGGTTCTTTGTTTATTATGTTTAGACACAACACTGATTCATTCAATTTAATTGTATTTTTATAGATCCAAATTTGGGGTGACCGTGGTTCAGGGGCTTGGGAAGCTCATCTTGTAACTGGAAGGTTGCCGGTTCGATCTGTTTTGGTCGTTGTGTCCTTGGGCAAGACACTTCATCTCCCTGGCCAGAGGGGCCAATTGCGCGATATGGCAGCCTCGCCTCTGTCAGTCTGCTACAACTGTAGCTTACCTCCACCAGTGTGTGACTGTGAGAGTGAATGAATAGTGGAATTGTAAAGTGCTTTGAGGGTCCTGAAAAGCGCTATATAAATGCAATCCATTATTATTAAATCACAACAACAGTTGCCTCAAGGTGGTTTATATTGTAAGGCAAACACTCTACAATAATAGAGAGAAAAGCCCCAAAATCAGATGATCCCCTATGAGCAAACACTTGGCGACAGTGGGAAGGAAAAACTCCCTTTTAACAGGAAGAAACCTCCGGCAGAGCCAGACTCAAGGAGGGGCGCCCATCTCCTGTAACCGGTTGGACGTGAGGAAAGGAAGACAAGACCAAAGACATGCTGTGGAAGAGATCAAGAGATTAATAATACCTATGCTTAAATTCAGAGTGGTGTAAAAAAATTCATAGGTCATTGTGATGGCATGCCACACATGTTACCTGGGGTTTGGCTTCTCCTGTCTGGCAAAGGGCTGGGAGAGCTGAAGTATCACTGACAGCCTAATTGGATACAACCACATGCTTCCTTGCCTGGGGGGTGTTTCATGTTTGTTTAATTGTTTCGTATTAGTTGGTTATATGGCAGCCATTTTGTTTTCCCCCGTGTGTGCCATTTGGTTTAGCTAAACCAGTATTTAAGTTCCCCCAGTTCATCTTATGTTTGTTTGAGGTTTTGTTAGTTATTATCTTGAGTTTAGTCTATTGAGTTGACCTCTTTTATTGGTCTGCCTGTTTAAGTTTTGTCTTTGTTAAATATCTTTTCATATTTTTGGGTCAATAAAGCCCCTTTTTTGAATTAAACACCTGTGTTGTACTTTATGCTTTACTGCTTGGTCCCTGACAGTCATTGTTAAGTGGCTTAACAATCTAATCCTTTAAATCTTGACCTGCTACTCTTTTTGATTTTTATATTGTTGACTATTTCATTCGATGACGTTTTACATCTCTTATTTTATGCATGTTGTGATTTTGATATTTAATTGCTTTTAAGATGTCACTGAGTGCCTCAAAAGGAGCCTGAAAAACAAAAGTATTATTATTTATCTATAAAAAAAGGTCAGGTACAAGGACTGAATACAAGTGAAAAAACCTTCAATGTCAAAATATGAGGAAATTAAAACATAAAGAAAGAGTAGCTTTCTTTATGTTGGTCCACTCTTGATATGTTTTGTTGTATTGAAACTATTATTCTTAATGTAATTCTGCATTGTAGCAAATTTCAAGACTGATACTCTGATTTATCAATTTCCCAATATGGTGTAACCTAAAATAGCAGCGTCCAAATGTAATTTTTAACCTTTCTTTAAACAGAATCTATTTTTGTCACATCACCCTGTCTAATCCTCTCGATCGTTGCCTCTTCCTTTGAACCCAAACACTGATAGTGAAAGGGGTCTGTCGCAGTGATAGTGATGTCTAAGCATTAGTGAGAGCGGGGGTTGTAACACACGCACACACACGCGTGCACACACTTCAGAGCCTTTCTATCATTTCCCACCCATCCATTTGGTCAAAGTTCAGCACAGATCATGAGATGCTACAGTACCTCTGTGCATGCATGGGATGTCATGAGACATGCATCAGTGGACTTTAACCCAGACCGACACACACATGGGCTTGCAACTCATTTACTTAACATAGTTTGGTTGTCAAGTTAATTAGCTTTATAAATTGGGTAGCCATGATGCTAAATTGTGTGAAAGTAACAGTTATATAACTTATCAGTATTTCTAAAGTATGTATAAGTTATTAGTAAAAAGCTACTTTCAGCTGCTCTCTTGTCACAAGGGGTCGTCACAGCAGGTAGCTTTGCATGTTTGACTTGGCAGAATTGTCCACCAGATCCTGACAGAGCCTCAAAGGGGAAGCTATTACTATCATTAAAATAATGTGTGTTGGTTCTCCTTGAGTTTTTGCAATAGTTGCTTGATTTATGACTCATTTCTGCTGTCACAAGTAAAATAATGCTCTGAAACAAGTCTGATGCATTTCATATGACACAGCAGAGATTTAATTTGTGACTTAATCTCAGCCATCAGAGAGAGAAGTGAGGTGTGACAGTCAGCCAGGGAGAGACAGACTGGTTGCATAACTTATTCACAGCGATTCGCCGTCAATAACAGTATAATTGAGTTGCTGCACTTCATTCTCGTGATCCCTTAAACTGCAGGCGTCCTCGTGAGTGCTAATGGAACGTAGTAATTTAGTTTCTCTCATTTTCTGATATGCTCTTGTCCTAATGAAAGGTCACTTGACTGCACTGCCTTATTCACCGTGCAAATCTATATTCAGCATCCAGTGAACCTGGGGGAATAGGTTCATTTTATGTTTGTTGACCAATTGTTGACTTCTGCTGACCATTTAAGATCCTACAGTATTTTAGCAATCCTACAGTATTTATTACGAGTTCATGTCCAGAAGACATGCTGCTACCCTGCAGTGCTGACAGGCCTTGGGATCACCTATAAAAACTTGCATAATTCCATTGTCTTACAAGGTTTGTGTCCATTAATCGAGGGCATTTTGTGGCTTTTAACTTTTTTGCTTCCTCTCTAACTATCGCTTACTTCTTCTATACTCAAGAAACATGACTGCTGTGGAACTTCACTGTACCCCATGTTTATCAGTGCATCAGAGTGATTTTGATGCTTTTTACTTTGTACTGCAAATATCGATTTAAAGAATCAGATAGTTCTACAGCAAATAAACAAAACATCATCCCGAAGCACGTTTGATCCTCGCACTAATTACAACTAAGACAGATCAAGTAAACCTTCTGTGCTTAATGTGCTTAAAAATAGAGTGGTTGATAATGCAGTAAATAAAAAAAACACACACCACCATTTACCACTGAAGTGCACGATTTTAAAATACGAAAAAAAAAACCATTCCTAAAGTAAGTAATGAATGATAATTGCAAAAAACATGGGATACTACAGATACATCTTTGTGTATGATTTGTACAGTTGAATGCCCTTCCAAATTAAGGTCAAAGGTCACGAGAGAAAAACCTTGTCATTAATAAATATACACATTATTCTTAAAGAGATTCTGTTTACAAAGTGCTTTTTTCATCAAAATATTCTTTAAATTTATAAATTTGAAGGCATTTATTGGACCTTAATGTTCTTTAATGAGATAAGAGGCAGACCACCCTCTTTCATCAGACACTAAATCATTCTAAATGCCATTAGAAAGGTTACTCCATATAACCTTCCTAATGCAGGACATGACATTATTGGTTTTAATGTTTCCAGTTTGAACGCTGCACATGACTCCAACTTATCATACTGTACATCCAATTACAAAGCTATGTAGCTAATGCCATTATTAAATCACCAGCTGGCTTTCAACACCATGCAGTTTTGGTTAAGACCTGATAGAGAAAAGACTTTCCAGCTCATTTGAAAAAGCCAAAATATGATTGCAAGTCAGAGCTGGATTGTTTGATGCTCTGTAGCCAGCACTCTAAGACTGTGATTGAACTAGCCAATTTGCATGAATAGATGTACATGCATGGGTGAAAATTAATATAGCTAAACTTTACATATTAAATGTTACAAGTCAAATATGGAGTCTTATTAATAAAAGATTTAGGTCACCCAACTGGCATGCAGAGTTATACCACTATGAATTAATACACTGAACAATTCCTAACCCACTCTCTGCAATTTTTGGCATTCCTCCCAACTTGAACTTATCTGGCCCCCTCAAACAGGCCCAAGCCTTTACCACTTTACTAGCTCGGAGGCTTGTTCTGTTGAAGTGGAAGCTTCCCCACCCCCCAACTCATGATCATTGGGTGAGAGATGTACTCTTTAACTTAAAGTTGGAAAAACTTAGATTCTCTCTAAAAGGTTCTATTAGGGAATTTAACAAAATCTGGAAATCATTTCTCTTGCTGGTGG
>NW_005187405.1:1458757-1460470 GCF_000239375.1 Pundamilia nyererei
TGTGTGTGTGTGTGTGTGTGTGTGTGTGTGTGTGTGTGTGTGTGTGTGTGTGTGTGTGTGTGTGTGTGGGCAGAGACTGGTTCTCTGCAGTGTCTTGTCTAGTGTGGACCTGGTAGGGGGAGAATTTGGGTTGGGGGGTTGGAGGGTATAATGGACATACAACTGTTCTGAAATCAAGAGTGACTTTGCTGTTGCTAACTTTGTATGTCATTGTTGAAATCAATAAAACAAAGTTGGAATAATACACTGAACAATAATAAAGTATAGCTACCTTGGTATCATTGGTGTAGGACCCTCCATTACTATATATGGATATATATGGTATTAGACATTATTGTAAAATTATTTGCATGTAGGTTGTCTGGTGGGTTTCTATGCTGATAATTGTGTTTGTCTGTCATATTTTGGTCTAGTGTCTGACTTTGAAGAGGTTCAATGAGACAAAAGCAGATACGTCTGAAATGTTTAGAGCACAAACTGTGAAAACGATCTCTTTTGGATGGCTGCACTTCAGCAACACGCAGTCCAGATTCATTCAGCGTTGAGCATGTGAACAGTGCATGATCAAGGCGGAGACAATGTGACGTTAAGTGCAGGGTGGCCAATGGCAGCGTGTGCTTCCAGCCTATGGTCGTACAGTACATACTATGAGCTCTGCCTCCTTCCTCTTGGTGCAGCGATGAAAGGAGATGAGACCGCGGATGTGCTATAAAACCGTTTGTTAGACCTGAGATATTTTACCGCCAGCAAGAAGCCTGGTGAGCCCGCACCTCCCCGCTGTTTTTGTCGAAGATAGAAAATATCTGCGTCAGAGGGGGACCTGAGTTAGCTGAGGGAGAGGGAGAGGGGGGTTTGTCGGCCCGCTGCAGTCTGAATCACCGGAGACTCGCCCCACCGCTGGTTAGTCGTCGACGTCGTTTGTCTGTGGACTTGCGCATCCTCTCAGAGGCAAAGAGCACCGGGAGGGGACGGGGGAAAGAGCCGTTTTTTGACTACCCTGCGCTGCTTGGCAGGGTATGCTAAAGAATGACCCAAAGGGACACACTGGTTCATTTGTTCGCTGGAGGGTAAGCCACATCAGTTTCCTCTATAAATGTTACCTAATTTGAAATATATATTTTGAAACATGACCCCCGTCTGCTTTATCTAGCTAACTCGCCATTTATTTTTATTTTTTAAGGCAGCGCGTGCGTGCCCTTCCAACCTTGGCGGTTGTGCGCACGCGACTGTCAAAAACGGTTCTAGTTGAACTTCCGGTTAACCTGTAAAATATGACCAGTGTCGCTGGAAAGCATTCATGTGAATGTGCCAGAAAGCGCATTCGAGCTCGTTATTCCCAGACAGCAAAGAGCAGCTTGCCTCTTATTTCATCGTCCTTTAAATGCCGGCTGTTTCTGCACAAGTGAGAGCCTTTTATTTTGATGACAAGTGGAATTCATTTCCGGGCTCGTTGTAGCTTTCTCTGAATGACTTGACCAAATGCATCTGCAACAACAGCCATTGACGCTTATTTTTCTGCTGCTATTTTGTAATTTAAGAAGTAGTTGCATAATGCTCACCTATGTGGATCCAATTAAATAATTTCTTTATTGTATTCTTATTGTATTTATTGTATTCTTTATTGTATTCCCAAATGAAATGAACATTTACATCTAATCCACACTGAGACACAAAAATTGTGTGTGTGTGTGTGTGTGTGTGTGTGTGTGTGTG
>NW_005187405.1:1460495-1493487 GCF_000239375.1 Pundamilia nyererei
GGTTCAGTTAAAGCATTAGATTACAGTCTTGCAGATATCCATCTAATCAAAAAAGGCTTAATTAAATGTAAAAAATAAAACACTTTGAAGTTTGTGTTGCGTAACTACTGGCTCTGGGTGGAAGTATGGTTTAAAGAGAAACTTACTGGTGAAATTTAATTTCTCTGCTGCTTTTCATTATGTAACAGAGCATTTGAATTTTGTAGTTCAAATCTTAAAGTTGAAGCTCACATGGTAGTAAAGCAATCCTTCTGATTCATAGTTGTGTAAAGAGGCCTGACAACCAGTTCATTAAGGACAATGAAAGCACAAATGTGACATTTAAGTGGATTGGCCCAGTATAGATTTTTGTTTTAATCCATTGTCTTTAGTTTTAGTTCACTTGTTAATTTTTTTTAATCTTCCCATTTAGTCTGTGACTTTCAGAATGGGTGATCCCACCATGCCACAGCACGTCTTTATGTCTCTTGTTATTGCTTTTAAATCTGAGAACTACCCAAGAGACTTTGAATCAGCTTTACCCAAAAACTTGAGCTGGAGGCCTCAGCCTAGTGCTGCCTCCCACAGCCTCGCATTAGAGAGGCACACATGCAACAGCCAGTGTTGCTGAGAAAGTAGGCCAAGGGTCACCGCTGCCTCTGAGCATGAATGTGGGTTGGTCTTTTGAAAGGTAAATATAGCTGGTGCTGCTCAAAAGAGACGGCAGCAAGAGGAATTCATTGCCAGGATGTCAACATATACTACCATACTGCCATGGCTTCTGTAACCTTTAGCCGAGTTCTATAACTTGCAACTGCAATCACCATGAAGCACTTTTCAGCTGTGCGGTGGTTTGGTTTTGAAGCTTTGTCTATATGTGGAAAGCACTGAGCCTTTGGTGAATGCAGAGGGGATCAACAAAAATGACACTATAGCGTATGAATTATCAAATAATACACTAATTTATATCACATGAGATTTTTCCTGGTTTTGTGTGCACATAAACACGCTTTATCCCCATGGTTAGTGCAAAAAGGTCTCTGTAAATTAATTAATTTCAAACCCATTTGATGACTAAAAATAGGCTAAGTTTGACTAAATTAAACCTCACACTAAAAAACATAGTGTTTATTTAAATACTTTGAGAGGCCTGGTGATTTTCCTTTGGGGGAAGGCCAAAACCTGTTTGGTGGGTGCCAAAAATGTTTGTATGATGGAAAAAACAGTCGTGATGCAGTTATATTTGCACACCTTGATGTGTTATGATATAAAGTGGATATACGTTTTTTGTATTTGTGACCAACTTGGTTTTTGTTTATGTTTATCAAGTGAGCTAAACAACGATCTAATTTGATGACTTCTTATTCTGGGCTTCTCAGGTGGCAAAACTCAGCAAATGAGCTGCGGTCAGTTTCTTCTGAAATGAATCATGAAACCAGCGGTTTGTTTTCATATGTCAGTATCTTGGATATCACAAAACCAGGTCACGGTGTGTGTATGTGCCCATGCTCACAGATAATTTGGGAACAACAGATTGTGTTTCTGTTGATTAGTGTTTCAAGTGACTCGCCTTATGTCAGTATAACTTGATTTTTGCTGTTTTTGTTGTTTTGTTTTTGGGGGGGACATATTTGGTGCCACAGCAAACTTTTTTCCTGGTCTTGCTTCTGTTCTATTTTGTCACTTTTTTCCTCAATACTTGCTGCTTCTTTACTAGATGCGGTGGTACAGTGGGCGCCATTTTAACTTGTCCTCTGGAAGTGGTGAAGACCAGGCTGCAGTCCTCTTCCGTTACACTCTACGTCTCTGAGGTTCAGCTCAGCACAGTCAACGGAGCCAGTGTTGCCCGTGTTTCCCCGCCGGGGCCTCTGCACTGCCTCAAGTAAGGAGAAAGATTAGCTGTGCCTAATTGATATCCACTGAAATTAACATTATAAACAGTTATGATGTGGCTTCAATGTTGTCTTTTCTTGGTTTAAGTATTATTTTGTCCATTAGCTGGCTGCTTACATTTAAAAGGTCTGTGTGTGCGTCTCATATTATTGTAACTTTAATGTAATGAGTTATTTTCTTCTAATAAAATGACTCCTTACTGGAACGTTGCATCACTGCAAGAACAAACAAAACTATGAAATGGCTCAGAAACACTGATAACAGATTTTTCTTGTTGCACGGTTCCTTTAATATGTGCACTGTAAGTTGCAAACTGATGTCAAGTTGCTCCAAATTGAAAATATTTTCTTCAGGAATGCTTGGGCTTTCCTGGGGAGTGAGTTTATTTGGATTGCCAATGCACTTCTTTTTCTTTCTTATTTTAATAGATGTTATTGTTGTTATTAGTGCCTTTTTTGTTTTTTTGGTGGATTGTTTGTTTGTTTATTTTAGAGAGCAACTTTAACCGAGACAAGAAGATAAACATTTTGGTTTCAGTGGTTATTTTCTTTGACATCTGTAGACAAAATCAATAATTTAAACCTCATGTTGACCTTGTAGCTCTTTTGTTGTTTTTGATACTTTCTCTCTGAAACTTATGTAAGATATCCACAAAGAATGGTTCATGTTTTTTAGGTGTTTTTTTTTCTTTTCTTTTTTTTCTTCAATATAAATGTAAGTCATCTTGTCATTGGGCAGAGTGGAATTTTGTCAGAAAGATGAAGTAAGAGTGAGAGTAGAGGGGAACTCAGCATTTGCTTAGAACCTGCTGAAAGCTGATGTGGCTACTTGTAATGACCATTAACCACTGCAGGATTAGCAAGTAAATATTCAGCTTGCCTTTATAAATATGGACCCCTATTATTGTACCCTGGCAAGCTGCTATACAAGAGCATGTCAGAGAGCATGTCACTCTTACATAATGCATAAGTGTGTGGATGTGTGTGGAATTTTCCACTGCTGAATGGTGCCGTTAGTTATTTTGTAAATACCTTTATATTTGACAAGCCTCTTATGTTTGGTTCTGTATCACAGGAATATAAAATACTTTTTATATTTAGAGTATTTATAATTGGCAGGCTACACAGGCAACATGCTGATCTTGCACTTTTGCAGTTCCCTAGGTTTTGTTTTGTCACTAGTGGGGTTAGCTATAACGTTCTTTAACAATGAGCCTAAAAATTGATTTGTTCTGACAGTAGGTCTGGGATGTTAGTCTGCTGTCAGGCAGTGCTCCTGTCAGGATTTTGTTTAATAACAGTTGACTAAGAGATTGCAGCTCATGTGGACATTGTTTTGGGCTCTGTGTCGGTGTTGTGGCAACATAAGTCAACTTCTTGTGTTGTCTTCAAAATAAGCAGCATCTTGCAGCAGAACTACAGCAACACTATTTCATGGTACAGAGTGGAGAAGGATGAAAGCACGAACTGCAGCATAGCTAACGAGGGGGGTGGGAGGACACACGTCAAAGTGGGTCAACGTGCAGTGTGGTGCATGCCAAGATCCCTTTTAGGGCGGAGGACACCTTCACTCCAAATCACGTGTGTTGTCTGGTTTTAGACCCATTTCTTTCTAGAGGATGTGCCATTTGCTATAAATAATGAAGAATCAGATAACATAATGATTAATAATGAAATAATAAAATGAGGAAATCACATAAGTGGGGCAGAAAGGCAAAGTCTATAAATAGAATTATTTTTAGCTAATTAACTTCTTCCAGTAGGATCCGAGCTATGTCTTTTTTTTTTTCTTTTTTTTTTCTTATTGCTGGATTTTTATTTTTGTTTTGAACATGTTTAAATTAACTTCATGAAACAAATCTGCTTAATCTGATTTGTGGTAATTATGAATTTACAACTGTTATTAAATGTGAAAACAATTTAGATTACGAGTTATCTTTAAACCATTCACTGTATAATATGCTCCAGTGTTTAAATAATGTACATGTTGTGTTTTGACTATAAAGTGAAATATTTCCTCATATGTTTGCTCTTTTGACAGGTTAATTCTAGAGAGAGAGGGACCTCGTTCACTCTTCAGAGGACTGGGTCCTAACCTTGTAGGTGTGGCACCTTCCAGGTATGTGCAGTATTATCTGCAATAATGTGGGAGTGTTGTGTGTTAAAACTGCTTTACGATTTCTTTAGGAATAACACAGAAACGGAGCCCAAAGTAAGGGAAATAACCTTCACTTCCATATCTTGCGTGTCATAACATCATGAATGAGTAATTCATTTTTTATTTTTATTTTTTTGCGTAAGAAGCAGTTAGCTAGCAGCAGTATCATCCGCACTAGCACTGCCCTGCTATCGGGTTAAAGGCATGCCTGTGTAATTTATTTTGACATGTTTAATCAAACTCTATGAGACAATTTTTCTGGGGGAAAGTCTTCAGGCTGTATTATGGGCAGCAGCTGAGCTGTTAAATTTAACTCCTGTGTGCTGTCTTATTTACTACTGAAATACAGATAGTAAGTGCCTCAATCTGTCTACTGAGAATGGGTTGCCTGTCAACCAGTAGTATTAGTAGCGTCACATATACTTCAGGCCGATGTTGTTCTTCATCAGCATCACATAAATTCAAAAGTCTCAGAATCCAAAAGACAAATAAGGTTTTTTGATTTTTGTTGATTTATTAAAACGTTACAGTGTTATCAGCCATAACAAACTCATTATGACCAAGTCAAAACTGAAGTACAACTTTGTTCAAAATGATGTATTGAAATATCATTCAACAGCAGTCATTTTCCTTTAAAGATTTCTTTTTAGTATTTGCAGACTTTATTTGACAGTACAGTGTAGAGGAGACACAAAAGCAAAGAGAGAATGGGGCAATGACACACAGGAAATAGTCTGGAGTGGACTCCAACCTGAGCCACTGCAGTGCCCTTCAGCATATTTCCCCCGGTTGTTCAGGTGAGCTGTAGTGTTGCCCAGTTGTGTGAACATTAAATACAGTGACCTGATATTTATTTATTTATTTTATTCAGGCTTGCATTTTACACAGTGTAAAACAGCTCATATAAAATCTGCAGCCTTTATAACAAATAGTGAATGAACAGGCTCAGGCTGAAGTGGCACTTGGATATGCCTGACCTATGTTGTTATCAGTAAAGCTGCCCTCATTTCCAAGTAGAAGAAGAAAACGACAACAAACAAACCACAATGTTCTCAAATATAACCCTCAAACATATTTGTAGAGCATTTGTTTTAATGCAAGAAATTACTTGGGCAATTTTATTGCTTTAAGCATTAAATAAATAAACAGAATAATTAAATTACATAATGTGGGACCTTAGACACTGTGGTTAAGTGTGATCATAGTAACCAGACTTTGCTCTTTTACTGTAACAGAACTGTTGAATTTATTCTCATTTAAGTCAATCCTCAATGTTCCACACAGTAAGAAAAGTAAGGAAGTATAAATGAAGACTGAATTATGTTGCAGGGCACTAGAAATTAATACATCACTTGTTTTATAAAGAATTACTGACCACTTTGAAATTTAATATAATCAGTGTGTTGTTTCCATGTTAATTTGTGATCAGTCACATTATGTAGAAAGTTGGCTTCATCAACCTTGGATCTTTAGTTTCATATGTTCTACAGTTTGTTCTATTTGCTTAAACCACAAAGTCTTAACACATTCAGGCTTAAATACAATAACACAAAGGAGCAGTGGGATTAATTGTGCATGCATAATATGCTCTCAAAAAAACTCTCAAAAGTAGCATTCAGATTTACGTATTCTGTCCTCACAGATGTTAGATGAATGTTACCTTCTGTTTTGTTATAGTTGACTAAAACTACAGAAATAAAACTAGACTGAATGAGAACTGAAGTGGTTTGAGTGCTCATAGAGCGAACTAAAATGGACTAAAACATACAGAATGTGCTTTTTTTATTTTTAGGCTTTAAAAATGTGGTCACATTCGTCAACACAACTGGTCTCATGAGGCTTTGGCGCCTCTATTTATTGAGACTTGGAATGCCTACACAACTTTAAATTAGCTGCCTGAACAAAGTGTTGTTTATGTTGTGCTGACATTTTGCTCCTGACCCTTCACATTATTGGTTTTAAGGAAACTAAACACAAATAAATAAACAGCAAATAAAAACTAAAGCTACATATTTTTAGTCGATATAAACAGAAACATGAAAACCTAGAAACTAACTGAAAAAAGCAATACGAAAAACTCAAAATGGACAAAAAGTAAAAAAGCTATTCATCAAATATGACATTATAATTACTCTAGCATCAGATTTATGTTACTGAGGTATTTGTGGTCCTATGAATACAAGTGGTGATGCACATGGATGCAAGGTGCTCATTACCTGTGTATATAAATGCACACTGTACGTATGCTGAGCTCGAGCTGCTTCTCCTTATAAGGGTTCGTTTGACTGAAATGTTGCAATTTAATAAGTATGTAAGCAGTAAGTGAGACAAAGAGTGCAGGACTGTAATTCAGTTGCTTTCACACTGAGGAATGTCTGAAATAATGGAAGACCAGGAATGTGCATGTAAACTTCTCTCAATCACAGCAGCAGCACAATGGAAATCTGTGCTTCAAATCTGTGCGGAAATGAGAAGGTTCCCTAATTCTTAGCTTATCTGCCCTAACGTCTGGATGCAGTCAATCAAATTCCCGTGAAGCAGCAGCAGCAGACGCCGGCCAGCTGTTACGCTTTCATCATGTGACAGCCACTGCTGTTGTTAAAATGAGGTTTCTAAATTAAGGCAGTTGTGTTTGTGTATAATCCCTCCCTGATCGTTCTAGTTCTCTGTAGTTACTGCTGTGTCACCGCCGACGTCTTCTTCCTTTTCTGGTTAGTTTTACGTATCGTCTGTGTCATGATTTCATGATACTCTTTCTCTTCTCGTGGGTCTTTCACTCTTTGTCTGCCCTTTAGGTCCATCCAGTGCATCTGTGTCTGTCAGTCCTGTGTTGTTGTACTGAAATGGCTGGCCATGACAGCTATAGGAAGTAGTGCTATAGGAGGATGTTATCACATAAGAGGTGAACCTGATGAACTCGCTGGCAAATTATGTGGTTTTCCACTGCTTTATAGACAGGATATGACAACAGGAAACATGGTGGTTAATAGTTAACCCATATATAAAAATAAATTAAAAAAACTACCTCAAGAAACCACTTTTAGGGTTCCACTGCTTTGTGTTTTGTGGGAATAAAGAATAGCTTTTAACTAATTTTATTCACTTTGTTTTCATTCATAACCATTAATGTAGAGAAGCATATTAGGATGCAGTTTAAAACAAATTACATTGGCTGTAACGTGGTGAAATGTTAGTATAAATAATTTAAAATGGATTTATGAGCTGCTCTCATTATTCAGAGCAGCCAGATTCATTAGTGCTCACAGTACAAACAATACACTGATCAAAATGCCACCATTAGTGTCCGACAAAATAATTGTATATGCAGAATTGTAACAAGCGACTTTAGTATAATTGAATGAAACATCTTATTACTTTATTTATCAGCAGGCGGAGGTGTGAACTCCAGCGCTGTTGTCTGCTGTGATATTTACGAAACGACACTCTGATGCTGCAAAGCCTCTGACACTCAACAGTCCACCGGGCATGCTGCTGGCGTTCATTAACAACACACTCGACCCGATTTCTACACAGCTTGCACCACGAAAATCTCTCTTTGCTCGTGAGCTGCATACATGCTTTCAGAGCCAATCATATCATTCGTCTGCAGAGCAGCGTGATTACATTTTGCATGCATGCTCTCAAATCCAGAACGAGGGCTGAGAGCAGAGGTCACGGAGTTTAATTCCAGTCAGTGTTGATTAAATCCTATGATTTCATTTATAGAAGAGCAGCTAGAATCATGGGAGGAAAAATCTGTTTCTAAAGCATGACATTTGTGCATGTGCACACTAGAGAGGCACGTATTTATCAGCCGAACATCAGTACTGATGTGTATTTGACTTGTTGGCTGTTATTGGCCTGTCAGCAAAGAAAATAAGAAATGCCATTTACCGACAGCAGTGGCCATTGTGCGCCTTTTTGTTCTGTGGTTTTTATGTGCGAGAACTAGCTTCACAAATGTGTATAATGACATTTTAAATGGAGCACAAGAATTTAAAACACCGATTTTATTTATAGTGTTGTATAGTTTTAAAATTAGCTGAATTTACTGCATGTTCCCCATGTTCAGTTTGGGCAGTATTTAATTTTGTGCAACTGAAATGATGTGTTTGTACTTAATATAGCTAACTTGTTAATCATTTACACATTAAATAGCTCTGCAGGTACAGTCACAGCTAGTATGCTTTTGTTTTATATTTACTCCCTGGACACGTCATTAACTTCTTTCATTTCCTGAGTCTTTTAGTAATTAAAGTTCTCTCTCTCTTCCGTTTTAATCGTCACACAGGGCGATATACTTTGCGGCCTACTCGACAGCCAAGGAGAAGCTTAATGGAGTGCTGGAGCCAGACTCTACCCAGGTGCATATGGTGTCGGCTGGGATGGCAGGTAATGATTGCTCCTTCCCCTCCCCCTTTCTGTCTGTCTGTCTTTTTTATCTGCCTGTCTGACTGTTTGTCAGTCTGCCTGGGCAGTGTTTCTTACTGATGGGTTTTATTTATAAAAAAAAAAAGAAAAGAAAAAAGAATTATTTAGTTTTTCTCTATCAAACAACTTTCATTATTTTTTTTATTTTATACAATTTAAGTATCCCAGACACCACCCTTCCCCCAGACCTGACGCATGCTAAAGCTAACTGATAATGTCTGTTTTTAAGTCGGCATTACTTAGCTATTTCTTGTATAGAAATATTAATATAAACAATCATTGATTTATCAGAAAGCACAATTTAAGCCTCTTGGGATCGAAATAACCTTGATTATTGTGTATGTCGCGATGAGTTATTCATGTCTTAAATACTGCAGTTTCTACAATATTTCAGAGTTCATCCTCTACTTTAAGGGGACCTTGAATCTGTAAGAGGTGAAAGGTTCTTATCACATCTTTTATTACATATCAGCTTCTTTGCAAACAATCCTTTCTGTAACTAAACTGGGCCGATAATGCAGTATCTTATCTCTCCATGGTAGCCTTGATAGTCCCCGAATAGTTGAGGAGACAAATCCTGATATCAGCAGTGCCAGAATTTCATGTACCCATACCAGATGAAACATTTCAGGCTGCAATTCCCCAACTGCTGATCTGTATTTGGTTTTATCTGTTATACAAAAGAGAAAAATGTTACGGTCCTCAAAGTTTGGGTTGTGCTTTCCTCTTCTCTTAGCCCCGCTGTCCCTCATGTACTTCGTTAAAGTTTTTTGTTTTGAATCCCCTCCTCGCCCTTTTTTCCTCTCTTTTTTTTTGTTTTCTGTTTTTTAAATTCTTTAATTTTGAGGCCTCTCCAGAGGACACTGTAAATGGTTTAACATCCCAGTTGTTACTTAAACAGTGTGGTCTGGGCCCCCCTCCCCTTTGCTCTGTGTGTGTATAGAGAAGAGAACACGGCCCCCAAAGGTCAACCGGGGCCCCTGGCACTCGGGCGGACACGTCAGGTAGCACCCCATTTCTTTACACTGGTATGATGAAAACCATGGTGATTTTTCTAATTAAATTCATAATGGTTATTCATTTTTAATGGTATTAGCATTGCTTACAGCAGGTGTTTGCTGCTGGTGTGTAGTTTTAGATTCATGATGAAGTTTATTATTCCTTAATCTTAACACACACCTCCCCCTCCCCTTTTAACGTGTTTCATCAATACATTAAAGCTAAAGTAATGACAGTTTTTGTTGTCAGCACAAACGAAATGCTAACCTTGTCACTGCCACAGAAGGCTGCACTCGGTGTGTTTTTCATTTTGTATTTTGTCATCATTCATCAACACTGAGTGCTTCAGTCATTTCTTTCCAAGGAGAACTGGACTGATGGTATTTTCACATTTCACGTGTTTACTTGTTAAATTAGTTGAATTTCCTGAAGACAGTTAATTGCCTTAGCAGTTTAACCCCATCAGTATTGGCACCACTTAAAGATAAATTCATTATTGTGGATAAAATGCAGTGAAAACATACACATGTAAGTGATAAAACGGGAACACATCAACACACATAGAAAGAGATGGACCTTGGTGTTTAGTCTTTTTCATACTTATAGCAGTTGCATAAATTTCTCTTGTAAATCTCAAAGAAATGCAGGTAAGGATATAAATACAGTCTGACTGTTACCACGCAAGTGCTTAAAAACTAGCTTTAAAAATTTCAGATGTTTTAATGTGGACAAATTGTTGTGTTACTACACAAATATTTTGCTATGATACTAAATGTATCCCTCTCTCGCTTTTTCATCTTTATTGTCTCGAAGATTATCAGTGCTTATCAGTAATAGATTTAATGCGGTGGTCAATGCCAAAACCTCAGGGACAGTTAATTGATACTGATGCTGTGAATTCGTGCTCAGTTTTATAAACTAACTTTGTGAAGTCGATGTCTTTTATAGCTTCACTGCTCCTGCAATGGGAACTTTTTGTATGGATTCAAATCCCATTTCTTTACTTAAGCTATTTTAACATATGAACTCATATGATCTGCTTCATAAGCACTCTCACTACTGTAATTCTTAGTGTGGTCTACCTGATATTTGTGGGAGTCGACTGTGATATTTTTGTTCTACAAAACTTCACGGCTGCAGTGCATGTGTGGAAGAACAGCTTTAGACTTCAGCAGTTAATCTAAAGCATGCTGCTGTCCCTGAAAGTAGGTCAAACCCCTCAGGAAAAATTGCACAGGGATTATTTGAGTATTGAAAGATCATAATATACAACATGCAGCAGCGTTTCCATGTGCCTGGTGGCCTGCTGAGCCCAAGAACACACTTTTTGTTTTTAAATTTACATAAAATATAATCATTATTATGTTGTTAGAAATTTAACACTTGAACAAATAGTCAAATATTGTGAGTTGATACAGTTTTAGACTAAAGATTAACTGCTCTGTGTCATTGAAGTAAATGGTGACTTAATGCACTCCCGCTGGTATAGCATGCGCCGTTTCCTCATCGAGGTAAAAGCTGGAAATAAAGTCCTGGTGGTCTTTCTCCTGTCACCCATATTCATGCACACATTCTGCGTTGTGGTTGAAACATTGAGTGTATTATGCTAGCGCACCACATCTGTAAGTTACGGATCGTCCTTTTGATTTTCATCCATTATTTCATTGTCATCAGTCACTTCATTCTTATCACATATTCATACAAAGTTTCTTCATTCTCTTTATCCCTGTCACATAAAGTGTTGAGTCTGTTACACTGAACGGCAAGGTTAGCATTTCCACCGGCCTCTTTTATTTTCAGACAAGGAGTTTAGGTTAAAAACTGATATTGGCTCAATGGTTATAAGGAATACCTCTCCAGTTTATTTATTTTTTTATGTCTTTGTGTTCTTGTGATTTTTAGCTTGCTCTCATGAGATAGAGCTGGAGGCTTGGATTGGTTTGGGCCTCTGATTAGTCGTCTTCTTTACTGCAAAAAGTGGGGATAAAGTAAAAGTAATAAAAATGTAACACAAATTAAAGCAGTTTAAAGATGGGTAAATTATACGGGTTGGGGCACAGAGTTGGGATCATAGTTTGGTGAAAGATGGGGGGTGGTATGAGTCCTTCACCCCCCATCTCTTCTCCATCTACTTCAGAAAGTGGGTTGATGTGGGTGGTTGGTGGGATTTGGGGTGGATGTGACTGCTGCTTGTGTGTGACTGTGGTACAGAAAAGCCTGTGTCTATTTTAGGGCTTTACTGTAAAGCTTTCACCCCTGCGTGATTGGGTGGGACATCCCCGCCATCTGAGCCCCCCATATCTGCAGGCTACTAGCTGCAGCGGGGAGGAGCTGGAGGAGCTTTGCCCCTCCCTCGTGAGTACACGCCATAGAAGCTACTTCATTCTACTTCCTCCTTTTTTTCTTCTTCCTCCTTTTGTTCTCCTCTTCTCTTCAACAGACCTGTGTAATCCTTTCTTCTTCATGCAGTTGCCTTAACATAGGTCTCTGCTGCATCGATACACTAGACGTGACTGAGGTCTCTTCATAGCCTTGCCCTGGTCTTAGCTGTTTTCTGCAAAAGGCCATGTTTTACTTCTCACTGGTACATCCGTTTAGCACAGACTTTTAAAGAGACTTTGTGTCATTTCGTAATGATACAAAGTGCAGATTAATTAGCTTTATACTATACACAGCAAGCTTTGCTTTACTGTACATTATCTAGCATTTCTACTGATCAAGAATAGTTGCGATCAGTTACAAATTAAGCTAACATCTACCAAGTGTGTTGGCAGGCAGATAGTGAAACAGGGTTTACTCACCACGATTAAAAAGTAACGGTTACACTTTAGACTTCCTAGCAGTGACTTTCCACTAGTAAATAATTAAAGAATCTCCTTTAGACAACATTTTTCTTCACTATGCGGTAGTTGTGCTAGCTGTGCTAGTATATGGCCTACAACCTGTCTGTAGTGTCCAGTCAAGTTAACCACTGGTTCATATTAGAATAAATATAAAGAACGTGTGTTTTTAGGGACCAAGACTAAATGAGCATTGCTAACCATTGTAGAAAATCTAGAGACTAATCAAAGCTAAGGGTCAAACCTATTGTGTTGTGATGTTTATTTCTGTATGGGTAGATTTGTTTGTAATCACTGATTAAGGTGATGTGTGTAATGCTATGTTAATAAAAACGTTTGAGGATAAGTTCTAATTACAAACTCTTATTAATTTATCAGCCACATGTAAAGGCCTAAAATGAGTTTGCTGCTTGCCTACATTTGCTGCTGTTTGCAGTTAGTTTTTATCCAGATCCATACATAAAAAAAATATCTAGACAGTCATAGCTGAAAGCTGCTGCCTTCATGCACTGTTATCTGAGATCTTTTACTTCAAAAGGAGAACTGTTTACCTGTTGTTTATATGCACTTGAGTAGCATTTCATATGAAGAGGATCAATAAGTTAACAGATTAGATGTTTTGTGTCTGTAACTCAAAATATTTTTTAAAAATTCAGATTTAATTGTTATACTGTTGTCTGAATTAATGATATCGATGTATTTTACGTAAGACTTGTAATGAGATTCATTTAAACACCTCAGCCAGTTGATCCTGTTTCCTGAAGTGCTTTCTCACTGTATTTGTACCGTGTAGCTTAATCTAGTTTATTTTAATGTGTTCTTACAATGAGTGTCTCTGCCTGTGTCTGAACCTCTGACCTCTTCTAAATTTGCCAGGGTTCACCGCCATCACAGCCACCAATCCCATCTGGCTGATTAAAACCCGTCTGCAGCTGGACTCCAGGTGAGGAGGATTTTTCTGATAAGTGTAAAAATGATGGAAAAATGCGTTGTTAAACTAATGAGAGTAAATTATTCTAAAAGTTATTTAATTTTAATTGAAAGTGTCTGTGTGATGGCAGGAATCGTGGCGAGCGGCGTATGAGCGCTTTTGAGTGCATACGACGAGTGTACCAGATGGATGGCTTACGAGGTTTCTACAGAGGTATGTCAGCCTCATACGCTGGCATCTCTGAGACTGTTATCCATTTTGTCATCTATGAAACTATCAAGCGAAAATGGCTTGAGTACAAGGCTCAGGCCAGCATGGACGAAGAGGAGGAATCTGTCAAAGATGCCTCTGACTTTGTGGGGATGATGCTTGCAGCTGCCACCTCCAAGACCTGTGCTACCTCCATCGCCTATCCTCATGGTAATCTTCTCACTCACTTTCATATGTTGTAGTCAAAGGATAAAGGTCTTAATATTTAATACTTCTATTGTACCCTTCCTCTTACTAGCTGTGTCCCAAAACATAGGCTGCATCCTCCTGAGGCCGCAATTGTAGACCAATTATGTCACAGCGAAGCAACGAAGGCTGTCCCAATTCGTAGACTCCTCCGAAAGCGGCCGACAAATGCGTCCTCCTTTTCCCCAGATTTGAAGGATGGGTCGGCTGTATCCTTCGTTCATCGCGCAGCCCAGCCAGTTCCAGTTTCCAAATATGGCGGCAGCTACTTAGTTTTAATATTACTCTTATTACTCTTTCTGGGTCACAAAATAAACTTTTAACATATTTTCAGGCGAGAATGTAGCTGTGTAAACCTCAAATATCTGCTTGGTTTATCAAGACATCACATATTTGCAAAAGTGCTCTGACATTTTTGGAGATCTCTGTTACCCACCAGATCGATAGCTAGCCGGGGGTTAAATAAAACTTATAAAAACGTATAAACTTTATTAATCCCTCGGGTGGGTTCCTCTGGAGTTTTCACACAGCTGAATAAACAAACAAACAGAAAACTGATTAAACAGAAGTATGAGATGGTCAAGAATTTACGGCAGTGCCCTGTTATATTTTAGATAGCAAGGAGCAGACGGCTGAGTGTATTAAACTCCACCGAGACAGCGGTGACACAAATCTGAAGGCTAGACCGTCCTATTTCACAGCCTCGCACTTCCGTCCTCCGAAGGATGTGACCTAGGTTTTGGGACACAGCTACTGTTTGTGGTTCAGCCTTAAGAATATTTATTCCCAGCAAAGAAGTAATCTTTACAAATGGATCCCGAGGGCAGACTTTTAGTTCAGTAAATTTCAGCACTTACAACTGAGGCGGATGTGTAAATAACAAATGCATAAAGTTAATTATCTATTTATGTTTTTAGTTCTTTTATTTTAAATAGTTTTCAGTTGTTGGAACCAAAATAAGAACCCTATTTTTAACATGCTGTAAATTAAACATGCAGTCTGTACCATTACTCAAACAGGGGGCAAAAGCTGTGGTCACTGGGAATTATTTTCAGTCTTGGACTAATACTTATTTTCCACCCTAATTTACGAATAAATTCTTTACAAATCCTACCATGTGAATTCATGGATATTTTTTTTTCACATTCTGTCTCTCACAGTTGAAGTGTACCTCTGGTGCAAATTACTGACCTCTGTCATCATTTTAAGTGGGGGAACTTGCACAATCGGTGGCTGACTAAATACTTTTTTGCCCCACTGTACAGCACCAGGGACTCATTCAGAAAAAACATGTTATGCCAAAGCTGAGTGCAATGTTGTGGATTATTTATATTTTGTAATTGTTGCAGAATAAACATGAAGCTCTATCGCAAAATGTATTAATAAACATAAGGCTTTTCTGTACTTGGACAAGATTTAGACTGTAGTTAGTCTGATAACTGGTTTAGTTTTTTCTTGCCATTTGTTGGTACACATGGAACATTATTAGTATTTTTAAAGGATAGGTGAAACGTATTAGATTGGAAATCATTAGTATCCTGTCTTAACTTTGGAGAAATTCAACTTGGTGTGTCTCATGAATGGGAAATTACACAACACTCAGAGGCAAAGCCTGACACAGCCAGTGGCCAGTGGAATATGTAACTCAAGTTTCTTCTTCTTCTCTAATTGCAGAGGTGATCCGCACACGACTACGAGAGGAAGGCAGCAAGTACCGCTCCTTCTTCCACACTCTGCTCACAGTATCCAAGGAAGAGGGATACCGGGCGCTGTACCGTGGCCTAACCACTCATCTCGTCAGACAGATTCCCAACACGGCCATCATGATGTGTACATATGAGGTGGTGGTCTATCTACTTGGCTGTTAGCCTATCGTGAATGTCTCTGCTCTGTTTAAACATGGAGACCGTTAAGTGACTGAGAAAGATGACCTTTTGCTGGAAACAGTGGCTATGAAACGTCAAAATGAAGATTAAAGGAAACCCGAAGACACTCGTGTGGACCAGAAAATGACAAATTGAAAAAAGATGAAGAAAGAGACAGGACCATATCGGCATCATCCCCACCAGCTCCCTTTGTTAGACTGCTGAAACGGCTATAGAGTAATGTTGGCAGAGGAGGTAACATGGCCAGAAGTGCGGAGGCACTGACAGGGAAGCCACAGAAACAGTTTGGCACCTTGTGTCAACTCAAAGTTTATTCAGTGTTCAGTGGACCTAACAGAAAGGATTTAGCTGGCATCCTTCTCTTTAGACAGAAGATAAACTTTTTTCTTTTTTTTTAAAACTTTTGTAGAGATACCGTGGGAGGAGAGTGCTTGGAGGCAATTCAACTTGACAAGACAGATGGAAACTAAATGTAGGTCACTTTGAGTAATCCAAAAATCTCTGTTTGCTATGTTTAGTCTGCACTTGCCTTAGTGCTGTGATACCCCGGTACGATTAACTGACTAGCAGCTGAGGCAGAATGTTAGAAGGAAAGTTCGTATGATGTAAAGACGTCCCCTGAGCCACACACCGTTGCACTACAGAGAGCGTGGCTTCAAGCATTCTCCTCCTATGTCCCCTAGAGGGCCTGAATCTCACACACAGCCATGCAGAAACTGGCCAAATACAATGAAACACAATGATGAGCTTGTGATAGTGACTGTCACTTGAGCACGTGACTGTGACACTAGTCAGTGTTGATGAAGACTATGTCAAAACGCTGGCCTCCATTCAGTGTTTTATTCCTCTGTGACGCAGTGCCTGGTGGTGACATGTTTTTGCTGAAGGTGGCCTTCACCGTTTCAGTGTCGCTTGTTTGTATCGTCGTTGTTCACAACTACCACCCAGCTGAAATTATTTAACTTGTTAGGGGCATGAAGCATGGGCAAAGGTATAAACACGATAAATCTGGGTGTTGATTGGGATCACTTTCTTTGAAATTGTGAGTTTTTAGTCTTAGGCGGTCTTACTAGTGCACTATTTGGTAAAAATTGAAATCCGATTGTTTCCAAGGCCAACTTTTGTCTCCGGTCACTGCTTAGGGCTTAAAAATCTTTGATAAAAACACGAGACCAACGTGTCCTGTTACTGATGTGAAGCATGCAACGCAACAAAAGGTACCAAGTATCTTCTATTAGCGTTGCTACTTGAATATAATGTGACGGTTCGGGGAAATATTGGAGTCGGAGCAGAGTGATGGAGTTTTATCACCCCATAGCCTGTTTGTACGTGAGTGTGTCTTTATGTTTGTGTGTGTGTGTTTGAACAATTTACATGATCTGTGTGTCCGTGCATTTGCAGGCCTTTGCGCCTGCATGTATAATAAATAATAACTACTCCAGATCTCCCTCCACTAACTATTAATCCTGCAAGACACTGGTTTGGAGTACGGAGAATCTCCTTTATGATACTGGGAGCTTTCATTCCCACTTTCATTCCAGTGCTTGCTTCCAGTGGCTTCCAACCGACCCGATAACATGCACTTTTGTGGCCTTTTAGGCTTGTGCTTTGCATTTTTATTGTGTGGACAGGTTAAACTTGTACATTGTAAAGGAAAAAAAGTATTACTGTATATCAAAATGGTATTTTGCGCAACTGTTCCTAGAGCAGATCTATTGTACAGTTAAGAGTTGTCTGTAGTTGTGAAGGATGTCCACATGTTTGTAAATAATATAGATACTGTGTATGCATATCAAATTTTTTTTCCTTTTTTCCCCCACCCTTAGACCCGTTTCTGATCATGCTGTAGTTTGCATTAGCAAATGATTGTTTTCATGGCTTTGACATGAATATTGATGTTGCTTGACTGATTTTTCTTGTGTTTGTGTGTTGCTGTAAGCTGTCGCGCTTACACGTAGTTTCCAAAAGCTGCTCAACCAATACAAAATGTAAGCATATGAGCCACAGTATTGTTTTGTCGTCCATCAAAGTGTTCCAGTTTGCAACGTTTGGATGTTTCTGTCATTTTGTCTGTTTACATTGTTTCGTACCTTCTATCAGATTTTGTTTGGTTCTCCTCAGTTTTTTTTTTTTTTTTAAGAATATAAAAATGGAAGTTAATTTATTGTGAGCTTAAAAACTGGAATCATCTTTCTGTGATGGTACCATTGCTGCGTAGGATGATTACAAATTTTGTTACGGGAAAGGTTTATTGGTGAGACTGTGAAGTTGCCCGTTTAACTGACCACTTGAAGAGGTTCACGAAAAGATGACCTTTTGGTAAAATTTGGCACTTATTATCTTTCAAATTGTGTTTAAGCTTTAATCAGAATTTCCCTTGCATACAGAATTATGTCAAGTTTAACAAAGCACTGTGCTTTTCCCCAAAGTATTTTTCTCCAGTTAAAAGAAAAGAAAATCTAATAATTGATGCATTGTGTTCTTGAACACTCATTTCCCTCATTTGAGTTGCAGCATCATTTCAGAGGCAAACTGAAGTGTTGTAACTTGTTATTGATATTTAGTCTCCACCGAGTTGCAGCCCCTCCCCCTAATTAAACAAAACAAATCAAAACATGCTAACCAATTTTAACATCCCATGTTTTTCCTAAAAACACTAACTAGCTGTTTTTCTTCAGACAACTGGACAAACAGTGCAAACATTTACATTTTGTTACCTCTAATTTCAAAGGCTGAATGCAATTTATTGTCTCTAGCCTGTGTGCTCGGTCAGAATGCAGACTCAAGTTGGGTTTACTGAAAACCCAACTTGAAGCTTGTTCTTGTCCAGTTCAGTCATGAAAATGTTTGTTTTTGTTTTTTAAAGCAAAATTAAATAAACATTCATTTGCAACTAAACCTGTATCTATTGTTTTGTTTTTTGTTAAATTTCTTGTACTAACTCCAAAAAGCATCTGTCGTGGGACGCTTTCATTCATGTGGATGTTTCTGTTGTCTTTGGATTATATTATCCTGGAACAACAGGTGATAGGTCAGAACTCTTTGGGCCTCTTGAAGGGGAAACTACATGATATTAGGCAGGTGATTATATGCACCACTTCAAAAATATTAGCTTAAAAATATTCCCATTCTTGTTTGAATGTCTTGTTTTGGGGGGGGGGGAAGGAAAGGAAACGTGTTCAGTTTTGTAAACAAAAATATCTAATTAGCGAATCACATGGCAGCAAATTAATTCATTTAGGTATGTAGACATGATCAAGACTACCTGCTAAAGTTCAAACCGAGCATGCGAATGGAGAAGGAAGGTGATTTACATGATTTTGATCTGAGTATTTCAGAAACTACCAATCTACTAGGGTTTTCCCGCACAGAGAAAACACAGAGAATTCTCTGGAAAAAGAAAATATCCAGTGAGTGGCGGTTCTCTGGAAGAAAATGCCTTGTTTGGTGTCAGAGGAGAATGGCCAGACTGCAGGGGGGGTAAAAATAACTCAAGCACTTTTTACCACCACTCCTGAAAACTGAGGCAATAGTTCACAAGGACTCATCAAAACTGGACGTTAGAGGATTGTAGAAAACATTCAGATGGCAGTGTAAGAATTTGGCAAAAAAAAAAAAAAAACAACAACATGAAAGTATGGATCAATCCTGCTTTGTATGGATGATTCTGGCTGTAATGTAATCGCATGTAAAGGTGTGGGGGATATTTTCTGGATGACTCAGGCTGTGCATTATTTAAACACCACAGCCTGAGTATTGTTACTGATCATGTCCATCCCTTTATGATCACAGTGTACCCATGTGCTGGTGGCTGCAGGACCATGTCACAAAGTTCAGATCACCTCAAACTGGTTTCTGGGGAAAATAGATCAAAGTCTCCGAGGAATGTTTCCAGCGCCTTGTTGAATCTGTGCAATGAGGAATTAAGGGAGTCCAGTGCTAGCAAGGCGTACTCAATGAAGTGGTCGCTTTGTGTATAACTTTTATAGAAAAAGGATCATGAAGACACTGGGGAATACTCCGTCAACTGTTTGCATTTACCTATTTTCACCGCCAGGGGGAGCTAAAGTTCTTCCGATGGAACTGATCAGCGCACCGTTCAGTTCTTTAATATTATATTTCTGTTTCATGTCATGAATAATATATAATTTAAGTGATTTAATCCCACAGTGTAAAATAAAAAGAACATAATCTCTTCTATCCATCATGCTGAGGTAGATTCGACTCCGCACATATCCTGACAAAAGTGTCTATAAAATGTACGTAAACGATGATTGAAATAATCCATCTTCGCACTCGCTGGTCGGAATAAAGAAAGGCCCAAAGACATTAGTTTCTATTGATTCTGTACCGTTTTTCTATTTGGGCTATTCAGCACAACTAGCACAATCACACGTGGCCCCTTTTTATGAGTGGATGCAGATCGATCAGCCCTCCTCTGATTTACTTACACAAAATAATGTGACTCGAAGTTACCGCAGCGGACCACATCACTTTTGCGGTGAAATATCTTAATTGACTTCCAGTTAACAGCCTGCTGACCTGTTTGGTAATAAACATTCAGATGGAAACCACAATACAAGAAATCACATGAACCATGGGGGTAGCGATGCCTTCACAAACAGTGAGAAATTTAGAGAATATGTTAGCAAATTCATCTGCAAAGACAGTGTGCTCCGGAGATTTCATAGCACATATATAATGCTTTTTCACATTATGTGTCATATATGTATGTAAACTATATATACTACATTACAGTATAATACATATATTAAACGTGGATTAAGGTTTCACTCAGTGAGTGTTTCTGGGTAAAGCTTCAGATTCTTTTTTCCTTTAGATATCACCATGTCATACAACCTGAAACTCACAAGGGGGCAGTTATTACGTGTAGGAACCAAGTGACTCACTTTTCTAAACGCTGAAGTGGCAGCAAGTATCCTCTTAAAGAGAGGAGCTCAAATGGCTTTAACGGCATTTGAAATTTCAGTACAAGTTCAGTTTACAGCCTGAGTGGCGTAATTATTTCGAAGGACACGTCACAGATACGATTTAAACTGTTTTTATAAGTGACACAATGAACTGTGTCAGTAGTGGGGTTTGCCATCGTTTATCATGTACTGCCACTTCGGGATTCCCACTTTACGAGCAGCTTTTGAAAGCACCATCTTGACCCAATCGCGACAAAGCAGAAAGCTGCGTTGTGGCTGAAGCGACCAATCGGCGCTCGTTCTGTGGAGTAAGCGGACTCTGGGTGCTTGGCTACCTTGATGTGTCGAGCTCCTGTTTACTACAACAAAGAAACCGTCGCTTAATCGCCAAAAACATTGGTAACAGCGCTGGAATAACGCTGTTGTCGTCAGCCGACGAGGCGAGGTACTTCGTTTCTTCGTATCCCGCAGAGATTTCGCCCGGGAAAACTATCATTTGTGGACTGATTGAGGACAGGTCGGTGAGTGTTATCCCCGTGTATCCTGGACCGCCCGCAGGATTTGGGTTTCCTGCATGCCAGCAAAATGTGAGGTTTTTCTTTATTACGTGTCATCAGCTCTCTTTGTACTGTTGACTGATTGCACAAGTTTACGTAACAGTACCACAATTTAAACTTATAGTCATTGCTGTAGTTCAGTCGTGTGATAAAGTTTCCTCTGTTGCTCCGCGGTGCAGTGACATCTCAGGGTGCATGAATTCACCTGAGTGTCCACACCTTGCCATCTCACTTCCTTTGACATCATCGCAGAGTGCAGAGATGGAAAGAGTGACACAGATGATATCTGTGTTGCCTGTCTGTGTGTGACAGAGGGGGAGATTAGTGTAGGTCATTAAATGAGTACATGTACATGGTTGAAATGACAATAAAAGCCTCTTCACTTGACTTGACTTCACTTGACTTGAGTGATCGACATTTATATTAACGCAGTAGGTAATTGTTTCAAAATTCTATATATAACCCCCAACTTTGAAAACAGCCCAATAAAAATGCTGTTTTGATAGTGAATTTTAGGTGTCAGTTAGATTAATCCATCTTGTTAAAGTAACACCGCTTTTCCTCGCTGCACTCTGATTTATCTGTGTTTTCACACCTTGGCATTTATTAAGCTGGATAAGGTGACAAGGACATGGAAGATGGAGAGCAGATGGTGGGAGGGGAGGAGAGAAAAGAAGGGTAGCTGATGGAGGGTGAGAGGAGAGTGGAGGAGAGAGGAGAAGGCCCTGGAAACTTGACAAGACAAGAGTGCAAGGACACGTGTGCCTGGTGCAGTGTGTCTGCATATGGCTTTCTAACAAGTAATGGGCAAAAGTGTTGGTGTGGAAAGGTGGTCGGTGGAGTGTGCTTGTTGATGGATGACCTGTCTAAATAGGGGAGGGTGGGGGCTTGCGGAGGAGAGGAGGGAGGATGATGAAGCAGAAGGAGGAGACGGAGCTTTGTAAGAGTGACAGGGGGTCATTTATCTGTCTGTTGGATCTCACCAGCTGGTCACTACAGGAGATCAGACTGTTTACCAGCATTTTCCTTCACTAACTTCTTCCCTTCTGTTTCCTTTCATCTCATATCCTCAATTCCCATCTCCTGCACTTTTCTGCTGTTCTTGCCACAGTTCTTTTTCCTCCTGCCTGTTGTCCTATTCTGCTGATTGAATTATGGACACTTGAGCTGTTTACACTTTCATTTAATGGCCCAAACACTCAAACTGACATTGTAGCTGCTGCGCTATCAATAACAATGAGAAGTGCTTGGACAATTTAAACATTGAGCTAACACAGGTGTATATTGAATTCTTCAGTGACTTTTGAAAAGGTTTATTTTTTTCCATTCAGTTACATGAAGGATTGGTGTAGCCTGAAACAGCGTCCTAGAGATTTTTAGTAGAGGTGCAACAATACTGGTATCGATATTGAACCGTTCATACAGTGCTCGGTTCAGTACGCATATGCATCGTACGGAGCCCCGCAGGGGACATGGGAGAAAAAAAAATTAAGACGGACTTTTGCGAGATCCCGAGTAAGTTTTACGAGATCTCGCAAAAGTTCGTCTTAATTTTTTCTAGTTTCGAGCAATACAAAATTTTTTATTTATTTTATCAACTTTCCTTCTGACGATGCTGTCTGTGTTGAGCGCTCAGTGGATCTGCGTTCGACTACTCCGCCTAGGCTGCATTGTCGACTGCAGATCCACTGAGCGTAGCA
The DNA here is from genome assembly GCF_000239375.1 of Pundamilia nyererei. NCBI lineage: Eukaryota > Metazoa > Chordata > Actinopteri > Cichliformes > Cichlidae > Pundamilia > Pundamilia nyererei. The sequence continues at coordinate 1,483,256 of NW_005187405.1, forward strand.
CAAGCTAGCAAGACAGAAGCTAAGCTCGTTGCAACATGGCAGCTGCCTCAACGCTACCCAAAATAGAACCTCCCCCACCCTCATTCAGATCTGGTGTTTGGAGCTATTTTGGTCTTCATGTGAAGTATGACCCTGAAGGTAAGCGTGTCATGGACAAAAGTAAAACAGTATGTCGGATGTGCCATGCAGTGCTCAATTACATTGGTGGGAACTAGTGCGTTAGCGCAGTTAGCTTGTTAACGTGTTGATGCCCCACGCATGGGGCATCCTCGTTAACGGAGATTTGCCGTGTTATGGCGTTAATGTCATTTCAACGAGATTAACGCTGACAGCACTAGTGGGAACACAACGAATATGACTGCACGTTTATGCCGACATCATCCTAGTGCAAAGACAAAAACAACAAGCATGCTACAAACTTTACCCGAGTCATTTAGACAGCCGTTAGCACATGATTCTCCTTATGGGGACCTGATATGTTTAATATGCTGCCGAGAATATAGCCCAGAAGAAGCGTATAGTATAGCTTTTATTTTGGAAAGAGCCATTTCTCTGTAATAAACTCTCTTTTCCAAAGATGGGTGATTTCTCGATCAGATAGATTTATTTTTATTTATTATTTTGTTGTTTCAGCAACATTACATTTAAAAACTGTACTTTTGAGTTAAAATATATATTTATAATTTTAATAAATGACAAATTAAAAAGGCATGAACATTTTTTTGTATCGAAAATATATCGAACCTTGTCACCAAAGTATCGAACCGAGCCAAACTGTGAATTTTGTGTATCTTTGCACCCCTAGTTTTTAGATGTACTTTTCTATCATGCAGGCTGATATATACCGTCCATCTTATTCTAGCGTTCGCTACCGAGATCACCATTTAACGTCACATTCACACCTTCCACCATATGAGAATCTCCAGGCTTCACTTGCACAAATCTAGAGATCGGTCGGTGATTCTCCAGTTGTTAAGGAAAATGTGTATTCCCCAACCGGTTGGTGAGCGATTTCTGGATGAAATCAGTTGCAGAAGTGGTTGCTAGCAAATTGCTGCGGTCTACTGTAGTTTGCTTGGAAGATGCAGACTTGTCTGCAAACACTTGGCAACTACTCACTGAACAGTGGAGGACCTCGGTAAAAGTGTGGCACAACTTTTACTTTGAAGGAAATTTGTTTTCCAATTCTGTTCAGTTCAGTTTTTTTGACTTTCTAAAGTATGGTAGTAAGTATTAAATGGTCTTTAATAAGAAGAAGTATGAAGAAAAGTGTACTTAAACTGTTTCCTGGTGCTTTCAGCTATCAGGTGATTTTACTTGTTTACATCTGCACTCTAAATTCTTCTGAATGCAACCTAATCCTGTACTTCCTATATATTTTCTCTCTCCTCCTTTGCTCATTCAGCTCTCTTACTTTTAATCTGTTTTTGTTTTTTATTTTCTGTTTTATTTCCTGCTTTTCTCCTGGCTCAAAAAAAGCTCCTTTTTATCCATCCAGAGGGACTAATAAGCTGTGTTATGAGTCAGTGTAAGGAAAGAGGCAGATGGGATTCAGCTTGTAGGCCCGATAAGGATTTTTTTTAGCTTGGCTGTTTCTCATCACTCCCTGTCTTTGGTGTTTAAGCGGAACAGATAGGGTCTAGCGTTATAGATGTAGTGGTAAAAATCACCCAGATTGAGATAGTGAAAGTTCGCTGTGAATCAAGATGTCAGAGTTGTTGCTTACTGAAGGGTGACTTTCTCTAACTCATAAAAGCAACAACAGCCTTATTGCTCATTAATTAATCAACGTCTTGGTCACAGAAGCAAATATTAAATCTGATTTTATCTCATTTCTTTCGACAGTTGTTGAACATATTGCTCATCTGCATTCTGCACAGTTCCCAATGTGTCACTGTGCTCATTATTCGGTGAGACACAAGGCGATTTGGTGACAAGATAGACAACATTTTGTAGTCAGTATGAGCGGCTTTCCATCAGCCATCATTATTTTTAATTACTTTCTTTCCCCGCCTCTCCCACTGAGGTTGTTTTGTACCACAGGAAGCATGCTCTGACAGGAAGCAGACTCAAAGATGTGAACCTGTGAAGTCTCAAATTAAACTAAATCAAGGTTGAAAATAGATCACAGGACATAGCACAGAAGGTTGCGGCTCTAATGGAGAGAGTCATGTTTTGGCAAACACGAGCAAGCGTTAAAAACTACGTGTTTTGAAATAATTTTTATCCTGCCTTTGTATGTACTGTTGCATGAACAAAATGTTGTATTTCTAATTGTACTTAAATGTCACATGTCCAAACTAAAAAGTTGGCTTGTTCGCAATGAATTATGTTATATTTTGAAGTCTCTAGTTTGGTATTTTGGCTATCAAAACCAACTGGATGCGGAGTGCACAGCTTTCCCTAGCAACACATGGTTACCAGACCTCTAGGTCTGTGTATCTGTGGCCTAAGCAAAATGGGAAGGCATAGTATTACTTGGGTAACTCCAAACTGCTCAAAAAATAAGGGAATAGTCAATCATCACAGTATAACACAAAAGCAAGTTTAACTTCAGGAATGCCAAACTAGCCAATTTGGGCAAGAAAAGGATGACTCCCAAAAAGGAACTGGTTTTGTAGGTGGTGACCACAGATTATTGCGCTCTGTCCCACCTGTTTTTTCGCCAGTTTTGCTATTAGATAGTTTCCTTGTCACTTTGGTAGTGTAGCCTCAGCGGGGAAATAAAATAAGTAGAAAGTAATGCTTGGCATTTTGTGATATAAATAGATAATTTAGACATTTCTTTTTAGTTGATAAGAGATCAATGAATTGGGTGATCTGTTATGACACAACCTAGCCAATCAGCAGAGAGCTTCCAGCGACCCTTGCTGTTGACCTTGATCACGTTACTTCCTGCAGTCGCAGTTGTGTTCGGGTTTGTACAGTGCTTTGGGTTCGTTAAATAGTGTGTTATTTAAGCACATTTGCTATATAGGTTACTGTTCAGAACTTTGCCCTGCTTAGCAGTGAGTAAGAAAAAGTCACTCAGCTAACTTCGTGATTCATGTTTTAAATAGTGTGACGGAAAAGTTCCCTAGCCGCTAAGCTAACAGCTGCCTCATGCTCAGGTGTGTGTGTGGGGGGGCAAAATGACTAGGAACCGTGATTGTTTTACTTTAAAAGTAAATTAGTTCTATGAATCCAACATGCTTTAGTTAAGTTGGAGTATGTGTGTTCTTAGTGTTCCTAGTGCTTACGATTTTGGTCTGGTTATAGCTTCTTTACTCTTCTTAATTATTTGTAATGAGGGTTAAAGTAGCATGTTATGGATACCTTAGACATTATTAAACATGGACATAGCTTCTGTGTTGAAAAAAAAAATGATACCATGATGTAAGTTCCCAAAAAAATAAACTTAAAATAAAATAAAACAATCGAGCTAAAGGCCACCAGAAAGGCTGTCTGACTCGACCTCTTTAAAGTGTGTCATGGTCATGCCATGTTTCAAAAAGGCTCATCTGTGGTGTGAAACTGCACGCACATTGGCCAACAAGCTTTCGCTCACAAGTCATAGCCAACCAATGTGGTTTCAACCATATCTGCCCTTCCTCCGAACATTTTTTTTGCGTTTTTTGCAACCAAGATAATGATGGAGGAAACGCTCAACTACAGGCTTTAAAAGATGACTTCAAAAACCGGTGAATGGCATCACAGTAGCTACTTCCATCTTTTATACTGTCTGTGGATGGTACCAGCAGCCCATTTGTGCTGCACTAGTAGCACAGATGTTCCTGGATGGCACGTCCATGCGTGCTGCCAAAAAAGTGTTTGCTGTTACTTCCTGAACCGTCTCAGGAGGGTTGAGGTGATACCAGGAGATGACTGTTGCACAAGGACATCTAGACAGTCCCCTAGAAGGGCATCAATCTAGCAGCAGGACTGGTATCCGCTCCTACAGAATGACCTCCAACAGTCACTTTTGGTTTTATGATCAAACTAACTGAAACAGACTGGATGAGGGCCAGATGGCCTTTAATGGGACCTCTGGTCACAGCTCAGCACCATGCAGCTTGCCTGGCATTGCTACCAGAAAGGCTGGTTTGTCACTAGTGCTGTTTTTGTCACGAGCAAGTTCACACTGAGCACATGACAGACATTAAGGACACTGGAGATGCAGTGGGGAAGGTTATGCTACGTACAACACTATAAATTACTCATGTAGCATGAGTAGTTTGGCAGTGGGTCAGTGATGATCTGGAGAGGTGTATCCATAGAGGGTCACAAAGACCTCCACCCATTAGCCAATAGTACATTGACTGAAGTCCTCAGACCCACTGTCAGACCTTACACTGGTGTGGAAGGCCCTGGATTCCAGCTGCTCCAGAATGATGCTAACTTCAAGTGGTCATGGTGTGGTGTGACACTGAATCAGCGCATGCAACGTTACCAAATTGTGCCACACACTGTCCTGGAGTTTACTGGGAGGAGATCCTCTAATTCCCAGATTCACCGTCTCATCAGGAGCATGCCGAGACATTGTTGGGAAGCACGTGGAGGCCATGCAGACTCATGAGTCACATTATTGCAAAAGCTGGATCAGCTTTCAGTTTGTAGCTTTGACTTTTGACGTGATTTCGCAGGGTTGGCGATTTTAATTTAACAGCTGACCGCTTGTTACACTGTTAAAATTTTCAACTTGAATATTTTGTTCATCAAGTTCAGATGTGCGATTTATGTGTTCTCCTAATTTTATTTGAGAGTGGCATCATTTTTCTGCCAGGGAGCTTCCTGCTTGGCTAATTCATAGCTGTTAAGAGTCCTAATAGTATTTTGAACCTTTTATCTCTGCCTGTCTTTGGACAGCAATGTAAATATGTGCCTTTTTTACCCTGCCAGATGGAGAGGGAATAGATTTATATTCAGCAGCCTTTTGTTAAGTCACTCTTGGATTGCTGAGCTTACAAAAATGCTTACACACAGACACACAAGCCTATACTTTAACACACAGACATCACTCAAGTAAAATCTGCACTCTCATGCAGGGCTGCACTCTAAAGTCAATGACATTAACCGCTGCAGCGAGAAGCAGAAAGGAAGATGGTGTGTTCCTCCTGCCCTTGGCATGTGCTTAGTGTTTAAATGCAGCAGTGTGTATGCACATTCACCTGTGTGTTCGTGCCTGTCTATGCGTGTGCGTGTGTGTGGGTGGTATTTTGTGTCGCTAAAGTACTTGTGACTCACAGAGGCCATTACAGTGACAGGGTAACTCCAGTAATGGTGCACTTTATAGTCATATTGGCAGATTTCCTCCTTGTATGGGAATGTCATGGATGCAGTCACAGTGCCTTATTTTCCTAAAACCATTGCGTGCATCTTTACCACAAACTGCACCTTAGTTGAATCACCAGTTTATCAGGATGCACGCAGTCGATGCTTCTTGTCATTTTATTGTCATTTTGGGTGATTTGTGTCTGTTTAAGGGAGTTTGCTGCAATAAGTGGTCAACACACAGCCCTGACGAGCCGCCCGTAATTTCAGAGTCCTTGGGAAGAAAACAGGGAAACTTGCAGTCATTAGTGCTGTGACAAATACCTGCGTTTTCAGGTAATGCCCGCTCTTCGTAAACCCTGTCATTTTAGCTCATTTCACCTCATCATGCCCTGTCTTGTCACGCATCATTTGGCTTCCTGTCGCTTACAATCATCTTGTCTGACATCTTGTCTGATCTGATTGAAAGTTTGCTCCATCTTGTGGTTTCTTGAGAGCCAAGAGGGCTGTGTGGAGGAGAGTAGCGGTGCGCTCATTTACATATAAATGACGACAGCGTCTGAGATTCTGTCCCCGTGCTTATTTGTCATTTTAAGGCGATTTAGTGTCCGTGAGGTTTGCCAGTGTGTGTTTCTGCTCAGGATAAATGTTTCCTTGTGTTGTTGTGTGTGCATGTGTCAGCTGAGCATCAGTTTGCATCGGTGCGAGGACAATCGGCTCTGGATCATCTGCCTCATGCTTTTGTCTGACTGTGATTTCATGTCTTCCACGGGACTATCTGATGGCTTTTTCAGGAGGATAAAATCTATTTACTCATCCTGGAATGCAAAGAAGGCATGTGATTGTTTTGTCTAGAGCCCCAAAACATCAGATAGCTGTGAAGAAAATGAAATGGAAAGAAAATCTAGAGGGCCTACTTACTAATGTTGGCTTCGATGACAGGTGATATTTTGTTTTACTAAAAAGGGAAACTAAAGAATTTCCTGTCAGAGACTTTCTTTGAAATCCTGGAAGGGTTCTCACATATCATATCTGAGTGGTGTTGTAACTGGAATCCTTGCTGACTTTGCCAACTATTTTCTTTATAAAGTAAAAATAGACCAGACAGAATCATAAGGCCCAGTTACAACACATCACATTTGCACAAATATTGAAGTTAGATTTGTCCTGAGGCTTTAAAAGCGAAAGCAATTTCAAAAAAAAAAAGTGTGCTGAAATACTTGTGGGAAATTCAGCCAATGACATGTTTTATTGTTATAGGCTGTGGAATATAACAGAACCATGTGTGATAAAACAAGCGTAAAGGTTTGCATTTCTTATCGAAAAATGCACACGGCACTCAAGGAATCCTGAATAGAAATCTGAAGGTGATTTCTGTGTTTGTCCCTCCTCTGCTGACAATGAGCCAGTCACCAGTCCAACCAGGAAATACGGTCCTCACCCCTCGTTTCTAATTCACTTTCAAGGAACCAGACATGCCTGTAATTTCTTTTTTTTAAGTGCTCTTGTGTAACAGTTCTCCACGCTTTTGGCTGCTTATTCACCTATCTTCAGTCCAGTCCTTGTACCCGACCATTTTCAGAGGAATGCTTTTTGTGTGTGTGTCTTTAAGCCACTTAAAACTGACCTAAGGAATCAATTACAAAGGCACCTGACTAGGGCGATGAACCAGTGTTGTGTCTACACGTAACAACAAATTGGCAAAGAACCAGTTTTTAGTTGTATCTGTAGACACTGTGTTACTAACAAAAAAACCTGGCTTATCTGAGTGTGGTGTGTACTGTGTGAGGAAACTAAAAAGTGGAGAACAAAAGAAGAAGAGGCAGGCCTGAAACTCTAGCCCAAGCAGATGAATCGTATTTGAAAGGCATGTCCCTAAGAAAGATCCAGCAAAGAACTAACACAGAGCCTGATGGCTGCATCGGGCAGATCTGCTGTTCACTGAAGCCTCATCAGAAATGGTCTCAGTGGAAGGGTGAAGAAGCCATTCTTAAATCTGAAGTATACAAGAATTTGACTGAAAATCTGTGGCAACACGCCCGAGGGAGTCATGAAATAAAATTTGCCATCAGTATGTATGGAGGAGGTGAGGAGAGCGGTACACTTTGAAATCACAGTGGAGGCTCTGTCATGGTTTGGGGCTGCGTTTCAGACAGTAGTGTTGGAGATCTTTGCAAAATTGATAGAATTGTAAATGCAGAAAAGTACTGTCAGATTTTGATCCACCATACAACAACATCTGGAAAGCATCTGATTTTGAACCTGTTTCTTTTGTTGTTATAATATCTATACAATTTACTGATCACTTCATTTGTTTACATACCTGCAAAGACTGTCCAAAAGCGAGCACTGTTTTCCAATTTCACTACCTTTCCACAACCATTTGAAAGCAATATAAACACTTTTGATGTTACACATAGTCGAATGACAGCAATAACTAAAACGCATGCTGATTTGAGGCTTGCGTCTAGAGAGCAAAGAGGTCGCTAGAATATCCAGGGAAAAGCTTTTAGCGAACATACTTGCGTGATTCAAATTAGATGAATCACATCTAGGTCGACTCTTCATGTCAGCCTCTGTACATATTTGGGTTATTGCCCAAGTCTGCTTGGCAGATATTCTAACCTAAAAGGGAATAAACGGAGATAATCTGCTTTTCAAATAATCACAAAAACTAATGATCATTGATTGTGGCTGCTTAGAGTACAAGAAACATCTCGTAATGACTGCAGTATCTGTTAAATTAAAAATGAATTAACAAATTAAATTATCTGCTCATGCACTTAAATAGCAATGGTCAAAGTGATAAAGCCTCTCTCTATCAAATCAAGAGCTCTTAATGATGTAAACTCGCATAATGAGATACCAGAATGATCAACAATCACTGCAAATTATGTTAAAAAAATAACACGAATCAGGAGATATCTCCTTAAAGATTACCTGTCCTTTCCGGTGTGTCAGCAGGTCCGTTGGCTTTGGTCGCACAACTGCACAAAAGTATCGATCTTATCTGTAAATACTGCTGGTCACCCTTTTTCTTTTTTCTTTTTAATTTAAGGGCATTTCCGACTCTGCCTCCCACTTTCTCCCTTTTTCTCTCTTTGGCTCTCTCTGACTATTTTCTGTCCATAATTACAGAGCTCATGAAAGCGTTTAGAGTCTCATGAATATTTAAATCTTGGAGGGGAAGTGTCAGGGGAGACCCATGTGTGGCTGGTCTGCCCTAATTATGGAGATGGGCCTACACACAGACACGCACACGCACGCACACACACACAAAGACAAAAGCCAGAAAATGATTAAAAGCTCCCAATTTGAAAAAAGTTAATATAGGCTTAAAGAAAGCCTGCATTATACATTTAAACAAAGGTAATTCAGAAAAATGGATGTATGTGTACACACGCACAGACACACACAGCAGGGAGATGATAATGGCACAGCTGGTTGTAGCTTTGAGCTGGCTCTTTTTGCTCACTGTGTTGTTTAACAGTAAGCTAATGATGGGCATGGGCATTGAAGAGTACTAAATGCGACTCTGTCTTTGTGTATATTTGTAGCCAGCAGTCTGGGGACTGGGATGTTTTCTGTGCCGTGTCAAGTCAAGACAAGGATGAACAGAAATGTGACTCACTGAGTGTGTGATGGACACTACTGAGTCAGGGGGAAGAAGGAGGAGGCAGTCACGTTTTTTGAGTGGAAAGCTTGAGGAGAATTGAAGAATGCAGTGACAGACCTATACAGCAACACATGAAAAAGGATGAAGGTGGAAAGTTAATAGGTGGTGTAAGGGGGAAGGATAGAGAGAGAGAGAGAGAGAGAGAGAGAGAGAGGAAATGAGGGGCTGGGTGGTGGATTGAGATATGCAAAAGGAAGTAAAGAGGGAGAAAGGAGGAAGGTGAACAGTGCGAGAAGGAGCTGAATAAGAAGGTGAGAGGAAGACAGGTTTTGCATTTAAAAAAAAAAAAAGAGGCTTGTATTGTGAGTCATTACAGAGTGGCAGAATGGTGAGGGATGGAGGTGACTGGTGAGAAGAGAGGTGTAAGGAAATGTGGGAGAAATATGAGAGACTTAAATGGCACACAGGGAGGATAGGAGAACTGGAAATACACTGGAGTGTGTCACTGCCGATGGTGATGTATGTGTAAGGGTGAGAAGTGAGGGTGGTGAATTTAAGCACAAGTACAGCTTTGGTTTCAGTTCTGAAGTATAAGTATGCAGGCAGATATGTACAGAACTGCATTCATTTAGGAAGCTCAGATACTGCCAGAGAATTGAGATCAAGAGTTAAAAATGGTCTCTTAGGTCTCAGTTACACAGACCTACAGACTAATCGGCAACCATCCACAACCAGTATTGAGGGCAAAATGAGTATTCACTGACTCTTTGCAAGTGGTTGCCATAGGTTGCTGGCAGTCTCTACAAAATCGACTGCTAAAGCCCCATTCACTTAGCCCTAGGTACTGGTCGGTGACACCTGGTATCCACCGGTCATTAGATGAATGTGTGTGTTCCACAACCAGTTGGTGAGTGGTTGCTGCTAGTATGAAATTGGTCACCTCTGTAAGCGTCTACGACTGCTTTGGTTGCTCGCAGGTTGCTACGGTTACCAGTAGTTTGCATTCAAGATGCTGACTTGTAGAGCATGGCAATATGACAAAAATATTTATCACAATAAATGAAAATTTGCGATAACGACATAACTGACAATATAATTGACACTAGACAAAATTCTTTACAACTCCACAACTTTATTAGTGCAAAAAAAGTATTTTCACTTAAACAAGCAGCTGTTTTTTTATGTGCATTAAAGTTATATAAAAATGTAACAGAACAGTGCAAATGCAAATTCCTTCCTGACAGTTTAACCAAAAGGCATTTCCAGTGGAAATTGGCCGATATATCCTGAGCATAACCATGTATAATATCCACAAAACTTAAAAAGAGGTTATACACACACAATACGGAAATATTATGTTGAAGCA
>NW_005187405.1:1495633-1505838 GCF_000239375.1 Pundamilia nyererei
ATCTTTTTTGCGCACACACAAATCTTTTTTACGCACACACAAATCTTTTTTGCGCACACACAAATCTTTTTTGCGCACACACAAATCTTTTTTACAAGTACAAAATATTTATGACCACATTTTGAGCCCATATGTAACAAGCTAGTCTACAATGTTAGTTAGCTAATACAGTATTTTGTACTTTCAGTTTTACGATGGTCAAAGAGAAGGCAATGGTCAGAGGCCATTCTTCAATAAATCAGCGCAAAAAGGAAAATAAGTCTGGTTATTGGAGCATCGTTATCTCGCTGTCTAGTTGGTGAAACCAGGAGACTCAGGGCGAGGACAGCATAGCCCAGCCGTACTGACTTGTCTACTAATACTTGCAAACTACTTGCCAAACGGTAGTGAAACTAGAAATGGAGAACAACTGCCTTCAAAATAAAAGTTGCACCTTTTGAAATGTGTTGGTTTCACAAGTAATGCATGACTTTCACTTCTCTATTCCCAGTTTACCATGGCACCATGGCATTTGGTGAGTGTCTGATTCACCCAGCAATAGCCAGGAATCTCCAGCAACCACTTACCAACCAGTCAGGGAATACACATTTTTCCCTAGCGACCAGATGTTGCTAGGGGCTCACTAGGCATAAATCTAGTCTACAGTGACATCAGCCCGCTAGCCTCAGCTACTCTATAAGTGTTACATAACCTCCCAGATGGTCGACAGATTAAAAGACGCACTGAGATTAGGCGATAGCAGATCTCCAGTTCAGCTTTGGTGCTCCAGATTCTCTTGACTCTGCTGAGGAGAGATATCCAAAACATATTCTCTCATAAAGTGTATGTCACTTCTAAATTACCTACACCCATTCAGTCGGGTTGAGATCTGTGACTATGAAAAAAAACTGCATACGATCCTGATTATTTTTCATTAAACTATTCAGTCAGCCCTTCTCCAGTATATGATAACATCAGAGCCAAGACCCATTAGTATACTTAATATGGTTATGTATCTTGCTCTTGCAAGCTAGACTCTCCTCCCAAATTTAGCGTAATTATAAATGCCTTCTATATGACCTTTTTATAGTTCATCATGCTTTAAATTATGTTTTGTTTTTTCTTTTTACAGTATTAGAGTTTGGCATTTTAAAGCTTTCGGTACCTCCAGTGATTTTTATTAAAGAATGCGCTTTAGCAATGCAGACCTTCCCTTCCACCACTAATCCATCCTGAGGATAAAAATGAAATAAGAACAACAAAGTGAATAGATTTTAATCAGCCGAGACTTAGTGAAAAAGAAGCTTACAGCATAATCGCATTCATTTATATGAAATAGTGTTCACAGCAGGAAAAGTTAAAAAGATATGTAAGAATGCTGTGGTAGTTATACCCCATCGTGACATTACAGTCTCACTTAGGTAGTCACGTGATGAGGTGTGAAAGAGTGGACAGTGAGTTTTGCTGATTTGTGCAGATGGGATGCGGAGTACGGCTCCAGAATGAGCTCAGTGGAAGGTTTCATGGAGGTGGACTGAAATGACACCTGACAGCAGGGATTTGACAATGCGATTGGTGTGGGGCATGGCAAAACCTGATTGGTTGACCTGAAAAGTGTATGTGTCCTCTGTCAGGCAGCTGAGTTGGTAATAGGAGACTGAAGACTGGGGGAAAAAAATCTAGACCCTTTCCTATGGCAACATCTGGGATGAAAGCCGAGCAAATTTTCTTGACAACTTACTAAAGTTCTCTTTCCTTTCTCATCACTGTTAAACATCTGCGACAGACCGGGAGGATTTGACGTCCAGTCTTTTGAGCTCTGTGGTGACGACGGGAGATCGGGGCTCTTCTCACCGCCACCATGTGCGAGCTTTCATCAGGCCACTTCACAGCCCTCTGAGCGGAAACCGGACCACCGCCGGCGCATACTGTGAAGGCACGCTGCCGCCGTACAGACAGTGACGCACACGCGGGTATGATTATGAACACAGGCAGACACGCACAGACACAAACACACGTGTCAGCACCACTTATAACAGACCACAGTTTGATGAGGTGTGTCACCAGTCTGAGAGGAGTGGAGCCCACTATGCGTGTGTGTGTGTGAGTGAGAGAGCGTTGGTTAGCAGTTAGTAATCACTTTATCACATAATTGCAATCACCGATCATCATCCCACTACAGACAGTCACTGCATTAGACGGGTTTGTGATGTCTTTCAGCATCTGTTTCACTCCCAGTAGAAGGCAGAAAACAACTGTGGAAACAATATCTTTCAGTGTGGTCCGCAGTCCCTAGCAGAGCCTTTATAAGTGTTCTAGTGGTTTGTGAGATTCCTGTTTTAATTTGGTGCTTTTAAATTTCGAAGGAAGGTTTGTTCCCCTGGTTTCCATTTTTAAACCTGAGTTGGTGGACATATGTGAACCCAGAGAGGGGAAAAGTATTGGTTACATTTGTCAAACAGTACATGTCATGTCAAATACATGCCACTCATTTCTCCCTTCTCAACAGTTTCAGCCATTAGTACGGTTCAGAAAAAAGGGAAACTGGTGAATTGTCTCTAAAGCTGTCACCAGAACCAATACTTAACCTTGCTGGGTACAATGTATCATTTAATATCAACATAGATACTATTTTGGTATTAGTGTTGTCAGAAAAAATGATACCTGGATACTAATTGACACAAAAAATTACATTCAGATCAAACGCAACAGTGTCGATATCAGCGAGGCTGTCTCTGCTGCCTCCTGCTGATGCACTCCTGCACACAGGCACACAGCCCCTCCCCTCACTAGCAGCTGAACACATGAACAGCAGCACTTTAAATGTGCCAAAGCATTTTAAAGACTGAACCCCCGGTTTTTACGAAGAATTCTGAGAGGTCAATAAAGCTCCTATTTCAAACACAGTGAAGTATTTAACAGTTAATATAAATGATAACCTGGCCAGCACCCACCTTAACTACTAGTAGTTATTCACATTAAGGTAATGGATTGCGGCTATGGCTAATAATCTCTGTAATGTTAATGGACAGTGTTAATTTAATAGGATAACACAGGTACTTGTGTTGCGTTTCTCTTAAAGTCCTCAACTGAACCAGAGGAAATCCTTCCTGCTAGACAGAAACGGTAGTAGTCTACTTTATCAGCTATATGCTCAGCAATGACAATATGGTACCAAAACACCACATGGAGAGGATTAGTTCCTCTCCATTAGTTCCTCTTTAGCTAAATAGATTTGCCGAAAACCAGTTTGTTCATAATTTTCTCAATAAATGCCTTCTAGTATCAAATGCATTCAAGTATTGAGTATTTTCTTGGGTAAGGGTGAAGAAAAACCTGCATGGCACTATTTAAATATAAAACATGTGATCATCGCTCTTTTGTACCTGTGTGCTGTTCTTAACTTAGGTCAGTAAATTTGTAAGGTATGGAAGAGATGTACGTTTTTGTTTTTTATTGAAACGGCCCAAAGAACATTTGATAAAAGCATTTCTAAAAGAAAGTTGGGAAACTGTTTCTGTAAAAACGGAATGCAATGGTTTGTAAATCATTTAAAATCTGTATTTATTGAAAATGTCTTTACATTTATTATGTATCATTATTATTATTATTTAAAATATTGAATATTGAGCCAGACAAAACATTTTAAATTTGATACCAATGACACACCGGTGCACTATTAAAGGCATCAGATATGATAGTATGGGTGTGAATTCTTTCACATGTGTGTGGGTACCATGTACAGGTGTCGGGTTAACTTACATTCAGAGAATATCTCTTATAAGGAAGGTCTGGACTCTTTTGGCAAGACAGTGTTTAACCACAGTCTGCATGTGTTGCAACAGAAAGGCTCTGTAGTAACAGTCCCAGCACTAAACCGGCATGCCTGCAGTCTAAACCGTTTGCCCACATTTGGCAATAAAAGCATTTGGCCTGGCCTATAAAACAAAAAGTAGAACAAAGGAGACCCTGAAATACAAAGCAGATGAAATCCTGAATCAATGAAGAGAAAGAGAACATTTTACTTTTAAAACATTTGGTCTCCTTAGTCCCAGGCGCCTACCAGTCCCTTTGGAGGTTTTAGAATCTGTTGAAGAGATTATATATCTCCCCTGGCCTGGGAATACCTGTGGATCCCCCCACGGAATTGGAAAATGTTGCCGGGGAGAGGAACATATAAACTGCTCAGTCTACTGCCACTGCCACCCAACTTTGATAAGCAGAAGATAAGAGATGGGTGCATGGATATGAATTCATGCCTTTAAGAAAAGAGACCCTTTTTATACCCTCACATGTGCACCCAGCTTCCTCTACGAGTAGAATCTAATTCTCTGGGAAACATTTATTATGTATATATTGGGATTTTTTTTAATGTTTTGCAAAACTATGATACAAGATAACAGTGGCTCAGCTTCACACAGAGCAGATATGGACCAAAAGTATCGACTGGAGTTTTGTCTGTTTGCACTTCTGTGATTTGTAAGATCTAAAATGGGTTTTTTAACCATTTCCCTCAGAATAGGTGCCTGCTGTGACTAAATTGAGAGCTGTCTGAATGAATCGAAACATTAATGTTGCATTACCGAAAACCACATTGCTGAGCCGAGAGACACTAAAATGCTCCACAACTTTAGAGTTGGGTGATAATTCCCCGGGGGTCCATCACTAACAGCAATCCGTTTCACGCGAAATGTAATCAGTGCATAAACAATGATAATGGTTGAACATTGTACATGGTACATTGCTCGCTGGCGGCCAAACTGTGTAATTACGACAGTGTTTCTAAATAACCTCAAATATGTAATTTTTGCCTGAAAAAATTCATGGTATTTAAGTGTAGCGTTTACATAGACCTGTTATTTTCATATATTTAGGTTAAAACAACCAATATGACGAATAAATGGACCTCAATTTAGCTTTTGAAATATGTTTTTCACACACTTACACAAATTTAAACAGTATAAAAGAAAGATTTTCATTTTGGTTGATCAGGACCAGTTGATGGCTGCATGAGTCATATTTTACACATTTGCCTAACAACCAAAAGATCCCCAGTTCAATGCTTGGAGGAGACTCAGAACCCTTTGGGATTGCATCAGAAAGAGCATAAAAAAAGCCAGCTCCAACATATAAAGCTACCCGCTGTGGCGAGCCCTTGTGAATAGGGGAGCAGCTGAAAGTAGCTTTCATAACCAGCTGGCAGAGTGTTACATCCTCAGTCTTAGTTCTTATCTGTTCTTATAGACCTGCGATCTCTTTCCCTGCTATCTTCTGATTTGTTTAAGGGAAAAGAACGTACAGTTTCCTTGTCCAGTGTCCTTGCTATAAAAACCGTACCTGATAGGTTCTTCCTTCATGTGTTGTTAGCTGTCAGGTTCATCCGGAGCCTTGTGTTGTCTTTATTTTAAAGTTTGTAGAGTCACTGTTGTTTCTATTTTTTTCCTCTTTGTTCACCTTGTTGCTCAAGGGAAAAACATCAGCATGGTATTTTCACTCATCTTTTTATATTTATTTATTTTTTTATAAAAGCATTCAAGCACACACTAGACTCCATTTCATAACGAGTGTACTGCAGCTCTTGGAGAACACTCAGGACAGAAACAGTATGTCATCCTGTCAGCACTTTGTGTTTTACTGCTGACATTATTCTGGGTAAAACAAAGTTTGTGTGTTCAGAGGGTACAGAGAGCAAAAAAGGTTAAGAAAAGCAAAGTAAAAAGAGAAAAAGGAAAAATACCACTGCTGAGGACTCTGTGAAGCCAATAAATGTGCAGCAAGAATGGACAAATGGAGGGCAGATGCAAGGCGTGAAGCAGGTACAGAGATATTGAGACAGACGGCCATTCAGCGATACAGACAGTTGTGAACCAGCTGTTTGTCAGCTGTTCCTCATCATCTTTTCCACGATACAACAGGTGGTTGTATTCGGCCGACAGATGCCGGCAATTTGTGGCGGCGGGATGCAGTAAGTGCCAGTTCATTTTTGGTTTTCTGGCTGATTTGTCTGCATCTGTGACGCATCAGAGCAATTAATTAATCAAGCATTTACTTTGAACCCATTTTAGGCAAAAGGAAGTTAACTGCAAGTTTGTGCCCGTGTCTCAAGATTTGCTTCTTTGTTTTTTGAGCAAGCAAACGGAATATTTGGGGGTTTTGTTCTGTTTTTTGGCGAAGGAATGCAACCTTGAAAACCTATCCTGGTTTCTAGACAAAATTGTTGCTTTATGATTAAGAAAATAGTTCATTTTATAAAGACAGGAAACATAATCCTTGCGTGCAGTCTTGTGGGGGTTGAGAGGTTTGAGGATGTTTGTGCACACCTTCCATAATCCAGTCGGTCCTTTGTGTGGTTAAAGGATTAGTAGCTATTTGAAATGTTTGGGTATCCCATGCTTGAGATGGGGAAATCTTCCAATATGTTTTCACTACCTTTTTAAAGAGACTTTTTTTTCCCCCCCCATTACAGTCGTGACATAAAAGAAAAATTCTGGTGTAATGCATCTCTTGTATACAGAAGAGTGGCCCTAGGGAAATATTTGGCCCTGTCGAGGCTGAAGGAGAGGATGGATAAATGACAGGGAGCTGGAGCGTTGAGGAAGGCAGAGGAGATATGGAAACGATAGAGCAGTTGATAGGGAGTTCGTTATTCTGTTCCTATATTTGGCTCTCTATATTCTCCTCTCTTATTCTTACAGTGGAGACATCCTCTGTGTAGGCCTACAGCCTACTGAAATCTGTCGCCGGCGTGCTTGTATCTGTGCGCGTGCCTCCTCAGTACTTCTGTAGTTGTCATGGCAACATTACATCTTCTGGCATATGGTGGTGGTGGGGGGGTTAAGTGGGTTTGATGTAAAAGAAGCCAAGGTGTTTTGTTTTCAGAAGGATATAATCATCAGTTTGACCTTTCACCTCACCAGATCAGCAGTGTGAATGTTTGAGGTGCCTTCATTTAGAATTCTTTATTTTTTGGTCTCATCTCGTTGCAGTGAGCCCCGCCTTCATTTGACTTGCCAGCACAAAACTAAACAGTCACTTGGAGCTTGTAGTGTTTGAATGTTTGCTGACACACTAATCCTCCACTGCCGCTCAGCGTTTTCTCTCTTTCTTTCTCGTTCCTGCCCGTGGAGTGAGAGGAGAGAGTCGATGCACACTGTCACCTGATCGTTTTTCATTTTTAAATTTTATTTAATTTATTAAATTTTCTCCCAGTGTTCTCAAAGTATGGTGCTCAGGCCATTGGCAGCAATTGGTAACGTTTTAACCAGCCTGTGAAAGCTTTCCTGTGCTATTCATTCATTCGCAGTTTGTGTCATATTATGATATAGCAGCCTAGGAAGAGACAAAGAGAACGGCATGAGTAATGTTTAAAAAGAATATACACCACAATTACCAATACTGATACAGACTGTCGAGAACTTGTCATCGCTCATCTTCCTTTAGCAGCCAAAACCTTGAAACACAAACATTGGGGGTGCTCAACAGGATCTTGTATAGAAACTAGACTGAGTGTGCAAAACGCAGGACACACATTGTTTCAAAACATGTATTCATTGCTATAAGGAAATAGTAGTAGAAAGGTTATGTATCAATACAACTTTTTTCCAAAACCCAACGATAAAGAACGATAAAGAAAATCAGACAAAATGTTTTGCTATCACTAAAAATATTGACTTCATGTTGACTGATTAATGAGTAAATTTTTTAGCACTTGAGTTGCACGTAGAAGAGCACAACTACTACTGTCCTTAACACAGAATGGAAATAGTTGACATCCTTCCAACAGAGCACATAGTGCTGATTGGTTTTGCAACAATTTCCATTTTGCACGTTAATTGGAAATGGAAAAGGAATTAAAACAGTTTACCCAGACAGCCCCATTGCACTGATGAGCAGCTAGATATATCAGAATTTGTATAACCAGCGAGCGAGTTATGAACATGTGTGATAACCACGTTTTAAAAGACTTGTCTAATACTTTGATTTGCTCATGAGATTGTCATTTGTCTCAATAGAATAATGGTTACATAGTTCTTATAATTATGGTGCCTTATACAAACCATTTTTTAAAAACTCAGTGGAATAGTTGAAACAATTGATGGACTGCATAAATCTTTATTAATTTAGTAAGCCTTTGGGAAACACTGAGAATTAAAAGTTCCCAAACATTTGTGGTTTGGGTTTTTCCTGGTAGAATCAAGTATAATTTGAGCGTAATATCACTACCTTGGTTTCAATGCAATGGTAAAAATAGGAGCAGAGAAAACTGAATGAGCTGTAGAGTGATGAAGATTATTAGAGAGGTCAAAAACTGAGATGGACAGAGAGTGACACCTGCAGAGAGATGCTAATCCCAGAGTAAAGTGGATTACCGTAGCAGCCTCGTGCTCCCTCCCACTCTGTCTAGAGGAAATGGAGCTGCCGTAAGCTGCTAAATTGCTGTGGGCTGATAAACTGCTGTCTGTGCTGCTGTGTTCACCAGAATGCTGCTCAATAGCACTCAACACTAAAACTCTTCTTTAATCGTTCTGACGTCGCCTACGTGTCGATATAGTATCCGAGTGTGTGGCTGCTGCATCTCGAGTCTGTACCGCGCACGAGTTCGCAGACACATTTATTAAAGTACCTTAGCAGAGAGTTATTGAACAACCTGTGTTCATTCAGATTTAATGTTTCCCATCTATACTGAAAACTGAGTCATGACAATACTGAATTCAACCCTTTAAAGCCTGAGCTGTGAAATAATTGCCAGAAAATTAACTTTTTTTTGGAAAATGGAGTGCCTATTGAACCTTTATTGAAACCTTCTACATCACTGATGATGTAGAAGTCTCGAAAACATACACTAATAGCAGTATTGAGTTTTGATTAGCTTGCACCCATGCACATCAGCACAGATAGCATAGAGTACCCGTTTGCGTTAATAATGCACCATGAAACACGGGAAGACATGGAAGGAGAAGATGACTGACAAACATGAAAGCAAACTACACATAATTTTGTGTATAGGAAAACTCAACAGGCTATAATGAATCCTTTTAAAATATGAACAGTTTTTTAAAATCTTTTTGATCCCTGCAGTATTTTATAAATTTGTAATTTATTATATGAATTAAAAACATATTGTACATCTTGCTAGTACTGCCTTGGACCAGGTTGTTCAGAGATGCTCTTCTGCATACTTTAGTTTATTTGAGTTTTGTTTCCTTGTTATCAGCTCAAAGCAGTCTGGCCATTTTCCTCTGACCTCTGATATTAACAACGCGTTTTCATTCAGAGAAGTGCTGCTCATGGGATTTTTTTTCCCCCTCCACACCATTCTCTGTAAACCCTAGATATGGTGTGTGGGAAAATCCCAGTAGATCAGCAGTTTCTGAAACACTCAGACCAACTCGTCAGGCATCAACAACCATGACGTGTTCAAAGTCACTCAGATGACCTTTCTTAATTTTTAAGCTCAACAAGTCATCTTGACCTGCACGTCTAAATGTGTTGAATTGCTACCATTATATTTGTATTAACGAGTGTTAATGGTGTGACTAACAAAGTGGCCGGTGAGCATATATTGCGGTGATGTGCAATAGTTGGCAGTCTTTAGTTGTTCCTGTGACCTTAAATCCTACAGTTGCATGTAAATATGTAGAAACATTGAGCAACAAAGGTGAAAACAACACGCACACCAAACTTGGGAGGAGGAAAAAAAAGACCTGTCTGTGGATGCTAACACTCCAGTTGTCGCAGAGTATGACAAGAACAGAGTGCGTGTCACCTGTTGTGACAGGGCTAATATCGCATTTTGTAAATGGGTCCCTTTGCTGAGTGTGACATGTGGTAAATGGAAAATATGGAACTCTGGGTTTGATGGAAGCGTTAATGGTGCTCTGACAGATTATATGACCTACACAGGCTTTGAATGCAGAACACAAAGATGAAAGAAAAGGCACTTAGGAAAACTCAACATGCTGTAGTCTGTGTATATAAATATATTATTTATACTTGCTCAGAGCTGTCCTGATAACTTTTGGTTTATTGATGACTGTCAACCTTGACATTTGTGCGTTTGACAGACATTTCACCCTGGTCCCGGCCTCGTCAGTTCCACGTTGAATACAGAGTCGATGTTAGTCGACGTTAGGGCTGCCACAAACTATTATTTTGATAGTCGACTAGTCACCGATTATTTTTGCGATTAGTCGACTAATCAGATCATCATCCATTGGACGTAAAAC
>NW_005187405.1:1506964-1507826 GCF_000239375.1 Pundamilia nyererei
CTGATTACTTCTGTCTCACCTTTTTTATCTGATTGTCTGTCTGCATGTGTATCCGGTTTTCTTGTCATGACTCAGAATTCGAAACAGCAGTTAATTCAATGGAGAATAAAATGACTAGTGTAGGTTTTTTATGGATTTCCCACTGACCTCACACGCTGGTGGCACACACGGGTTCCAAGCATGCACCTGAATATCTGAGGTGCAGACACGAAGACAAGCGTGGGATTGCAAACATCCCGTTGTAGCATCTCCAGCACTGTCAAACCTTAATGCGATAAGAAAGATAAATCTATTCCACATATGACATGTTCATATGGCTGCAACACTCTGGAGATGACAAGCAGTCTAGAACTGTAGTAGTCTTAAAAAAACATGCTTATCTTTGAGACACAGCAGTGTGATAAGCAGTTTGATGTTGTGGACACAACTCTGTTGTTTTAAACAAGGTGCTGCGTCCAGTAATATAGCGTTGATGTTGTTGACATTGTATCCTGAGCACACGCTGAATGTCCAAAGCCGTCTTAGGTGACACTTAATGACTTCTTGCTGCAAAGGACTTGGTTTTCATAAGACATTTAATTGACTGGCAATACTGAAATGTACTGAGGGCCTGCGGTCACATAGGAGTATGATTTTTCTAGCTCTCTGTGGACAGGAGACAGCCACCAATCAGACACGGATCTGTGCATGTATATGCATAAGTTAATGATTTAGGGTCTCTGTGGGATATAGAGACGGCACGTGGCAATGAGGGGTCAGCGGTGACAGACGCAGGCCAGCAGCTGTTAAAGGAAGGGAAGGAGGGGAGGAATAAAAGCGAGTATAAAAGGAGGAGTGGCAAGAGGAAGTGCTAGAGTGATGA
>NW_005187405.1:1516980-1524035 GCF_000239375.1 Pundamilia nyererei
TTCTTCTCCTCTTTCAGGCTCTTCTCGGTTGATTGCCACTTGCTGCTCCAGTGTTGTTCCCTGGTGTTTATCTCCATGTCTTTTATGGTCGATTCATGGAGGAGTTCTACCCAGGCTTTGGTTCGAGCTCTTCTTTTCTTCACACATCTTTGAAGCGCCTCATCCTTGAGTTTGAGCTCTTCTTGGAGGCTACTCACTTGCATTTTGTGAGCATCTTCAAGGACGGCAATCTTCTCCTTCAAAGATGCATTTTCCTCCTTTGCAGTCTTCAACTCCTGAGTGGCAAAATGGAGTGCATCTTTTAATTCCTGCACCGTTTCACTTTCAGCAATCTTGTTAGCTTCCTGCTGCTGTTTCATATCAGCAGCGCTAGTCTGCACTGGCCAAGATGCCTGAATGATAAAAACATGCACGTAGTCCATAGTTAGAAAAATCAATCACACAGTGTGATGTGTGGCATTAGAAAAGTTTAAGGTGACACAAGAAAAAGCAAAAACTGAGTCCTACAGATGTTATAAAACCACAAATGTTCACAGAGTTTTGTTAAAAGTGCTTACAGATGTTTAAGTATTACAAATGAAAGTTAAACTCCAAAGTGTACTCTGCTTCCTGAAGATTATGAAAGCTTTAGACACATTTTGAGCAAAAAATTCAAAAAATGCTTTTGCTTGCTCACACGAGAAAAGCTTACCAGATTTTCTGAGACAAATGTTGGGTCCATTTGGGCTCAGAAACACTGAAGAGTCGCTGTTACACTTGTTTAGCTGTCGATATTTTTCCAAAGCGTTCGTCGAGTCACAGCAAATAGCGAGAGATGCTTGTAGGTTCAGGTTGGTGTTTAGAAATGAAATATCCAGGTAAACACTGTGTTTGGACAATCCTGTTCAAAAATCATCAGGCGATGGTGACAGCACTACCCAGGTGTTACCATGGAGCCCATGTTGTTTTGGTTTCTGTGTTCTTGTTGTTACTGACTGAACTTGAAGCTATTTAGCTATTTACTGTGATTAAAAATCAAAACTAGTTTCAATGAGAAAGGGTCCTTTGGGTGTAGCAACCTTTTCACTTAATCCTCAGGGGACCCGTGAGGCTTTCTGTCCTATACCTTTCATTACTTTCACCTCCAGCCTCACCTGAACTGTTTTGAGCCGTAAAATGTGCTGTGCAAAGATCTCCAATCCATGTTTTAAGAGAAATGTTTTACAAGCAAATCTGGTTTTCAGATTCTGGGTTTCTCGGTTTGCTACCAGAATTTAAATGAATAAAAAAATTTCTGCTCCATGTTAGCCGTCTTTAAAGTAAGTAGCAATAATAATAACAGTAGGTAAATATTGCACTGTACCTTTTGCACTGTGAAGGATGAAATACCATTAGGTAAAAAAAAAAAAAAAAAAAGAGAGAGAGAAATCCAGCTTTAATTAAGTTACAAAAGAACAAAACAGTCAGGTTTGGCCTCAGAAAGACAGAAATGTGTATGGTACAGGCTGGACAGTAAAGCTACCTGGCACTGACGGTGTAAAGTGAGGAGCCGGAAAGGGAGAAAACTGCATGAGTGCACTGCAAACTGAGATTGTGCCTCATTAAGTGAGCTTTCCTATAGTGAAACAGGACATGGTACGGTTGTGTTTTAATGGAGGGAGGAAGAGAAAGAGATATGGGAGGGAAATGAAAGCAGCAGACCACTGTCTGTCCCTCCTGCTGCCTCCATTTACCATCATTGATTGTGCAGCCAGTCGGAATTAACGCCTACCTGCTGTACTCAGATGGTCAGCACTGATGTGTGCAAGAGGGAAAAGGAAATGTGCACCCTTTTTTCCCTCCCCTGTAAGCCTTTTATTTCACGCAGTATGACAGCTAAGTGTTGGTGAACTCTTCTTACACTAGGGACTATAAATGTCCACCTTCAAGGACGTATTCTTTCAAGATTTAAAGACGTGGACATCCCTCAGACATGAGGACATTTTGCGGGTAATTGCACCTTAGGTTCAAGGATGCGAGGTTAGTTAAAGAATGGTGGAAACTACTCAATATTGATGGCAGGTTGTGTGAACTGGTACCAAGAACCTCCAGGAGAAATCAAAACAACCTCAGTGTATTACTTTAGGAGTTATATGGGAAAACTGATGTCAATCTGTCGTCTGTCTGTAAAATATAAAGCTATAGGCCGCACCCAGCAAATTGAGATTAATAGAGAGACTGGTGACAGAAGACAGACAGCATCCACCAAGGAAACGAATTGCCCTACCTCTAAATCTCACTAATTCAGATTATCTGTGTTTTGTTTAATTCCCACAAAACCCCAAATAAAAATAACATATTGTGGTTTTATGAAGGATTATATGTGGGACTACATCCTCTTTGTGATTTGGATCCATATAAAACAGCTGACTCTCATCTGTCCTCCATCAGCGCACTTTTATTACCTTACTCCTGTCGCTTTTCCATCAGTACATAGTAATTCTACTGGTTATATCAAATATACATGTATATATATATTACCCTGTCCCTTTGACTGTCCTCACCCTTCACCCTGAAGCGGCACATTTCAAACCCTTTTTCTCTCATTTCTCCCACTTTTGTTCTCCCCTTCCATCCATCCGTCTCCCCCTCTCTGTTGATCCCTCCCCCCTGGGCGATGTGGACAGTTGGATGGCTTTGTGTTTGACACGCGTGTTGGTAGGACACACACACACACAAATGCACAGGCACACACACTTCCAGTTCCTATTGTCAATAAGATGCTCAGCTGTGAAGCCCCTAGCCCTAATTGTGTGGGGTAAGGACAGTGCCCCTATTGTCCTGCAGATTAGCGCATACGCACACCCACCCACACACACATGTGTCCTCAGACCCCATGGGGTCCCTTTAGAGTGGATGTGCCTTGAGGCAGAAAATCAGGGGCAATTTACGAAAGGGTCCGTTAGGGGATGGGGGATGTACCGCAGTCCTCAGCTTGAAGCTGTAATGTCAAACAGTTTCTTTGGTTTCTTATTTAGGATGACAGAAGTCAGTCTTGTGGTGTATTAATGGAAAAACATGCAAGAATTTGTTTTAGTGAAGCGTACTGACAATTTTCTCAGTGGCGTTGATGGATATGAGCCCTGAGATGCAGAAAATATAGAAAGCAGTTAACAGAAATCTTCCTACCCTGCACATTTCTCTTTGTAGCAGGATAAACATTAAAGTGATCAAACTCAGGGCAATTCGTTTCCTTGGTTTAGACACAATTACTTAAACAATGAAATCTCTATATAGTATAATAAAAGAAAGATTTTGTGTTTAACACCTAATGTTACTTTATCGCTCCTTCTTGGATTTTGCATACAGTGTGTTATTGCTGTCATGCTGGACAAATGCAATCAATTTGTGTGATCACTGGTTTGAAGCAAAGCCTCCCAAAACTAAAACCCGGAAAAGCCTCTTAGCCACAAGAATTAGGGGGCTGAGTTTGGGGGTTTGTATTTTAAATGCAGATTAGAAGTACATAAATTAAATAAACAAGAAAATATACCTTCACCTTGTGATTTGACGCACTGTGTTTACAGCTGATCCTAGACTATGATGACAGAATACAAAGGATTGCAGAAATTAAACAACCAGGAGTTCCACTTTATTTCATGTGAATTTGTCTAAAAATAAACACGGGGAAATTCCAAACTCAGATACACTTTGATCAAAAAACAAAAAAGCTTTCTGTGGAAATGAAATCTCAGATTCTTTCCCAGATTTCTGACTTTCCTTTCTCACTCCTACAGTGACCTGAAGCCTACAGTGAGTGCTTACATTCAAAACCACTGACCTTCGGTGGATGGTATTTAGAATAGTGGCAAGTCAGTAAAGACGCTGGTTTGAGTACATGCAGATGTATGAACACTGTGTAGGGCAAAGGTAATGTTTGTGACCCATTCAGGTGATCCATAGCCCCCAGTGTGTTTATACACATCTGTACATTTCCTCTTTTCCACCTCCAGCCTGAATGAAGCCAGTTTACTGGCTCTGACGTAAGTGTGTGTGTGTGTGGGGTGGGGGGTAGTTCTCAGCACTCTGAGCCATGTTCATGTTAACATTTTAAAGACTTTAAGCATAGGCAAGTTACACAGTGACAGCACAAACAGGAAAAAGAACGTTCACCTTCAAAATAAAAGTTATAATATTTTTTCCTCTTAGGAATTTGTTTCCAATATAATAAAAGCAGTCATTTTCACCGCCAGGAACCACTCTCCAACTAGTTAAGGATTACACATGTTCCATTGTGACCAGAGGTTGTCATGACCACCTGACAACCTCTGCCCGTTATCCAGGCCTGTGTGACTGTGGTTTACCATTATATATCTCTTTTAATCTATAACTGTGTAAAACAGCAACTTGCTGGTTTAGTGGGCATAATTGCCAGACATTTCCTTGACTCTTAACAATGATGGAACATCTTGTAGAGACTTTAGAATTCCTGATTCAATCCCATAACAGAATGTTTTAGATAAAAAACAAAAACATAGCAGCTATCCAAAAGCTATTCATGTAATCTAATCTGATCTTTCTTTATCTAACACACACACACACACACACACACACGCACACACGCACACACACACACGCTGAACACTGCATCAGGGACAACTTGGGTAGCCAAGGACCAATCCAGTCGACCGTCTCTTCCACCTGAGCCACAGCCATCCTTCTCATAAGCCATCCAGCAGTAGCACCAAAACCATTTTCACACATGAAATATAGACACTTCAGGGATAATAAGATCTGGACATTGTCCCACATTCTCTGAAACTGCTATTTCTAACATGTACACACGAAAGAGGGCAATCCACTTCAGACGTGTTCTCACTACTGGAGTATTTCCACGCCCTGCCCTGGGCGAGAGGAGGTGTCTGGGTAGAACATATTTCGTTCACTGGTATTGAACTGCTACCTGCATTATTCTCACCTTGGAATAAATTGGTGCATTCTAACATCATACAAGTCTTTGTTGTTAGATATCAGGTAATGTCTAGTAAAATCCAGGGATGCAGTGAATGCTTTAAATGGTTAAATTCAGCAAAGCAATAAATATAGTCCCCAAAACTCTGAACTGTCCCTTGAAGTCTCGTTTGTGTATATGTTGCGGGGTGGTGGTGTTGTACATGAGCTCCTCATTAAACGCGACCTCACCGTTAGTTGTAGATGTTTGAAAGCAAAAGTCATACAAACCAAGATTTACTCTCACACAACTCTCTGTTATTGCAAATTGCGCTTGAATGCCTGAGCTGACATGTGATGTAATGATACAGTGGGAGATGTGTTGTCGTGCAGGTTTTAGTTCCCCGGTAGTCACACCAGTCCTGGGGAAAGTAAGCTCATACAGGAAGTGAGCTGGCAGGGCCCCGGTCCTGCAGGATTGCACATCCACACGACTATATATGTGTTAATGTGTTTGCGCGTGTGAGTCAGCAAACACGTGTGTGCCGTGTTTTCTAAATGCCACACGGTGATGAGAGAAAGATCCGAGGACAGAGTGTGAGGAGCTTGTGCGAGAGCTTTCCGGAATGTGCTTGTTTTGTCTGTAGTACTTTATTTACTTTCCTGATTTCTTAATTGACTGATGTAGCTGCAGGAAAAGGCTGATAAATGAACATAGTCATCGCATCACCTCAGAGTTATGCAGTAGTTATGCTGTAATTTGCAGTTGTGGGCAGATAAAGGAGGTGACAACAGGAAAGAGCAGCCAGCACAGAGTGTAATAGAGCAGAACAAAAGAGAGCGGGGGTCATCACCCAGACAGCACTGAATCTAATGTGCTAATTGCACACATGGAAAGTGGACAAAAAGGAACACTTGGTACTCAGCTACAGTAATCAAATACTGTGAAAACAATTATTTATTCTTTTAACCTTTTTTTTAAGATCTTTTGCAAGAATGTCGTCCTCGTGTGTTTAACTGTAGCTTTCCACGTACCAGTGCACATAGGACACGACCTGCCTTTCTCACCTTATCGCCTGAAATGTGCACACGATCCGCTCGTGCACGTGTCGGGGTGGACGTGTACGTGAACATGTGTGTCTGTGTGTGGCTCCAGCAGTCGGGGCGGGGGTTGGTGTGGTTGGTTGGCTCTGTGTGAGCTCTTTGTGAGAAGTGGGGAGTCGTGGGGGTGTACCGGGTGTTTCTCTCAGCTGCCTGCTGGTCTGGTTGCTGTTGGTAACTTTGCTTGATTAGATCAACGGATCGGCTTTCAGGCCTCTCTCCCGCTCCCCCACCCCACCCCCAGCTCTCCTCTCGGAAAGGCTGAAGTGGAACTGAAACTGGAGTGGTGCTAAAAGTCCGCGCGGAGCTGCGAGTTGCGGCGGAGGAAATCGTGACGGTGCTGCCTTGGAAACGCTCGTCGGAGTTCGAGCACAAGTGAGTTGGGGGAAGGTGGGGGGTAAGAAAAGAAGTGATAGCCTCAGGACAGATAAGCTCCAGGGAGAGAAAAGAGGGAGGGAACAAGGGAGGGGAGGAGGAGGAGGAGGCAAGAGGGAGAGAGCGAGAGAGGTGGGAAGCTCTGAGGAAAGAAGTCTCTCTCTCTCTCTCTCGCTCTCTTTCTGTCTGTCCGACTTGCCGGCTGCTGCTTCTTCTTCCTCCTGTCTTCTTGGGTTTTCTGGCTGCCGGCGACTGGCTGGAGGAGTTTCAGCTTGTTTTTCGCCTGCCTTTCGGATTTGAACATGGACTCAGGCTGAACAGCTACGCGCACTGAGCTGTGAGAAGAGTCACTGGAGATTCCCCGTAAGCAGCTTGATCTGATCTGATGTCTACAAGGTGAAGTGTGTCTTTGCTCAAATATCCCGCTGAGGGAGATTGTTGCTATTTCAGGAGTGTGTGTACTTGTGGAAGAAACAGCAGCCTTAGAGCGATGAAGTGCTCTTTGTGACAGTTCATACAGGGATAGACGATGTAGGTTAAAAGTCGCTGTTAGTATGATTCATTTTTCATCATGTTTACGAGAGACGGTGATGAGCCTACGCATTGCTGCTTTTGCTGGAAACATTTCCTTCTCTTTTGGATGCTGCTTCACACTGAGCCTCTCCTCCCTC
>NW_005187405.1:1524823-1571964 GCF_000239375.1 Pundamilia nyererei
GCTTTTCTCAATCAGATATCCGAGCAGAGCAGCATGTGAGCTGTGTCTGAATCCTAAAACATACAGTTTCCATTATTTTGGTTTTGCCAGTCCAGGTGTCTAAATCTCAAATATAACAAGTTGTTACACGATGCTGATCAGATGGAAATGTCAGGATGTTGGTCCAGCACGTTTGCCTAACTCAGATGGCATAAACAACTGAGTGAAATGCCATGAAGCTTTGGTTGCCATCATTAGATCAAAAAATGTAATTCAGCCAATGTTTTTATTTCATGACAGTCCCATTGTTATCAGCTGAATTTTGAGGTTTATCCTCATTACCAAATGTTGCTTAGCAAAAATGGTTAGCCATAAACTGCATCTAAGAGATGCAACTAGACGTCCTCCAGACATCAATTATTAATTCAAGCCTTGAGCTGGTCACAACGATAGGCCCACCCTAAAGCGTGCATTGCATTATTGTCCTTTTTGACTAATTGGGGTGTGCATTAAGAGTTCAACCTAGCCATCAGGTCACCAGCAAAGAGTGTAATGGCTTCACAGATCGTGGGAGCTGGAGGTCATTTTCCCATAATGCTTCTGTAGTGCTGAGCTTTGTTTGCAGTCAGTAGTGTCGCCTCCTGCTGGTCAGTAAAAAGAATACACATGCCAGCAGCTTGAGCGCTGATGTCACTTTTAAAGCCCAGAAGCCAATTTTTAGTTAGTGTGGCTAAAAAGGTAACATCACTCCTGTACGTCAGCATGTCAGTATGTTAACATGCTGCTATGGGTTTTTCCTTTATTAGAATTCTAAATGCGCGTTTTGCAGGTTGACTAATTAATAAACTTTTAGCTCCAAAAAACTCCCCAGTGTTTTGTAGTTGTATAAACAGATTATCTGTGATTCAGAGTTTTCAACATCATTACATCATACGAGGTATATAAGTATATATGTTTTCAAAAATTCCTGGGTTGTGCTTTCACTTGTGTGGGTGTGACACGTTTCATCACACTAGTGGAAGCGGCTCAGCTAAGTGACCGAGGCAGCAGCAGTGCGTCAAATTCACACAGACTTTGATGCAGTTTCTTTACTGCTGGGGTTGTGAATCTGCCACAGCTGCCCCAGAAAGCTTTATGTATGGCATTGCCAAGGCCGTGTCTGTGTGTGGACACGTGTGTCCATATGTCTGCGAGAGAGGGGTGAATAGGTTCTGCATAGCTGTCCATAAAGGGGTGCCCAGTCACTGTAGCACTAATGGTCTTCCCTTAGGGCGCCATGGATTTTTAAGGTGTTGCGACAGGCACGGAAGAAGCATAGCAGCTTAGAAGCAGACAGCATCCTCTGCATCTTAGAGTTTCATAATGCTGGAAAGTAGATCAGTTTCAGTTCCTAAGTCACCCGTGATTCTGTTTAATATTAAGGTGAAAGAGCAGAGCACATTAATGTGAACCGAGCAGGAAGATGTAGGAGATGGAACATGATTCATTAGGGAACGTGGTTCCAGACAGCGTCTCTGTAAAGTTAACTCTGTAAAGAGTTAACACACTGATGGAACAAAGAAGGAGAGCGAGTGGGAATCCATCAAGAGCAATGCATCAGAGATGGAGTAAAAAAAAAGTGGGAAAAGGAAAAAGGCAGCCATTAACTTTCACGGTACATGTGTCATTGTATCTGTGAGAGAGTGTTTGTGACAGTGAGCATGTGCAATAGTATGCAGCTATGTCCGGAGTTTTGCAACCTGTGCTTTTTCTGCTTGCTGAGCTTGCATTGCAATGCCACACGCTAAACGCCATTACAAACTGATAGGGTGTCAGTTCTGCTAGTCTCCCTGGATTTAGTGGCACTGGAAGGCAGAAAGAGGGTAGCAGAGACAAATGGGTGAGGCAGCGGGAATGAGAGCTGAGAGAGAATTTAAGGAGAGTGTAGCAAATACAGGAAAGCTGTTGAAAACAGCTGTGTGAAGAGACAGGACAGCGAGAGGGTCAAACCTACAAAGGGTGACTGCGATAGAGAGTGGTAACGTCTCTTTCTGCTGAAGCCTAATAAGTCCAGAGGTGTCATCAGCTGGAGGAGTTTAAAATCCCAGTCCACTGTCTCTGTCTGTATTTTGACATCATGTTAGGAGCCAGACGGTACAGTTTATGTCTGGCTCTGGCATCTTCATCTACCCAGGGATTCCCTCAGTAGGAATGAATGTCAGCAATGTAGAGAGGATGGTAGTTTGTTTAATCTAGTGGGTACAGCTGTTGCTATGAAGAGATGCTGTATGTTATAAATGTGTGTTTGGGATTGTGTGTGAGTGCTGGTTTTGTACGCTGTGGTGCCCAGATGTCCTCCCAGGAGTGGAAAGTGGAAGAAGTGACCATTTTGTGATTCATTTTCAGACGTCACGAGAATGATGCAAAGTTGCGGTAATTTGGAGTGACAGGCAAGGTTCACATTTGGGCCTCGAACAAAAAGGCAAAGCAGGGTTGAGCAGAACAAAATCACGAGACACAAGTTTGTTTGCCTGCTCCAAAGCTTTACATTATTTCCTGATAGACTTCTGTGGCGCTGCGTGGTGAATTTGACACTAAAGAATAATTAATAGATATTTTAACTGTTTTTCTTTTTTTCTTAAAGCCAACCCATTGACATTCCTTCAGAGGGAAAAACAGACACCTCAATATGTCAGGAGGAAGCTGCTGAATTTCTTGTTCAGTAACTGAAACAGACACGTGAACTTTCAGTTCACTGCTCATTGTGTTTAAACGAATGCATCTGTTTGACTGAAGTCGAGTCTGGCTTTATTGCATGTCATAACCCTTTTGCTCTAAATGAATGAGAATGTCTTAAATTGGCATTTTGGCAAATAGGCTAATTTGCTTTCTTGCAGATGAAGTAAATTAAGATTGAAAACGCCCCTGATAGAAAATTACAGCGAGCAGCCTGCATAGTTAGAAAAGAAAAGAAAAAAACTATTGAACTAACCAGCTGCTGATTACACTCCTTATATTAAACAGACAGATATAAGTGGTGTTTGTGGCAAGGCAGGTGAGTAAGTAGATTTCCAAAGAATATAATAATACGATAATACGTATTATTTCTTCTGCTGTCGCTGTCTAAAGGTGGCTGTGACTCTCAGGCTAGACATTCATGAATGAACCGATAATCAGGAAGCTATTAGCCGTTATCCTTCCCTCTAAACTTCTGCGTCGTTTCTTTAAAAGTCCTTGATTAACTGCCAAGCAAGTGCACACTCACAGTAAACACCGCCGCATTGAAGACTATGCTGAAGACTCGGGACAACTCGGTTTCTGTTAATCACAGTTTTATATTTAAACACAGCGCTCAGGGTTCTTGGCGTAATTTTTGTGGAAAAGCCCACAGACGTTTCTAGTCTGTTCTCAGAGGGTGGTGCAGTATGAGTGAGAGGTTCCTCGGCAGTTTCCTTTCCCTGTGTGTGAGCTGTCCCTGCATGCGTGTGTCTGTGTGAGTGACTTCAAAGCCTGTCTGCCCAGTCAGAGCTTGCTGGTCAGTTTCAAATGAAACGCAGTCCGTGAGACAGGCCGACACACTCACACGCACTCGCACACACAGTGCACGCCTCTAATACAATGTTACATACTTACAGACACACACACCTCCCCGAGCTTCCAGGTGGCTGCAGCTTGTTAGTGGTACAGCAGGAAAAGCCAGATGAAGCCAGCCCACACCAGCTGCACTGCCCTCTACCTGCCTTCTTATCTCATTCTTTCCCAACTTTTCACCTCGCTGTTAGTGGAATTTCAGGTTTCTATAGTTTTTTCTTTGTGTCATATCTTAAAGACGACTTTGCCGATCGTCTTTTTTTTTTATTTTTTAGCTTTTTGTTCTTCGTTTTTCTTTCTAGTCTCTCTTCTGATCCTCCCTATCCTATCCTACCTTTGCATATTCCTTCCATATTAAAGCTAATCAAACCCCTAATTTAAACTTGTAAAAGTAAATTGATATCTCCTACCACAATAGTGGCGGTGCACAAACACGTACTATCTTGTGACATTATAGATCAAATGATTAATTGACCAAGAAAACAATAATCATGGAGTTATTAGAAAAAAAACCTGCCTTCTTTTGCATGTGTGTGTATTTGGCACGTGCGTAGCTCTACGTCAGCTGCTGTCCACTCCATACCTGCTTAACTCTGCATGAAGGGATGAGTGCAGTCTTAAAGGAGCCAGTAGCAGGAGAAGAGGAAGATGGAGGGAGGGAAAGTAAACAACAGATGGTGGAAGCATGTTGCTGCTACTCGCAGCAGTATGCCAGCCCACCACCAGCTTCTTGCAAGGTTACTATGCAACGGTGACCGTGACGATATGGAGGTCAGAGGTCAAGTGCCTCCTTGATGACGGCCCCGTAATGCCACGCGCCGTGCCAGACTGAACCAGCTGAGACACATGTATAAAGACGCTGAGAGAGCGTACGAATTTATGTTTTCCTTGGCTGAGGTTTGGCGGTGATGACTGTTGAAATCTTCCATGCAGCGTCCACCCTTGACCCACCTGCCAGCAGTGATGACACACACTGAGGCAGCTGTCTGTGCTCTGTCCGTTTGTGTGTGTGTGTGTGTGTGTGTGTCCGAGCGCTGAGTCGTTTCATGCTGAGGAGTGAACTGAGTAGTGGCATACATTGGCTGGTGTGGCTGGTAGGTGCCATGACCTTCACGGAGAGGGGAAAAAGAAAGAGAGCAAGAGAGAGAACTGGAAAATGCACGTGGTCAAAATGAGACGCTTGTATTCGTGCTGTGGAATATCTTTCTGAGGACCAGCTTTAGGGCTCGGGTGTGAGGACTTTGGGGGAAAATGACGACATTTGAACTGATCCTGTGTGGAGTTAAAAGGTTTGAATTAGGGTTGGGGTGAGGCATTTCAGCTGTGATGGCTGAGGGTAAGCCCTGTCCACAGACTATGAGTTTTTCACCATTGTTTTTAGTTATACCTTACTTTTTTTGCTATTGTTAACCTTTATTTTGCCATTCAGTCCCCAATCTTAATCTACAGTACAAAAAAAAAACAACAGTTTGAGAAGCTTTTGTAAAAATGTACTTTATTGCAATATTTTTTAACTCAATGTTATTTTTTTTTCGGCTTAAGTAACTAGTTTGAATTAAAAAAATTAGACAATAGACCCTATTTAGAAATTTTGATACAGTAGCAGAGCAGCTTCTCATGTAAACTGTAAATAGCAGTTTGTATTGTCAATAGCAGAACGAGGTTAGATCTTCGGTAGCTGCCTTTTGTGCTTTCGCATTTTTTTGTAACACAGTGCAGTGTTGACAGGTAAATAAGGTGTGAATCACTCATATTGAAGTGTGAGACACTCTTACCAGAAGAAGCGTCAGTAAATTTAACACACACACACACACACACAGACAGTCACTTTGTGGCTTATTCAGGATGAGGTAAATACAAGCAGCAGACATGCAGGGAGCTGTGTGATTCACTTCCCTGTTTGCATGAAGTGCGGCTGTTTTCCTGTGAACAGGAAACTGAAGCTGTCGTTCCAGGAAGAGATCATTACGTTGGTTGAAGTGCACCGAACCTGCCTGTGTGCGTGTGACAACGAGAAATCGTGTCTTTGTAGCAGCGTCGCAGCCTGAAATAAGGGTTTCAATTGGTTTACTGCAACAACTTTAAAAAATAATTACTAAAATAAACAAGTTAATATTTTGTCTATTTAGATGTCCAAGTTCCAATTTATTTAGATGTGCGTAAATCAAATAGAAATATCACAGGAATGTTATAATGAGGTGACCAGAGTGAGAGAAATGAATGATTTGGATTCCCAAAGTGGAAGTGAAATAACAAGAAACTAACTAAAAACTAAACTAAAACTTAAAGCGTCTACAGTGGAAACTGATTTTTACCAATGAAAACGAAAACTGTTTCCTAAAAATGAAAGTATTAACTGTGGTTACAGCTCGCTCTTGTTTTATGTGTCACACACACGAGCGTCAAAGACAGAACTAGAGCCATGTTTCATCATATTTTACCAAACGCCTCGGCATGCAGACTAGCTGAAGTTTTCAACTCCGTCACACAGAGGATTGGAGATAAATTATTACCTTGTGCGTTCCGTTTGCCTGCTGTTGATATTTTTGCAAACTCAGGCAATACCCATTAAATTTGCATTAACAAAATGAGAGTGTGGTAGGTTCAGATCTGGGCTATGTTGCACAACTGGGCAATGTTTGCAAAGTAACATACCTGTGCTGGCACAGGCGCATGACTTTCTTGGTAAGATGCATGATGAGTCAGAGGAAATACATGGGTATTTGTGCCAGTAATTGTCCTGTTCATTGTGTATTTCTCTGAAATCAAAGCCACACAAAATCTGTGAAACAATAAGTTTTGACACCAGTTGCCATCACTGTGCTTCTCTTTCAGCTCCTCTACATTTTCTTTCTTTTTTTGATATCTGCTATCTCTGTTTTTATTTACGTGTTTTTCCTCTTGTGCTTCTCTCAACAGGAGTGACAGCGACTCTGTCTTTCTGAAGAAATCTGTGGCATGAAACCAGATCACACAGGTCTCTCGTACACCTTCATCTCCCTTTACCACTCTCCAGTTAGAAACACACTCCTCAGCTTCACTGCATTGATGAGGTAACGTCAGGCTCCGTGCAAGAACCCACCTGCAGCGGCGACTCCTTCCCCTCTTCCTTCCTCTTCCTTCTGTCAGTCATTGCACCGCAGCCATGGGCCAAAAGATCTCTGGCAGCATTAAATCAGTAGATAGTCGCGGGGAAAGCGGTGGCTCCCCATCCTACCGACCCCTGACTCATCGTCGGCAGCACCCTGAGCTAAGGGGCCCGGATTTCTTCAAACCTCCCAGGCTGGATCTCCTACTGGACATGCCGTGCGCTGGACTGGAGACTCAACTCCGTCACGCGTGGAACGCCGATGACCGGTCGCTTAACATCTTCATCAAAGAGGACGACAAGTTAACTTTTCATCGCCACCCTGTCGCTCAGAGCACGGACTGCATCCGGGGGCGGGTCGGATACACGAGGGGACTCCATGTATGGAAGATCAACTGGCCTGTCCGGCAGCGAGGCACCCACGCTGTGGTCGGAGTAGCAACCTCCGAAGCTCCTTTACATTCTGTTGGCTACACAGCGTTAGTGGGGTCAGACTGCGAGTCCTGGGGCTGGGATCTGGGACGTAATAGGCTCTACCACGACAGTAAGAACAGGGCGCACAGCTCACTGCCCTCTTACCCTTGTTTCCTGGAGCCGGAGGAGTCGTTCACCCTTCCGGACTCTCTGCTAGTGATACTGGACATGGACGAAGGGACCTTAAGTTTTATGGTGGATGGACAGTATCTAGGAGTGGCATTTAGAGGACTGAAAGGAAAGAAACTGTATCCCATCGTCAGTGCCGTGTGGGGACATTGTGAGATATCCATGAAGTACATCAACGGCCTGGATCGTAAGTAACTGCTTTTTGGTGACTATTTACACATTATGAACATAATCCAGCAGTAATAGTAGTAGTGGAGACTACTCAGAGTTCATATTCACATTCCTTAGATCAGCGGTCTCCAACCTTTTTTGCGCCATGGACCGGTTTATGCCCGACAATATTTTCACGGACCGGCCTTTCACGGATAAATGCAACAAAATAAAACCAGTACCGGTACTGAAAAAAAGAAGATTTATTCATAACACACGTGAAAAGACCCAGGAAAACTGAGTTAACGATCAAAACGATAACAAAATAACGCTGAAAACCCTGAAAACTATACATTTCACACCTGAGCCTCAACTCTCGCGGCCCGGTACCAAACGACTCACGGACCGGTACCGGTCCGAGGCCCAGGGGTTGGGGACCGCTGCCTTAGATGACCTACCTACAAAAAATGCCTGATATTAAAAAAAAAAAGGAAAAGGAAAAAAAAGGAAACCACTGAACTAAACTAATGTGGCGGTGTCGTAATACCTTCATGGTGTTGTAAGAATTTCAGTTTGTTGTGTCACTCTTCTGAGATTGCAAATCTGACACACTTTCTTTGGCAGCAAACAGGGTGAAAATTAGTTTGAGTACCACTGGAAGGAGTCCACGTGTTCTGCAACATTCATTATTCAGTACTCAGTACTGAAAGCATTAGTGTCTCAGCGGTTTGAGTGTGCAATTTCTAGTGTTTTTCTTCTTCTTCTTTTTAAATTGAAGTGCTTTCGTTAGCGATGCTTGAAGCCCGAGAGGAGTCTTGAGTTATTTCAGAAAGACAGAGAAGGTGTTTTTTAACAAAGCAGTCAGATGTTAGTGATGGATGCGTTGGGTTGATTTTGTTATATTTTTCAGTGATTTGGCTTTTTTCCGGCTGTAGAAGTGTATCATGAGCTAACGGTGTTTCAAATTGCTGTGGCAGAGCAGACATGTGGTGCACACATGAAGTAAAAGAGTAGTTTAAAATACTCTTTTGCAGGTTTTTTGGTTTTGATTGGGTAAACAGATTGCTTGTGATTGTTTTCTTTGATCTCTGAACTCTCTCCCACTGTCTGCATGTGCACGCCAAAAGAGAAGAGACAGGCTCCCCCGTCACAGTCTAAACAGTAACGCTTTGAACGTCTCGTTAAAAGCTCACTTAGACTCACATCACGGACACTTACACGTATGAACACACACCTGCCAGGAAGGGAAAGGGTGTGTTGTGACAACAGGCTTATAATCTCCCTCCCTTTTAGTTCGCTGAGCCCTGTGGGTCTTATTTGATTTCACAACAGGGTGTGCTTTTGTGTGTAACCCCAACAGCAATCTCAAGGCTCAAAGGAAAACCCGTCGCTCTCTGTAGTTTGTTACATCTCATTTCTCTTTGCCCAATCATCTCAAATTTCTGTTTGAATTTTTTTTCTCTCTCAAAACTTCTCTGCTCTCCAGGGACGCCATGACACCAAGAGCCCATTTTCTTCTCAAAAAAAAATAACAGGCATAATTCCAGCTTTAAATTGGGGTTTTTTTTGCCTTAAAATTGCAGCTGGCCAACTGGAATATGAATCAGAAAAAAACCCTCTTGCCTGAACTGTATTTATTTTCTATCCTTCAGTTTAACTCCTGTTATATGTGTGCATTTAAATCTTTTAATCTCCAACCTGTCACTATTAAACATTGTTTGACTGCTTAAAAGCACCGTACCTCAGTCATTTTTCATTTATGTAGAATATTGAGTCCGTTTTAAAGCACTCGCTTCTACAATCTTACAGCCTTCATGCTGTGAAATGAGGTTTGGCTGTGTGTAAAGCTTAATGCAGGGAGGAGGGTAGAGGCCCATCGTCGCAAGCCGGCTGAGATGTGTGTATGAGAGATAGACACTGACACGGCATGAAATTAAGAAAATACATATTTTTGGTCAGAGTACAAAACAGAATGAAGAAGACTCAAAAATCAGGGGATCTTGGGAAGACACTGGTTGTAGTGAGCAAGAAATATCTAACTAACTGTAACCAGTCACAGCTTTTATTAGAATACGGTCTTTATTATACAGCCATGCATTCAGAATTTCCCAAACAAAGTAAATGAAATCTCATGTGAATGTGTGCGCAAACACACGGAAACAAAAGCGTGTTTGAGAAAGGCCTAAGGTAGGGGAAGTCCGCTCGGACTACCAAATCCGTAACAATTCATTCGGTTTCTGATTCCATTCATTTGTTGCTGAGACGTCGTTTTGGGTTATTAGCGCTCCAGGCGTCGCTCTGAATTCCAAACAAAGACAGCAGTGAGTGATATTTCAAGGGTTTAGTGAAAAGGTGAAGTAAATAGCCTAAAGCAGGGTCTCTTTGACGCAGGGCAGGCTGTGATTACAGTCTGTGCGGCAGCTTCTTTCAGTATCAGTTTTGGATTGAATCGGCTCGTCTGCCCTGCAGATGACTCGAGTAGAGAGAATGAAGTCATAATTGCTGTCTGCCTGTGAGTAAAGGAGTGTCTGTGTGCACAGCAAACCATGATTGTGTGGTCAGCCGAAGAACAGACGTTGTTTCACCTTTTTGTTTTCTTTTTTTCACGGTAATCGCTCGGTAGTGACTGTATCTAATGAGCCGACCTATGAGAAGTCACCGTTGGGTTGTTTGTAAATTATTGTTGGAGGAAGAAACGACGCGATTGCCGGGTATTAAAAAAGAGATTTGTTGGTGCGCCGTCTTCACATCACCCTGTTTGCTTTCTCATCACTCCGGCTCGGGCCCCTGTTGCTCTGTGATCGTCATTTTGCTCCACCTGAGATCATTACTCCCATTCCTGCAGTGACACACCGGAGAGCGATGAAGCCAGCAGCACTTCAGGCTCATGGCAGTTTTTGTAAGATTGCACAAAGTGACCAGAAATGGATATGAACTTAAGTCTGCATTGTCCTGCACATGTGAGCCCTCTTCCTTCAGAGGCTTCCTCCATAAACATGCGAACTGATCTGTTTGCCAGTTAGAGTATATTTAACTTAATAGATGCTATGTTGCATAAACTACATATGCAGCTAATTTCTTTGCAACCTTAAAGGACTCTCCTTCTTCTCCTTGGTTCTTTTTCTTCCGCTCATAGTTTTCTCTTGTCCTGTGTCTATAATTGTGCCAATTAGTGGCACTTTGATTAGCTAAAATGGGACCTTTAGCCCTGATATGTGCCATTTTCTCTCCTGTCTTTGTACTCCAGCGCATATTATGCAGAATGCCGCTGCAAAATCTGGCAGTTTAACAGCTAATTTACAAACCACCCAGAGTATAATTCCTTTTTTTCTCTGAATAATTAAATGCAGTTTCTGGGCACATATTGCTGTTATCAGCTTATAAATGCAATTTCAGGGGATGGTTTTCACTACAGTTACTTGTCCAGAATTTCTTTCCTGCCGGTGAAGCCAATGTCTGCGTGGTTTTCTCACGTGGCTGAATAGTTCCCCCGTCCAACAGCTGTCATATGATTTATCCATACAGACAATTAAACCGACCAGTCATTGTTGCATCATGGGCTGGGAGGGAAGCAAAGGGGAAAACAGTTGAAAAGGTTGGGGGGGGAAAAAGCAGATAAGGTGGGAGAGAGAGTGACGGAATGGAAGAAAACCCAAGAGAGACGGTTACAGCTGAGAGAATTGGTAAAAGCAGGATAACATCTGCAAGTCGCAGCGAGCATACTGAAGTTTTATCAGGAGAAGGGTGGAAGCAGAGCACAAAGGCAGCGAGAGAGAAGGGTTTGCACAGTAAGGGATGTGTGACAGGCGCACAGCTGATCAGCTCTCTGAGCTGAAAAAGCTGGTGTTGTTGGTATTGCAATACAAACCACAAAAGGCCACAAAAAACACATTAAAAATGATGAAAAATGAATCTTAAAATATTTAAATGCTGAATTTTTCTTTTTGCAGCACTTCACAGACACAGGCACTACCACAGGGTTTTCTCTGCCATTAATTTATACTTCACAGTCAAAATCACAACTGCCGGCTTATTCAGGATTATTCACATTCCAGCAGATCTGTCGACGTGAAGTGACCCGGTTTCTTTTTCCTGTAAGCCAGCTGAGAGCTGACACCCTGACCTCCCTCCCTCTCTCCTACTGTTTAGTCTGCATCACATGAGCTTACACACTCCAGGTCAGACCTAAACCAGCTGCAGCCACCTACTCACTAGAACTTCACACAGCGGCCTTAGTTGTGTCTGGGTTGTTTACATGAAGATCATGGCACCCTAAGATGCCCAGAAAGCGCACTGTCTGTCAGTAGGAACGCTTTAATTGATGTCTGGTTTTTTCAGGTTCATAAATGATCAGGAATTCACTCTTTAGTAGAAAGTATTTAACCTTTCCAGAGCTTTTATAGTAATGATTGCAGTTTTTGTTCAAGTGCTGGTTTATCAGATCAAAACAAAGTCGGCACAAACTCCGTTGCCCTCCTTTGTGATATTAAGTCATGCACATTTGGATTTCTTAGATCTGCTGCGGTTTTGAGGCGTTCCCGTCTCAGATTTCTGCAGGCGCTAAAATACGGTGAGGGTTTTTTAAAATTGTGTGTTGGTAAAAGGACGGAAATGTTTATTTTTGAAAACAGAAAAGCAACTCGTCCTCAAGGAAGTGACTGCTGTCTATTGAAGTAGTTTCAAAGATCACTGTGAAGTCGAGCATTGTGGCATGTGGGAAATTTAAAGGTGGGTGTCATAAAACCACACCATATAAAATTAAACCCAGCATTTTTAATTTGGGTACTTTAGCGCTCGTTAATTTCCTTATTATTTGGCTTTTGCACGTCAATTTCACTCCAGGATGGATGAACGGGATGCCAGTATCTGAACCATTAGCTTTCATGTTAGGAGCAGTGACTCAGCTTCCTGAGCTAGTGCATGGAGTTTCGCACCAACTGCTGGCTGTGATATGTGGGTCACTGGGTTGGTGATTTAGCTTAACTTGGCTGCCAGCCTTAGGCTTGCATCCTGCTCTTTATGATTCCCTGATATGTCTCCCTGTGCTTTTTACTGTCACATTTGCATGCATCACTGGTTTGTTTTTCTCTGTTTTGTTCGTTCGTTTCCCCCGAAGTGTTTGCTCCTTTGCACATTTAGCTATAAGCAGCTTCTTTGAAGCCCACACAAAGTGGGGGGGGGGAAAGAAGAAAAGTTATACTTTGTGCTTTTCTTTAAACAACCCGACACTGATTTTGAATTTCTTCCAAATATTTTGATCATCCATAATTGAGAGAGCACTTTGTTTTTGCACCTGCTCTGCTAAATGTGCAATTTTTTTTCGTGGCTAATTTGTAGTGCCTACGCAGTAGCTTAATAGCTTGTGCAAATTGTCTCAGAAGAAGCTACGTCAACAACTGTTCTGCCTAAATTAAATGTCCTCGGTGGCCGAATGCCTCTGATATGTTCTGGGACTCTGCCTTTCTTGATATATAATATTAAGAACACCTCTGATTGGTCGCTCTGACACTGCAAAACAAGATTAAATGACACAGAAAAAGCTCAAATGGAGGTTTGAAAGTGCCTCATGTTTCTTTTTCCATCCTCTGCTTTGAGATCTAAACACCCTCGGCTGCAGCGGGGAACGGTGGTGTCATCTCAGTGTGCTCACAATCAAATATTTAACAGCAGAGATGAGCAGTGAAGAAGAGAAGAAAGAGGCATAGAAAACATAAAAAAATAAAACGGAGATAGACAAAGTAAAGAATTGGACAGGAGCGGAGGGGAAACCAGCGACATGCGAGAGATAAAAGGCAAACAGAGAACATGAACTAAACAGAGCCTAAAAAGTGAGGATGGTGATTTTATTATGCTCTCTAGTGTCAAAGCTTTAAGAAAAAAGAGGCACTAAAAAGCAACAAGAGTGAGGAAGGAGAAAAAGAGAACAGAATAGAGAGAACTGAACAGATAAATATAGCTAAAAAAAGTGCATGGAAAGTGCGATGGAGGCAGCTCTGAAATGTGGGAATAATCACAGATTGGCAGCTAGAATGAGGACTGACAGAGACAGGCTGATAAAAGGCAAAGAAGGGAAGGAGCGCTATTAGAGATGAAGAAGACGGGAGGTGTGCAGAGCGAACGAGGGCCAAATTGAAAGTCATGTCGAGCCACTGGTGTCGGTTCTGGTCACATAAACTGATAGATGATGTGGGAATCATGGAGCAGCGCTGAAACCGGGTGCTAATGAAGAGCTCCAGGGCAAACGTCGGTCTGATTAGTAAAAGGACAAGTGCTGGAATATGAATCAGTGTTTTCGACATACTCAAACACAATCTAATGCATATAACGAGATTTGAGATTTTTAATCTTAATCCGTGTGAATATTTAAAATATTTAGTTAAAATAATCAGTGTACAGCTGTTTATCAGTGTACTTAGCTTATCTCAAGAGCTGTTCCTGGGCCTAAAAATGCAATAATCTATGATCTCACAGCAATAATCACTGGCTGGCTTCATTCAAAGAGCTTTAGAGAGAAACTGGGGTAACCTTTTCCAGGCTTAAGCTTGTCGACTTAAAATAGCTAATGACCTTACCGTGGCTAACAGCTCAACTGCTGTCGAGTGGTGCCTTTGCCCGAGTCGATTATACAACTTTAATTGAGAATCCCAAGTCCAGCATCAGTGTTTCAGTTACAGCGATGACCTGGTTCAGCTTCTAAACTTCTCAAAATAAGAGGACTATTTAAGCAGATCAGCAGCACTGCAAATTAATTGCCTACTAGTAAAACCAGATTAACTCGAGTTGTTTTTTTTAGATGGTTTCAGACTCGAGTATGACTGGGTGTCTGCTGAACTGTGCTGCGTGTCTGCAGCGAGTATGTGTCTCCTGACTTTTCTGTTCCCACTTTCTTTCTTCGGCTGCTTTTTTTCCTCCTTTCTGTTTATTTCTTTTTTCTTTCATTGATTCCATCACATCAATGGGCTCATATCGATCTACACCCCCAAGACCAGAGCCGTGCACACCTGCTCTTACTAATGTAAGAGCTGCTTGACATTAATTTTGTGTAACTTAGTGCCGGAGAAAAAGGTCAATAACGGGCAAAGAGGTATTTTAAATTCAACACAGGATGAAGTGTTACACGTGTACTTTTCACCTTGTCCACAACATTGGTGGCATTTTGCAACTTTAAAAGCACAATTATAGCTTTCCTATAGCTAACTAATGGCAAACACAGTCTGAAGTAGTCTACAGCGAGGAGAAAAAAAGTCTCAAATGCTGAATGCTTCCCTGTGAATCTGTGAATAGTCACATAGCCAAGGGAGCCGGCGCATTAACATTTCCCCACTGTACCACCAGTATGCGTGTTAAAAGTTCTGCTATCAGTTGTGTTGGTTTTTGTGTAAAACAGAAATGGCCCTCATGCTGAGAGAAGATGAGAGACAGACTGAATTACTGCAGAAAGAAATCACTGTGATTTCACACCTGATTATCTCCCCATTTATCCTGCCTCTCTGTCAGGACTGATCCATTTCCCCGTCTGTCCCGTCCTGAGCTTTTGTGTGTGTTTCGTAAGGCTTTTTTCCCCCGGCATGGGATACAGAACGCTGCAGGCTTCATTAAGTGATGGCATTTTGTCATTCACACAGGGGGTCACTTTTAACTTAACGGTTCTTACATCTTCATCCAGACATACCCGAAACAATGATGGAGAGAGCCACGGTGTGCATGGTCACTAAAAGCAGGTGTGCACGGCCCACACGAACAACCCCAGAGAGACAGCTTTGTTATTTTGTACATGTTCAGACTTGGTGAAGCTACATGACGGCCTTTCGAGTTCTTATAAGAAGGCGACCTGGGCGCTCATTCGGACATGGAGCCAACATACAGTAAGATGCCATCCTTTAATGGAAAGGGGATAGAACTGTAGAAAGACACAAGTCCTCGTCAATTAACTTTTAAAAGTCTTTTAAGCCAGGGAAAGGGCTTTAGGTGAATCAGTT
Organism: Pundamilia nyererei; assembly: GCF_000239375.1. Lineage (NCBI taxonomy): Eukaryota > Metazoa > Chordata > Actinopteri > Cichliformes > Cichlidae > Pundamilia > Pundamilia nyererei. The sequence continues at coordinate 1,540,193 of NW_005187405.1, forward strand.
TTGCTTTGCACCCTCTTATGCAGCGCAGCACCAGCCACCAGACAAATTTATGCAAGCATGAGAAGCTTAGAAGCCAAAATTAGTTTTGAAAGCTCAGCAGTTGCCTTTTACAAACCCATAAATCCCATGTTTAACGCTGCCACAGACAAAACTATGACTGTGAGCCACACTTTTCCCAGACACTGGAGCCTTGTTTGGGTGACATAGAAGAAGAAGAATATTACCTTAGACTGTTGCCTTTACTTGTAGGTAAATGCACAAAACTATTTGGGTGCGTGTGTAATCTTTCCACTTTAATAGAAAATAAATAAATAAAATAAACCAGAGGAATGATTTTGATAGTGTTCAGGCTCTGATGACTCAGAACAGCATTGTTTTCATTTATTAAATCTGCCACCAACACACACAAACGCACACACAGTGAGGCCCACAGGTCCGATGTTATTAACAGGGCGATCCAATCACTCCCCGGCTTTGTAACGAAGGAGAGCAGTAATGAATGAGAGCAAGATAATCCTCCACAATCTTCGTCTCCTTCATTCTTTGTTCAGGAAGCTGTAGGCACAGCCGCTAATCAACACTTCAATTTGGCCTCCTGACATTACCAATTTACTGACAGGCTGGATTCCTTTTGTGCGCTCTCAGGGATTCAGTTCTATTTAAAGGTCTCTCGGCCCTCTCTCGGTGTCTTTTCGGCATTTTCCTCCCCGATGAATGAAACTCCCTCAGCTTATTCAACTGTTTATCAGTTCATTTCCTCTACTTATTTTTTGCGGCACTGCAGAACAACTGCTGTTGCGCTCCAAGCTATTAGCCGAGTTAAAGGTACCTGAAGGCACTGATAGTCCAAACGCCGCCATCTCTCTTGTTGATCTAAATGTTTCTGCTCTGCGGTTTCCCTTGTGACATACGAAGAGGAGCTAAAGTCTGTCCATGAACTACGTCCACCTGTTCCTGTTAAAAGCAAGCCGCACTGTTTAGATGACAAAACTTCAGATGTGTCCTGTTTGCACATCTTGTCAGAGCGATGTCATGACTTTGGTCAAGGGGTTTGCATTAGTGTTCAGGAATCCTGGCCTTTAAAACAGCAGAGACGTGATGTAATGGATTAATTTTTATGCCCTTGGAATACCTCCTCTTAATGTTTCTAATCATGGAAAGTTGGCAGCTCTCACTTGGTCTTTAAGCAATTTCCTCATTCACACTCCTGCAGTTTGCCACCTTCACACATGTGCAATCCTCTTTTGTTTGCCACCTAGCAGCTTCACTGGAGCTGTTTTGGGTGGAGTGCAGTCCTTAAAGTTGCCTCACTCTCATTTTTCTTTGACTAGCTTGTGACATTACTCATGTTTTCATAATTTCCCTGTCAGGGATTCAGCGTGCATCCACTTAAAAAGCCAGGTCACTCATGGAAACGTAAATAAGCACTTACAGAAAACAGATGTACCGTGGCAATCTGGTCTCCCTAACACTGTTTATAAAAACAGCAGGTCCATAATCAGATTTCCCTCCTGCCCACCACCTGATTCGGAAAGAATTACACACCTATTTTAACTGTTACATTAAATTGAGATACTCCCAGGTCGCATTGGAAGTTCGTTTTTCTCATGTACAAGCTCGTTAGGGAACAAGCTCATTAGAAACCTTGTTATGCCGGGGTTAAACGGCCACAAAACTGAGGCTGGGGAAATTAGTTTTCTCAATTCCTCTCCACGATTTCATAAAGCTAGTTTTGTGTATACAGGACACGTACGAAATCAAGTTACTGCAGAAAACTGACTGTAACATGAGGCCATATTACTGAACTCTAAACTGTTAATTTACCATTGTGATTCGATTTGTCGTTTTCAGAGGTGAATCATCTTATCTTATCTTGCATAAACTCATAAGCATCACAACTATCCTAGCTCTAGCTAGCCAATAGGCTGTCCTAACCTTTACTTTTCTACCAGTTATCATTAGCTGTTCGAGCCAAACAACGGCACTTTTATTGTATTTACTCAACCAACCAACCATAGTGTTTGCCTCTTAATTTAGAGACTGATGGGAGACCCTAAGTGTATGTTGCAGCTACACAAAATATTATGCTTAGCAACTAAGACCTGCTTTAAAGAGGCCAACCATTTTTTTTTTTTGTACCACTATAAAGTGCAGGTAGCCATTGCAGTATTCCCCTGAACAACATGTGTCGCCACTCAGGCAACAGCGTGTAGTGTGACTGATCCATAACATGCTTACTTACATCGAGTACTCTAACAACTCTCATGCTGCTGTTTTGCTTTCATAAAGATGATAAAACATTAAAGCTCGTGCCAGGTTTTTATTTTCCACTCATTATGAGTTAATGTGTTAAATCACCAGCATCTCTTAGAGCAGCACTGATGTTGTAAGTCAAAAGAAACCCAGCTGCAATAATGCACTTCAGTACTTTTGCTTGCGTCAGTTAGGTGTATCAGCACACGTATTTAAAAGCATGTGTATGACTCAGTGCGCAGCTGGTCTGCATTCTTCATTTGTTTTGTGCTTTTTCTGAGCTCACTGAGCTTTCAAACATTGTACACACAAGACTACCATTTGCTAATGTCTACAATTAGTGTCGATTTCACAATGAAATCCAACAACTGTTGTGCTCGATGGTAACCTTGGAGACCAGCAGCGCATGCCTGTCGTGTATAAACTTCGCAGTGGCAGAAATGACTGTTCTCTTTCAAAATAAATACACAACAAAACAAATATACACAGTTGATACGAAGCATCGAGCAGCTCTCGACTAACGCAGGTCACCGGTTGATTAGATGCTTTCACACTTGTAAAATTTACATCATGTCTTCTTTAAATTGTTTTTTTAAAGTTTTGTTCAGTTTTTTTAATAAAAGTTGAATGACTGTAATATAATGATGCACTTGCTCAGCTTGATTTCACTGTGCATTGAGTCAATACAAGGTAATTCTTTCAGAGTGTTTTTGCTGATGCCCTGTCTGCCCTCCAGCCGAGCGCCACAGCGGATGTGTTCTTTCATTTCGTGGCATCAGAGATCTCGGGTGATAACATTTTTGCCTGCCCGCCCAAACATACTTTTTCTAGTGTAACTCCAGCGAAACACCATAGAAAGTGCGGCATTTGTGGCCGTGTGACCTGTCGTGTTTTAAGTGCTTTGCTTGGGAATGCTGTTGAAATCTGCTGCCAAGCATGCAAAAATTGATGGACACAGAAAAACCTACGGAGTTGTTTTCCCACATGATTCAGACACAGAAAATGTTTCTTTTAAGTGAAGAGCCATATGGGAAAAGTGTATTTGAAACATGTTCATGCCGATATTTCACTGATGAATTGTACCATAGTCTCAAGTTTTTCTACCTGCATATATTACTTGTATGTTAAAATTGAATTACACCAGTTTATTCAGCTCTATCTCTGTTGCTGTTTTCTTTTCATGTGATTTAAAACATTTAAATCTTTATACTGGGACAACGTCTATATTTAATACCATAGATGCTCACCCCTCTGAAAAAAATAGCTGTGGAGTAGGGCTGCTCGATTATGGCAAAAATGATAATCACGATTATTTTCACTGAAATTGAGATCTCGATTATTTGATGATATTTATTTAACAATAACAATGTGTTGAATAATGACTTTAAAGATTGTCAAAAAATAATATAAAATAGTGTGCAAATACTGATAACAGTGCAAATGTTTGCAATATAAGAAACAAATGAAAAATGTAAACATCTGTGTTTAGTGAACTTTGCAGTGTTGCTCTGTGATGCAGCTACGACACCGTAGCAAAGTTTACACACTGTGTCTACTTGATCCACGTCTGACTCCACCAACCCATAATGTTTTTTTTACCTCTCTTTTCAACCAACAGCAGTCACTCTCCTCTCCAAATAACCTCTGCTTAGCTTTCCGAGCTTCCCTCGGGTCCTCTTAATCAGCGGTCCCCAACCCCCGGGCCTCGGACCGGTACCGGTCCGTGAGTCGTTTGGTACCGGGCCACGAGAGTTGAGGCTCAGGTGTGAAATGTCTGGTTTTCACGGTTTTTTTTTTATCAGTTTTCAGCGTTATTTTGTTATCGTTTTTATCGTTTACTCGGTTTTCCTGGGTCTGTTCATGTGTGTTATGAATAAATTTCCTTTTTTTCGGTACCGGTACTAGTTTTATTTTGTTGTATTTATCCGCGACACCTTAAAGGCCGGTCCGTGAAAATATTGTCGGGCATAAACCGGTCCGTGGCGCAAAAAAGGTTGGAGACCGCTGCTCTTAATTGTTGTGACACGTGTTCGAAATGCAGAGAGGTGCGCTCGATTTGCCACACGGAGCAGCGCGAGAGTAAAGGGAGGGGCTAATAATCGGCTCAGTCATTTTTAATGATCGTTGAAAGCCCAGATCGTGATCGTGATTAAAATTCGATTAATCGAGCAGCCCTACTGTGGAGCTTCAATTCACGTCTATTTCCCATCTTTTTTTTTTCTTCTGACAACCAGTAGATCTCTTGACACTCGCTGCTTTCACTCTTCACTCTCTACTCCTTCTCTTCCTCTGCTGCCCTCTATGTAACTCTCTCCTAATACAGCCCGTGTTTCATCTGTTACCCTTATTTCTTTAGTTATCCATCACTTCCTCTGTGTATCTAATTCACATTGCCCCGTGGTCCCCTCACCCTCAGCTGGGCTCTGTGCCCGGGCGGTTACTGTAGCTCTGCTGGCCGATCCTGCTGTGATCTGGTCCAAGCCCACACTGCTTGCCTGTCCTCCGTCATACGCTTTGACTGCAGAAGTTACATTTGAGGAACAAAATGTTCAGTTGAGGCTGTCAGAGATGTGTAATCCTACTTTAATTAGTGTTGTGTAGAAATAGTTACTTAGTATTTCAGATGCTTGACTAACAATATACCATCAGGCGCTGGTGTGTTAACCGAATGGTAACTTACTCGGTGTAAAACACAGTGTGATGTAATTCTCGGTTCTGTAAATTTATATTTTATGTTCAGTTTATGACTCAACTTCCAAGAAGAACAGATAGTGACAAAAGTTTGTCAGTGCACTCTAATCTTGTGAGTGGGTGTGTGATGGATGGATGTAATGGAGTAAAGATCCACAGCGGAGTGCATCAGAGCAAAAAAAATAGCCGAAAAAGTCACCTTGCACTGAATCGTTTTAGAGCATGAAGCGGCACCGTGGGTCGTCTCAGCTCAGCGGTGTTAAGCTGACTAGCGTATGACTTGTTTATGAGCCCGAAGCTAGGGGGAAGGTGAGTGAGTAAATGGAGACATGCCAGAAAAATCCTTGAACAGTGTGTGAGAGGCCTGTATGACCTCACATAAACTGCAGTTATATGCAGCATTCACTTGGTACTCATCTCTTCCATTACTAGCTCATCTCTTTTATCTAGAAAACACAGCTAGTGTCTTTGTTTTGTTTGTCACGTCATGCACGGATACAAGGCTCCATAAGCACACAGCAGTGCCTCAGCAAAGAGAGGAAAGACAGAACCGCATTAATCAGATCAGTCGGACACTTGCATTTACGTGAGCATTTACGTAATTATGACTTACGTGCGTGTTGGTTAGTAACAATTTCTTTTTTGTAGTTGGCAGAGTATTATTTTCAGCTGGGGTCAAATAAGCTCACTGGTTTTGTCTGTCTGTCAGTCTCTTCTAGACTGAGCTAATCACATCTTGAAAGCACCTTTGTACCAGTGAGGAAACAAGAATGGACTTCAGCATCAAGGTCAACAAAAGCTGTGGCTTTTTTTGTAGACTTGCTGAGAAAGACAAAAAAGCTGCAACTTATGCACTTTGTAACATCAAGGTATAGTTTTTTGTTAAAGGGCCAAAGATGTGGTTTACTAGCGCCTCAAGCTTACTAGGTTTCTAGGCCAGGTTATCATGTAAAACTGTGTATCTCAACGACTGTGGTGAGTGCTTTGTGATAATGTTGAAGAAACAATAGAAAAAGAATACGAGAAAATTAGCAGCTTTGATTCAGTTCGCTTTTTTTGTTTGTTTCTTTGTTATCCTGGTGGCTGCAAAAGTTTTAGCAGTTCTGTGAAACTTTTAAGTGATGGTAGCGACTTCAAAGGACGACGAGTAGTATCAGAAACCTCTAGAAACCTCTTATGAGTCCATTTATCAACCAGACTGTGGGACATGTGTGGAGACCGGGGGTGTCAAACTCACTTTTAGTTCATGTGTCACATACAGGCTGATTTTATCTCAAGCACACTGCAGCTTGAGGTCAGTTAAGAAAAAAAAAAGTCTCAACAATTCGTCTGTTTCTCCACATTCAGTCGCTATAATCACAAAGAACTGATATTGGACGTCAAAGAAACACATTGACCTCACACCTCTGCTTAACTGTCTTACTTCGGTGGGGTATGGCCGGTCATGGGTAACGTCTAAAGATTTAGACCTCAAATTAACACTCTGACCCCTTCTTCATTATTAATGACTTGCAACACCATGCTTTTTGGTGCAAAGTACAGAGAAAGGAGAAAAAAATGATGCCCTGCTTTTCTCAGTTTTCACACTTTTCACCCACCTTTGCAAAGCTAAACGTCTCAAAAATATGGTTTTAGATAGGAACCAAAGGCAGGACACTGAGGCAAGAAATAACAAAAAAACCCTTCTTAATTAAGCCAGCAAAAAAAGATAAAAACTTAAAGCCTAAACAAGGAGCCTCAACATGATCCTAAACAAAGATCATGAAAATAACTAGAGGGGTATACTACAAAGGCGGCTCAATAAAGCCAGGCTTTCCTACTCCAGTCAGAGATAATGGGCATCACAACAGCAATTATCAGGTTTCTCTGTTAAGTCGGGCTTTCTGTTTCAGTCTCTCTGTCTGCTCGCATGAATGGGGGCGTTTCACACGTCATATGAGTCTTCTTTCACACAAAATGATCCTTATGAGTGCCGCCTACTTCAGTCACAGATGTTATCAGGTAATGATAATAAAATGAGGTTTTAAAAAAAATCTATAAAAAACATAAAAAATAATATAGCAACACAGTTACAAGCAAGACAAAAGGTTAATGCTGCCAGAAATCACAGAGTGAGAAAATAAGCAATTGAGTTTGAGTTATTTTAATGCCGATTGGGCTCTCAGTGCTGCTGTTTGTTTCTAATGTGATGGCTGAACAGGTATTCATCGCGCGTGTGTGTTGTTTTTACATGACCAGCTCGCCTAGTCATGTAAAAAGATGGGCACTTTTGTCACACAGACAAGCTCAACATAGATTGCTAACCCATTAATCTTGCTTCACAGTAAACCCCTCTGAAGAGGACGATCTGACTACGGATACGCAGGGGATTAATTGGAGACTTTTAAAGGATTAGGCATATTTGAACAAAATCAAAGGTTCTGAAAAAGATCAAAAGAGATGTACGGGGAAAACCAGCAATCACAGCAAAACAGGAAAAACTCAAATGTGAGATAATTACCACAGAGACAAGACGACTAACATTAAACGTTAGTTAAGGGAGATGCTATGTTAGATGTTAAGGAAACACTGTCGTAGTCATGACCATGTCATTTGAGGTGAGCACTAGCATTTAAGTACACGCTGAGCCTGTCATTGACAGTGAGTCTGTGCAGATATACTAAAGCTGAGTTTGTGACCGGGCTACAGCTTTATCGGACGCCACTCATACCGCTTGCTGCTCGAGCGGAGCACATTCCAGCGCTAAAAGTCAAAGATATTTCAGCTTTTAGCTCACCAGTGCTGCACATTAAATGGGTTGTCAGTTGTTTCATAGCAACAGCAGTGGCCTAGACGAGTGCTCACCTCAAGCAGCTATTGGAGCCAGACAAATAAAAGGTGCAGAAGGTTATTTATAGCTCCACGTCATTCACTATATTACTATTAAAGGTGAACGCCTTTCCAATTCTTCTGTTTAATAATTTCACTTACTCTTTAACATTTCACAAGCACCTCTTATGTTGAAGTGTGGACTCCTGACCAATAGCGATCTGCTATTACATAACACTGATTGCAGATAAACCTTTCATTCACTAATTGGCAACTATTCCCAGAACACTTTGTTCCCAGCCACGGTTTGTCTTGATAAGGAATTTCACGGCATATTTAGAGCTGATAGTGCTCACCCAACCGTGTGTCAGACTTCATCTTGTGCAACGAAGTCCAATAAAAATCATAACAAGGTATCAAATTCCAGATGAGTTGCAGTTTCGTCAGAGATGTCAACACAGAGACTTTGAAGGAGGAACTTTACTGTGTTATCAAATAGAAGATTACTGGCAGCAGTTACACGCTAACAATTTTGTCAACTCTAAGAACACGGCTGCGGGGTCAGCTGAAAGCTTATTGTTGGACCGACTGATTCAAAAAGTCGTGATTTTTGGAAAAATAAAACTTTCCGGCGTTCGTTCGTTTTTTTGAACTTTAGCAAGTGAGTTTGTATGTTAGGGCCCACCATTCATCCTAAAATAACTGGTTTTAATGGGCCTCTGACATCAATGTTCAGAGGTAGCAAGGTGGGTTAGTTTTAAAGCAATCTCTATTAAAAGGAGTTTATGACATTTTGTATTTAAACTCATAAACTCGATCACTGATAGATCACACAGTCTGCCCGGGAAGAGGTGACTGCTGAAAGCATCTGGTGTAACGTTTGGTTCCAGTGAAGCTCTGTAAACACAAATCTCAGCAGCTCATGTCTGGAGACAGCAGACTTCTTGGACCAAATTAATATCACAGCAGCTTTCTGTATCTAATTAAAAGAAGCGGCAGGACGAAAACAAATGCAGCGTCTGAACGCTCACTAATTAATACAGTGCTGAAAATCTTTGCCATTTTTGAAGCAATGCAAAGAAATGGGAAAAAAAAAAAAACCAAATTTTTATGAATAGTTGGGTTGGATTTATTTTTTCTTAACAATCTGAACAGTCTGGAGCTCTCCTAATGAAATATTTATCTGAATATGTGCATTTGAAATGGCCTTTTCTGGTCACGCCTGGTGTCTTGGGCAGACAGTGACCTCGCTGCTTACGGCACAAATGACCTCGCACGGCATCATGACTGCGAGCCAGAGATGAGAATTAACAGTCTGTCAGTCGAAGAGAGACGGCAATCCCCTGAAGCCAATTGACAGTTTGCTGAGATTTAATGAAATGGGTGGCACAGCACACGTCCCTCGGCTTAGGCTGAAAACCTCCAATGGAGTGACAGTGCCTCAATTTTATTTACAAATTGAAAATCTAAAAATATAAGAGGGGAAAATAATGAGAGCGGTGTTAAGAAAGCATCCTCCTTTATCAGAGTTCATCCGCTAACTTTTTCTCCAGATAGCAGAGTTTCTTTATTTGTGTCTGTTTACCCCAAGAAGGGAAATTGGATTTTAATTACTCGAGTGCAAGAGTGCTGCAAATATTTTTAAAATTAGGAACTGTTGCAACAGTTTGGAGATGCGCATAATTAGAAAAGTGAGGACTGAAATCACACAGTGTCTCACATTCCTGATGATTTTAGAAGCAGACTGGTATATGTGCAGTTATAACCAATGGAACCAATGACTGAGACACGCAATGCAAATGGAAAAAAAGGAAAAAAACAGTATTTATTTAATGACTTGATACCATTTTAGTCCTTTAAATACACTCGGTGAGTAGTTTGACATTTTTTTGGGACATACACTTCCTTCCCACTCTCATGTCTATACTAAATATAAATGTGAAGCCAGTTGGCTCAGCTTTGTGAAGGCAGTCTTTGTAAACGGCCTGTGGCTGCGTGTAGGTCTGTGAAGATCCGGATTTGTTCCCTTGTTTATTTTCTCATGGGTGATCACATGACAAGAGTTTTTGTTACAGCACACGAGAGTAAATGACCAGATGTTGTTGTTGGAGTTGGTGGTTATTACTGCCTTAGGCCAGCCTCCTGATTGGCTTTAAAACTAACCTTGGACCCCCACTGGGCCAACATGAAGTCACTGTTCCAGTCTTTACTTCAGTGTTCTCCTCATCCAGCTGCCCCCTCATCTTTTCTCTCTCCTCCTCTTCTTCTCTCTCCCTCCCGCTCTCCGAGCTCGTATCCCACCTCTCCTCCTCACTGCTCAGTCTCATCAGCTCCACCTCGACTCCCTCTTCTCGCTCTTCCCCTGTGTTTATCTCCCTCTGCACACATCCCTCCTTGTTCTCTAGCTCTTTCTTTCGGCTTTGTTCCTGCTCTTCAGCCTCCAAACTCTGCTGTTGTTCTGGCTCCACTTCTGCCTTTGTCTCTGCCGTCTTTTGTTTTCTCCTCGCACTTCCCACTTCTGTCTGTGCCTCGAGCAAAGCTCTCAGCTGCTGCTCTCTGCGTTTCCATTCCTCCTCCAGCCTTTGGTACATGTGAAAGGAGAAGTGCCACCCCCCGTTCTCCTCCAGCATATCCTCCACTTTGCTCAGCAGCTCTCTCACTTGCTGCTGCTCTCCTTCTCGTCTCCTATCCAGCTCGCCTCCGGTGCTCACCCCTCGTGCTTCTTTGTCAGTTTTCTTCAGCCAAGTCCATTCCTGTCTCCTTCCACTTCTGTTCACCTCCTGCTTTAGTCCCCCCTGCGTGCAATTAACAGCTGCCTTGTTATCCAGCACATGGTATCGATAGTGACATTTCTCCATCAGCCACTTCAGAGCAGGGCCACCTGTTTGGATGTGCTCCTGTACGCTGCAGCCTTTTTCTTTTAGCAAGTCTCCAAAAGTGAACAACACCATTGTGTGTCTCCAGACAGCAGAGGTGAAGATTTCCATCCTTCTCTCTACTGCTTTCCTCTCAGACTCGGTAAAGTCCATAAGAGGAATCACTAACAGAGCCACATGAGGCCCCTCAGTTCCACACAGCGATAATGCTCTCAGGAGTTCAATTTTCTCCTCTTTGGGAACAAAGTCCTCAGATGTTCCCCAGCCCTGTGCATCCACCACGGTCAAATGGCGTCCAGCAGTGACAGCACCAGCTGCTGCACTGGCCCCTCCTCCTCTCGTGTCAAAAACCCGCCCTCGACCCAACAGGGTGTTACCCGTGGAGCTCTTCCCTGTCCTCCTGGGACCAAGCAGCAAAGCTTTGAGTGCGCGTGATGCTGTTGGAAAGAAAAGGGCAAGAAAACTTTGAATCCAAAGGCCTGAGTTCAGTGTGCTTGTTATAGATTTGTCAATTGCTAAAGTCAAGAAAGGTAGAGTGCAGTGAGTGGCAGGAGTGACTCATACTCGCCCACTTGTAATCATATTTTACACCTCACATGAATCATATCCATTTCACTGTCTTGGAGAGATTTGAAACAACACTCAGGCTTTTCTGCAGCTTTCTTCCCTTCAGTGTTTTGCACACTGGAGGTTTGTTACTAACAGATGCCTGCTGTTATCTTTAACAGCAAAACAATATCTGAAAAACTAAAGCCCGCTCAGTCAAAACGTCATGCACAAATTCTGGTCTTAGATTTGCCTGCAGAAATTTTTATTATTATTATTATTATTATTATTATTTAACTTTTGTGAAATCTCGTCACAAATACGCCTTCTAGGATTGCAATTACTTACTTGCATGCATAGGTGTGTTCCACCAGCTCTCCATTGCGGGTGATTTCCAGATGTAGCTAGTATAAGTTTCCTCCATAACAACTTTGGTACCACAGCGGGGATTCCTGAATCCAGCTTCCCAGGATAAACAGCCTGTAACATGAAGAGTGTTGAGCAGTGCAGTCTGGCAGAGCGGATACTCCATCCACTTATGAAGTTTGACAAAGGCACCTCCCAGTTTTTATTCCTCTCTTGATATTCCTGAGAATGATTAAACCATCAAATCGTTTATGATTTCCGTCAGTTTGTTTTTAACAATTATTTTATTTTTTAACTTTTGAAATTTGTTTATTTACTACACCAAGATTTAAATGTACAATAATGTACAAGCAGCGTTGTTGCATTACAGCATAATGGAGATGGTAAGCTTGCATCAATTAAATGTGAATGGCTTCCTGTATGTAGGGACACTGCAGTAGAAGCTGCAGCACAATAACAGCATGCGCAGATTTACTATAAGCGATCGAATGTAGGTTTACATGTTTTACGTGCATAACTTTCTAAAACGTTTTAATACTTAAGTCGATGCATTTTTACTCTAAAGGCCAAAACGAGTCCTTCGTATTACTGCTATTTTTGTTTTTGTCTTAGTAAATTATTAATATATGAAGTGGTAAACATCCTCATCACCTGAATTAAAAAAGTTCATTTCCTTGACAGATTGCTCATCGACTTACTCGCCCCGCTTTACTTCCGTTTTTTTGTTTTTTTTGTCTTACAGGTTTTATGATTTTACAGCTTGTTTTGATCATAAACCTCTCTGTCTCTGCTGCGTAATGTCCGGGCTCACGTGCCGTGCGTCTCTAACCTTAATCTGAGCACGTGCACCTCACAGATAACGGTGTACTCGGACTGTGAACACATGCCTGCAATTTTGCGTCAGCCTGTGTTGTTTTTGTGCGTGAGCAGCAGCACTATTGATTGTTACAGTTTTCCATTATCTAAAGCTAAATGAATGATCAGTAATAGTATATTATAAGGCTCTGAAACCTGAGATGTGCTGCATTTCTCCTTTAAAATTGTCTTGCTCACAGTTTAGGCCATTGTGCTGGATGAACATGAACATGAACATGGACTTGCTGCGTTTAGCAGCATTTTGTGTTCTAGGTGCAAATAGAGGCGCAACATTAAAGATAATCAAGTGAAGATATTTTAACTTTTCTTGTAAATTAGCTGATTTCTAAATTAGAACCACAGAGGTGGATTACAATCCCAGGTTAGATTCCACGGTTCAGTCTCCATCACTTCTGTCTCTCTTACCTCTCTGTTTTTGCACCTGATCCCCTTTTTTGTTTTGCACCTGATGCTTCTGTGTGTGTGTGTGTGTCTGTGCGTGTGTGCGTGCGTGCGTGTGCGTGCGCGTGCTGGGGGAATCCATGCTCTGACCTGAGAGGTTAAGCCAGTGAAGGATCAGCTGGGTTTTTAGCTCAGTCTGTTTCTATTAGGTCGGTCAATGTGTGCACGTGTAAGAACTCATGTTTGTTTACAGGAAGTGTCAATGCCTGTGTGTGTGTGTGTGTGTGTGTGTGTGTGTGTGTGTGTGTGTGTGTGTGTGTGTGTGTGTGTGTGTGTGTGTGTGTGTGTGATGATCCTTGAGTTGCCTTGAGGCTACAGGAACAGAAGCCCAAACTTTCCTCGCTTCTTCTTCTTTTCTTTTCTTTTTTTAAAATTTGTTTTGAACTTTGATCTGCTTCTTCTTCTACTGCTTTGTTTTTCTCCCTCTGTCTTCCTTCTTTTCTTCTGGCACACACACAAACACACAGCGACCTTCCTAATTGTGTATATAATTAGGTTACTCTCTCTAATGAGGCTGCCCATCTTTGAAATTCTGAAATAGTGTTTACACAGCACATTACATCTGTTAATGTGCTAAAGCCAGACACTCTGTCTAGGTTTGTTTAATTATTCAGTTGTTTTAAAAGCATTTATCCATAAGAAAGAGATTATGGACTCTCCTATAATCCATTGATTGGTTTGTGTTACAGGGAACGCCAGCTTTCTATTATCACAGCCACAGTGAGCAGTAGGAGGAATACACTGATATAGCAGATGTTGGTGTCTGAACCATAGAAACATTCCCAGTAGCATCAGCCAATCATTTATACAGTTATTCAATCTTTCTGTGAATTTGTTATTTTTGTTGCATCTTTGGTATTTTCTCATCTAAAAAGAGATTTTTTTATATCCACTTTTACATTAATATCCTTATTAGTTAATAATATGCCACAGATACTCCTTGTCATCTGTTCTCTCTGGCTGTTCCTCTATCCATCTACTCTTTTAAGCTGGAGCCTATACAAGCTGTTATAGGAAACTCTGCGCAGCTTACAACTGTAGCACACTCAGATTAGATATGTGTGTAAGTGATCCAGTGTCATCATGTTACTCAATAAGTTGTTGTGAACTGCACCATTTCACACCATTAACACATGTTTTTGGCCACTGGGCTATTGTAAGTACGACTTTAACGGCATTTTATGAAAACCATGGCTAATTAGCTAAATGCTAACGAGGTTAATGGGAACAGTAAGACTAAATTGAAGCAGTAAGAGTTCAATTCAAGCAAAAAAGTAGCTAAAAGATGCTAAAATGCTGTGTAGACTGGTTATTCTGGCTTGAAGTAATAATGTCCTTGACATATCTTACACAGGTTAAATGCACAGTTTGAAAAATCCCGAGTCTTCAGTCTCTTTACACACAAGGTCTGGGTCTCTTAATTTAAGATGTTCTTAGTAAATTATGCCAACGATTTCCTCTAAAATTGAGATTTGTATGACTAAAGCCGCCTTCCTGCAGTTCAAGGGGATCTGAGGGTCAGACAGGCCCACTGTGCTCTGTCTCTACCTATTTATCACTCTCACTCTGTCGAGTCCACCCTTCCCTCTTATCTCACGACCTCTTCACATCTTTCTCTGCTTCATCTACTTTGCTCTTTTTACCTCTTCTTCACCCCTTCCCTTGCTCCCTTTATTCCTGTCTACCGCTCTCTTACATCTTCTGTTCTTCCCTCTCTCTTATCTCTCTGCCTGCCTTCCCAGAGGAGACGGTAAACAGTGGATTTACAGTAATGGTAAAAAGAGAGCAGGGCTTAAAAAAGAAGCACCACTGTGGCTTGTGTTACCACCAGCTCCGCTGTACCGGCCAGCTCTGCCCACAGTGCCGGCCAGCTCTGCCCACAGTGCCCATCTTTCTGCGTGACACTAATGTGGCCGGTAAGACGTGAGTCATACCACTGACGATTTAAAGTTACCCAAACATTTCAAGGAGGAGTTTGCTCTAGGAGGACTTGAAACACAAAGGATTTGTCTGTGTGGGACGGGCTTAGAACAACTTTGTTTGTAGCCATTAGTGCTCCCTCCCCGTGGCTGCATCCCCCCCCACCCCCCATTTTTTAGTATGAAAGCGTTTTCTAACAAATCCTCCATGGATTGTTGTTCAGTGTGTCCTAAAGTGTGATAGTGGTAAAAACTGTTGGTGTCAAACAATGAACTGGGGAAGCAGATACAGGATGCCACCGGAGGTACATTAGTAACTTCTCTCCATGTCTGTGAAGGATGTTTGGCAAAGTTCAGCTTCTAGTGTTTGCAGAGGAGTCGGAGAATAAAGAAACACCTCCCGCTAATCCTCGTCTTTGCTGTTTTTGTTTTTGTTGTGACGTTTGAATCTGGTTATTTTATACAAATTCTCTTTGTTGTGTCATAACGAATAATTTAAACCCACTTTCTCATTACTGGCTAGTCTCAGATTTGTCAATTTAAATATTTATAAGCTGTTTTTACTGCACTGCTCGCCTCCCAGAAGATCTAAGCAGGCTTTATATTTAATATTCTGCACTGATTTGTTCTACATACAATGTGAAAGTCACATATAGTAAAAGCAATGCACTGAGACTCAGACCGGGCAGGAAGCTGCGCAGCAAGGCTATTAAAACAAGGGAAGTATCTGATAGACCGGATTTTAAATGGGATAAAGATTCAGCGCCTCGAGAATCAATTTTTTCTCTCTGTCTCGAAACAGCCTCACACTTAAAGCTTCTGTGTCGTGATAATCTGCTGACTTTCTGGTTTGATGTAGCCAGAAACTTGGCCCACTATTAGAAAGATTTAAAATATGAAAAAAGTAGTTTAAGCATATCAAGCCTTATGTTTAGGCTTGAGGACAAGAAACAGCACGGGAAAGACTCCAGTCCGGCCCACTGGACGACTCTGGAAAACTCTGGACTTAAAAATCTATTTTAATAATTTTTATGGTTGCTTTTTTTTCTTGGCTGATAAAGACCTCTCCCATGGCCATTCATTATACATCAAAGTAATTAAGTAAAAAATAAAAATTAAATGACAAAATGACTATTTAATGACCATAGGCTATAGAAGTTTTTTTCTTTTGGGCCACAATCCTGTTTTATAATTACAGCAAAGTGTGGGAAATGAGCTGCCAGGACGGTTTTGGTAATTCGTCACATTTTCTTCTCACATTTTAAGCACAAAGAACCACATTAGCACATATCTTTTATTTACTACTGCAGGATTTATTTATTTATTTTAATCATTGAAGAAAAACTAACACATACTGTTGAAATTTCACTTCTTTTGTTATATTAAGATTTCTGTAGTTGAACTGGTCCAGCCCACAGTTGATCAATATGGGCTTTATGTGGTCCACAATGTAATTTGAGTTTGTCATGCATTTACATTAACTGTAAAAAGTGATCCTCACATTGTCGTGTCTGCTTGTGCACGAGAAGTACTGCTGCAAAAACACCGCAGAGATGGTTTAGAGTTGTTTGGTATCTATGGAAAGATTCTGCAAATACTTTTACAACCTTGCCCATGAGCTCGAGTGAAGGTTGAGTATACAGATGGGCTTGACCTGGTGCATACGTAATCAGGCTGTGAAGCGTGGTCACGTAGCGATCACGTGGACACTCATGGGCCAAAGATCAATATGTTGACAGGCTTTTGAAGTTTTTAGTTTTCAGGGATGTAAATATGTTTTTCTGCCAGAACCTCAAAGAATCTCATCTGCACGTTATATGCACTGTGAATGTAAGCGACCTTACACAGCCTTTTCTACAAGGGGAAAATAGAAGCGTAAATTAGCGAGGAGGCTATTTAAATCAGAAAGTCAAAAGTTATGGTAATTATCTTCTGTATTAAAATGTACTTAAGATCAGTACCCACCCCTGCCATGTGCTTGAGTGGACTTATTTGCCCTTGAGCAAGCTCAAAGGCTGTGCATGTGGACGTGCGTGTGCATTCTGTGTTTGTTTTCTTCACACCGTTTGAGTGTTTCTGATCTTTTGTGATTTGGGGGATGTGTGTCTGTTTGCCACTTTGATTTCCTGCATTTGTGTTTCCCTCGGTAATGTGTGCTCTTTGCATCCGTTTTTCTACCTGTCAACATTTTTGCAAGACAGTTTGTGCGTTTCCTTTGAGTAAATGTGTGGTTTTGTTTTTGTATTTCATGTTAACAGGAAAACAGTCTGCGGCTATGTGATAGCTTGGTTTTAGATTAGGAGAGGGGAAAAAAACCCAGCAGGTGTGACATATACCAAGGGGTCACATTATAGAACTGTTGTTACCCTGTGTAAATGTACACAAGCTTAGGAGCAAGCTTTGGGATTTTGCATCAGCCCACATTCTAGCTCTGCCACCATGTGAAAACCTTGCAACTGCAAGTTTATTCATTTTCATATTGTATTGGCTTTAATTAAAGGATTAAAGGATTACATGCTCCTCTAAATTCTTCAACCTCTTGGGCTTAGAAAGCACTTCCTAAACAAACTGGATAATGATTAAAAACTGCACTGTCATCAGGCACAATGCAGACCTGTTTTTTTTTTTTGTCTCTTGTTGACATTTTGAGATAATGCTGCTCTCAGCCAACAGCAATAAATTCTTATATGCCAGGAAAGATCAAACACGGTGACCTTAGAGAGTATGAAGAGGGAAGAGGATAAACTGTAGAGTGTGAAAGTGGAAGCAGAGAAGAAAGCAAGCAGAGGGGCTTCTCCTTTGCGGATAGAAGAGCGTCGCTGGAGAAAAGAGCGGAGAGGTGTATTGTTACAGATGAGATGAAGCCGTGGCAAATGGAGGGAGGAAGACTTGAGGGAGAGACAAAGGAAACGATCATGTTTTAGTTAGACGTTTCCTCTCTGTGTAATGTGTGCATCTGTCTTCTCCACCCACTTTGGTTTATGCAGTTTGTGGTTTTACACAACTTAGTTAACTGCAAAATAATGCTGGGAAAATAGCATGCAAGTATAAATGTGGTCACCAAAAGGAGGAAATTTGGTTTCTTCAGTGACCACAACCCTACATTAGTGCTCCTTAACACTCCTGAGATGCAACCTCCCAGAAATCTAAGTATATATATATATATATATATGTTGTGTTGATTAGCACCTAGTTAAACCTCTGTGCAATAAAAAGTAATAGGGTTTAAAGTGTAAAGATTGCTTATCTTGCTAATGCAATAGCCCGCGTTCACAGCTCTGACAGTACATGCATGAACTCAAGAAGTCTTCTGTGTTTCCTGCGTTTCAGTAAAAGAAGCTTCTTCTCAGTTTCACTCATGATAGCAGAGCAGTGCAGTTACTGCATCGCGCAAGTATAAATGCAGCCAGCGCTCATACCTTCAGTGGTTTCTTATATCACTTCAGTTTAAACGTACGCACTGGTGTTAAACCTGCTGAGGAGCCAGAGCTACTACTGTAGCTGCTTCTGAGTCCAAGCTGTTTCAGCACTCTATAATTCCTCTTTATCAACATTCAAATCACATGAAGTGATGTCACCGCACTGCCGTCCAAACTATTGCAAACAGCGCTCAGCTGAGCGACTGTGTCGTCTTTGAGCCATGGTAGTAATAAGTGTTTAAACTGAAGGCAAATGGATGTCTTAGTTCATGAAGGTGTTTCACCTCTCATCCAAGAGTCTTGTTCAGTTCAGTTCAGGTTGAACACTGATTGGTTGAAAAGTGACGGAAAGGGAACAACACCAAGAGTTCACCATGAACAGGAAAAGTGTGAAGTAATATTTTTAAAAATATATCATGAGAAGCACAGATGGTGACTGCAGTGGATCATTTTCACTGTTTTTAACACTCGGGTCCACCACAGCTCTTTGTGTGTTATCACTTTACTCTTCTCTGCATCTGGAAAAAGGACCAACAACAACACAAGCAGGAAGCCCACAGACCAGTTGTTTGTAACAGCGGTGTTAATTTTGACAGAAAACTGATTCAGTGTGAGTCACAGTCTAAAATGTCATTTAGTTTTAGTCATAATTTAGAGAGCGAAATTCTTTTAGTTTAAATCGACTAAATATCAGAAGATTATAGTAGACCCTAAATAAAGTTGATTCAGTGGACTAAAATATAAAGTGTAGAGATTTGCAGTGTAAACACAGATTTATTTTCCTGTTTATCAAATGCAAATTGTGTCCACATGTCGACCCTTCTGTTCCTCCCAACAAGTGTTGACATTTCGTCGCATTTTCATGAGAAGCAGGCAGCTAGTTGTGCCCAGCCTCCTACCCCGTTTCTCAGTGGCAGATCAAATGAAGCACATCCAACCTTACTGCAAATAGAGAGCACTTCTGATTGGATGACGTTAAAACTCAAGACTTGTCCCACTTTTCTGCATAGCTTTGACATGATCTCTCCAAAACACTTCCATCTAATTTTTATTCCTCGACAAAAGTATCTGTACATATTATCATAGTTTGTGCTCGTGCATTACTTTTTATTCAGTTGTTGTTTTTGTCAGCAAGAAAAAGCGGTCGTTGATGAAAACCTTGACGTACTTAACACCGTGACAGTAAAAAAAAAGCTAAAACTCTGCAGAACCATATTTCCCCTCATGATTCGTTAAGGGTCGCATGAGCCGAGGTGTGAATTGAGTCGAGGACTTTACGGTCAGAGGAGCCAAAGTGCGGTCGCACCTCGGCTGGAACTCCCCGTTAGACTTGAGAAATTGATGAAGGTTCTCAGATGAGTGCCTGGAATTCAAATGGATAAGACCTTTGTGGCCCTTGTGTGCTGCTTTACCACAACCCATGAGGACAGAAAGGGGACTGAGATGACTCATGGTGGTGAAGTAATGTAACACAAAAGCTGCATCCTGTTGGTTTCCTTACTGAAAAGCAGAGTGGTTTATGTGGGTCTGTGTGATGACAGCATCTTGTTATTGCAGTGTCAGGCTAACAAACGTTTTAAGACAAGCTAGCATGATACAGACATATCTGCCATATCATCCAAGCAGATATTTGTTGGTTTTACATGCACAATAACATTTAAAACATATCCATTAATCAGTATTAACTAGCTAAACTTGCTTGCTGGATTCCAGTCAGAGGGAAATATAAGCAAACTTTTCCACCCAGATGTTAAATGTAATGTTGGAAGTTTTTTTATTTTCTGTCAGCACTTGTAGGCGTTACAAAGCTGTGTAGGTAGTCGATGATGCCATTTCCTTCAGAGCAGGCTCTCAAATGTGAGACAGCTAAAACTGTGAGAAACGCCCAAACGGAGTGTTAAAGCTTTGTTACCAGAAATATATTCAAAAGGTTTCACCAAAAAAACAGACAGCAGCTGCAGGTCACCGTGGTGGGTTGGGTTTTTTTTCCTGAGACACAATACTGAAAAGTATTTCCTCCTGCCTCAGACCCTTTTTTCCGAGCGTTTCAGCATTCATCTGTCTGTCAGAATTTATTCAGCATCTGCTCGTCCCCTCAGGTCAGTTTTTACATCCATCATAAAAGTAATGCTGCTGTTGCCATTTTCACCCTCTCTCCTATTATCATTTTCTACAGACAATAAATTCTGCTCTCCGTCGCTGTGCGCCGCATCTCATTACAGGCGCCATGTCCCACTGTGTGCCCCTATTACTGCTTGTTCCCATCGCATCAGACCCAGGGTCTCCATTCATATCCATATAAAATGTCTAATCAGGGAACAAGTTCCAGACTGGCTGGGGTCGCGTCACATGTCGCATCAATCTGATGTCGTCTAGTTACTTTCATCAGTAAACCA
The DNA here is from genome assembly GCF_000239375.1 of Pundamilia nyererei. NCBI lineage: Eukaryota > Metazoa > Chordata > Actinopteri > Cichliformes > Cichlidae > Pundamilia > Pundamilia nyererei. The sequence continues at coordinate 1,560,784 of NW_005187405.1, forward strand.
TCTCGCTGAATGTTCAACGAGGTTTGACATCTTTGTAGAAAATAGATGAGATTGTGGAGGAAGTAAAAGCAGCTGAAAGGTTGCGGGTTTGATTCCCAGCGCACACAGTCTGTGTTATAGACTCAATTTGGAAAGCAGATCGCTGAAGGAAATCACTTTTCCGATGTAATTGGACTTCAGGTGATATATTGGCAATATTTAGCGATGATATTCACTCCTGCAGCGGTTCAAAGCGTGATTCTTCTTGTGTAATGACACAGAGGGAAATTACCTACTACTCACTGTCTGCACTGAATCTCCTTATGAGCTTCTCCAAACACTCGAGGAGAAGCTTATAGGATAAAACATGATGGAAAATGTGTCATTAAGAATGAAATCTTGTCATTACTACACTAAGCTTTCCCACTGAAGTTATTAAGCCAAACTAATTACTTCTGTAATGCAATACAAAGCTATTATACACATCTGGAGGGCGTCTAATGATTTATGTGGCTTTTTTTTTCAGCTTATAGTAAATAGCAGCCGCACAACCACCTAGAGCAAGCATAATAATATGAGCAGGCACCTGTGTTATATCTCCTATTGAGTCCACACCTTTGATTTATTGGCCTATAAATACCTCATACACTGTAAAAGATTATATAAGAGTGTCAAATACCAGTGTGATATGAATGCTAATGATACAAGTACATTTACCTACCGGAGTGCTTAAAAAATAAATAAATTGTTACTGCTTTCAAGTTGTTTCTGTCTAAAAGCCTCCTCAGGCACCAGTGTAGCTCACCTGATTCACCTGTGTGCTGCAAGGCTGTTGGAAAATCCCAATTGGACCCTGGGCCATTTGTTTGCTCTCTTACCTTTCCTACCTACTCTGAAACTGTCCTGTCATTAATAAAGACCAAACAGAGAAAAATAATAAAATAAAAAGACTTTCTAGGATGTTTTGTAGCTGTAAGGCATTTTAATGCACCATGGTTATCATTCACCTGATTCACTGCCAATCTTTAGGCTTCATTGCAAAGGAATTAATAATCCATCATGCGTAACGGCTACATGTAAGGCCGAAGCAGTGCAGTGTTGGATCCTTCAGTTTATTGAAGTAAAAATGACTCTTCCTCGAGGTGCTTTGATTTCCCCTTGTTATTTAACTAACAGCAGCTAATTAAGTCTCTGTTGTAGCAGAAAAAAATTAATGGCACAACCAGTGAATATTTACTTCTTTGTGTGATTATTTTAAGTCTTCAGGAAAGAGGAAAGGTACAGCTGACAGGGGCTCCCTCCGTGAGCAAGCAACAGTGCTGTTGCGTCGTAACTGAAACTGCAATAAACAAGCCTACAAGCATGTACAAATTAATTGGATGTGGTGTAAAATTGCTGCCTTTGATAAGTGAAGGCGCAGATCCCACACACACACAGACACACACCGTTAACTGACTGGCACTCAAAACATGTTGTAGCCACAGTAACTGTCTCTTTGACATTTTCAGATCCAGTCTTTTGCGCCTTAAGATGACTCGAATACCCAAATAGGTTTTTGCTGGCAGAACAAATGCTGGGATGCAGATCGAGCCAGCTTCGATTTCAGTTGAAGGAACGCAGAAGAATATAAGGCGTTCATATCACGTACGTTTATGGGATTAATCTTATCCGGGAAAAAGTGGAGTCTCCATAAAGATGATGACAGCAACGATGACAAGACAGGAGGTTGCGTATATACTTGACTGCGTTACGTAACGCTCACATATCCAAGATGCTTTATCTGTAGCCATCCACTAATTCGCCGTAACACATAAATACACTAGCCGCCTGTTTTCTTAGCAACAAAACAGCACATGTCACAGAGGATTTGTCAGATACACACTTCTGAACTCATTAGACAGTGTGAGCATCGCAGGGATTTTAAAGCCCACGCCGATGTTTAACTCAGTGCAAAAAAACCTCAAACATACCCGATCAGATTAAATTTCATTAGTTTCATTGGATAATATTTTAAGCCATATTTATATAAAGTCTCACAAGGTTTTTGAAACTTTTTCTTTCTTTTTCCCAGCAGCTTCACTCTTTGTTAGTTTTTGTCTTTAAAACACTGTTTTGTTGACATTTCCTTTACTTAAGTGCTCATTGCAAACACAGTACACAATCCCAGTGAGTAAATACTTTGAGAAGATTTGTCTCATTATTCTATTCCTGCATCAGAGACTGGGGGAATAACTAATTAAAAAGCAAGTCACAGTAAACTCTTTCTGTCTCTCTGGTCATCAGCCAGTGAGGTAGTAAAGCCAGCTTAGCATCCCTGATAGCTCTATATTTAGGTAGCTTACTGAGAACCTTCTGTGTTTGTTTGTGAGCTTTCAAACTGTGAATACGTTAAAATCCCAAACAGTAATCTGAGCCGCTAAAAGCTGTAGTTAAAAACAAACAAACGTTGAAATGATGAATTAAGAAAAGGGGGAAATAATCAATGAAACATCAGTGCGTGTAAATCGTACATGTCACTCAAAACAGTTGTGTGCATCTCATCGTATCAGATGCTGATGCCGCCGCAGAACAGCGCTCATCTACAGCGTCTTCCGTTACTGTAAGGCGAGCAGCTCTCATAATGGCAGAGTGGTCGAGAGTCAAACAGAGGTGAAAGTAGAAATCGGCGCCGTCGTCGTCATTGTGACTGCGCATAAGTAACACGCTGTTGCTGAGAGCGAGTGTGGATGGGCATTAATGTGACAGTTACACAGCAAGGTGTGGAAGACGGCCTGTCTGCTGTCCTGTTGGCTTAACCTTGAACATATTCATTCACGCACACACACAGCTACAGAGGACGTGATGGTAGAGGGCATCCAGAGTTTACAAGGGAGGTCAGTGTGTCTGTGTTTTGTCTTCAGGAAGAACAGCAGGGGGAGAGGGAGACTCGCAGGGTAGCAGTGCTTTAATGTCTCTCCAGAATTTTTTTTGCATTGCACTTTACAGCTTGAAATTATTGCGGGTATTAATTAAGCCTTTTTCTCTTTGGTGGAGGAGATGTTTCCAGTTTTGTGGATTATAACAAAAGAAAACATAAGGCCAAGTTAAACGAAGCCGTGCGGTGAGGTGAAGCATGGGGTGAAGTAAGAACCCGATAAATGTTGGATCCTGATCACTTTAAAAGTGCGAGTTAAGGCATTTGGTGCAAGTCTTAAAGTGCCCTTCTAATTTTTCTGACTCATGGTCCTGCCTTTCCTTCCAGTTGGTGCACTGATGATTAGCTGTCACTGTGTGGGGGTGCATTACTACTTTGGAAGGTGGATGCATTAACAGCACAATGCAATAAGCCGTGTTTTATGTGACTAATGTTTCTTCAGGTGGAGTTTTAGGATGTCTGTCTGACTGCAAAGTTAATTCCCCCTCCCACTCATGCCCCACTCTGCTCTACTGTATGATTAGGCCAGTCAGATATGGTCATCAGCACTAACTGACACCGATGATACTGTTAGCTCCGTGTGGAGGAGGGTGTGAGGTTAAGTTGTTAACATTCAGTCACGAAAGTTCATATTTAGCACTTAGCTAACCAGCAGTGTGTTTTTTTTTTAAATGCTTATTTTATATGTGATTGCATAAACCACGAGCGTCAAACTTTCCTCCAAGTTGCATTCAATTTTTTTTTTTTCAATTTAATTTTAGTCATGTCCTGCTTCTGAGATGCTGCTTGCAGCTGCAGAGCTTTCGTGATGTCGAGGTGTCAGACTTCGTTAAGTGAAGTCACATCTGTCTCTAATAATTCCCATAAAAGCTGTTGGTTCATTTCCTGTTCCAGCTCATGACATAGCGATGCTTTTAAATAAGAGGAGATATTCACTGATGGGGACATTTCAGGAAACTGGTGCAGGTGACCCAGTTTCTAATTTTAGTTGTGACATTTCTGACTAATATTTTGTTGTTACCTGACTGCCAGCTAACCTGGGTATGATTGTGGTATATTTGAATCCTTTTGAATCTTTTACCAGTTGTTAATGGCTTAAGTATCAACATTTAGAAGTTACCAGCCTGTAATTATTGTTTGTCTGCAAGGCAGAACCCACAACTTGACAGTCTAATTACAGCGTATCTCACCTGAAAATGAGATGACACACTGAAAAAACAACTGCATCCTACCTGCATCTCACACAACTTACAATTTATTCTACACGAGGTCATTGGTTAATATTCTGGAAGCTGCTAAAAGCTCAACACTGTGTGGTAATCTCTAGAGGCAAATACATTTAATATGTCATGTTTCTTTTTTAATTCTTGACTTATTTTATAACAATAATGAACCACTACATTAAATATAACTAGCCATTATTGACATTCACACATAAGTTATTTTATCAGTTACCTGGTTAATATTTTTGTCTGTAATTGAAAAGAAGCTTTTAAAAATCTGTTGATAGGCTGAGTTCATGAAACTACAGTACTGTGCAAAAGACTGGACCCTGTCTCCAGAAATGTATAACACATGAAATAATAGGTGGCTGTTAAGAAGTCATTCTTAAGGAAGGGAAACAGGGAGAAAAGGCCGAATCCAAATTTGAAATATCTGGTTATCAAATCGTCATCAGTTTGCATGGAGGAGGTCAGAAGAGAGGTGCAGCAGTAAGGGTCCGCTGCCATCTGTAAAACACGGTGGAGGCTCTATCATGGTTTATGGTTGCATTTCAGCCAGTGGTGTTGGGATTTTCCCAAAATTGATGGAATGGATTGTCCTCCCTCTAGAGCCCAGACTGAATCAGTCTAATCATCTCGAGAGAAAACAGAATAAAAGGCAGCCAACATCCAAGGAAAAGCTTTAAATGTCCTTCAAGAAGCCTGGAAAAATATTCCTGAGGACTACTTAAAAGAAGGCTCAGACTGAATGAAGGTGGCCGTACTAAATATTGACTTTCAAACTCATTCAAATTGTACAACTTGTCTCATGTGCTGTATTTCCACGTATGTTTGCACGTGCTTCAATAAGTCACTGCACTTGTTTCCTGTTTTTCCCTGCGACATATAAAGAATTATGAGGTGGCTAAAGACTCGTACAGTACTGTGGATTTCTTTAAATCAGATGAAATCACAGAGCCTAGAGATATTGTGTTTACTCTATGCTTACAAAAGTAATAAAATAAAGTAAAAACAGAATTTAGAGAACGTAGAACTAGAGAATCTGTTTGTTTTTTAATTTTTTTAAAGAAATTTCTCATCATTATGTAGTTCCAATATTTTTAGGTGGAAAAGTGATCAAGTTCATTACACATGTAAAATATAATTCATGTGTCTTAGACAACAGACAACAGCAGCACAGCTCAGTCTCCTCTCGTCCTCTGCTGTGTTTGTGTCGAACTGCTCAGACCGCCGCCTCCAGTATCCGTTACCTCCTTAACTAAAGCTGAAGGTCAGAGAAAAGGTTGACCAGGAACCTTGACTGTAGACGAGATGTAACAGTGTCACACCGATGTGGACTAGTTTGAACTTTGTGCAAGATATGAGTGTATTTATAACCCAGCAGCCTGCTTCAAATGTGCTCTTAATCAGCGGGAGAGCAAGTCGAGAAGCATGTGTCTCTGTTTCAGTGGGTTTAAAGTAGTGAGCGCGTTTAAGGTGTCATTGATGGCGCCAGCGTGTGGAAAGTGTAAATATTTAAAGGTGTGCATCGTCACCCTCTATGACCCATTTCTCCTTTTTCTAATCTATTCATGTTTAACAAACATAAAGAGGTGTTACGCCTGAAAAAATGGCTGAGTTATATTAACGTGGACATCAAGCAGATGGTCATATGGGCATTTTTTTAAGTGCAGGTCGTGTTTTCAGTTATTTGTGTCAAATATGTTGACTTTCCTCTAACTTTAAACAAAACCTCTCCGTTTTCCCCTCTCCTCAGCTGAGCCTCTTCCTCTGATGGACCTGTGTCGGCGTGCGGCCAGAGTGGCGCTAGGTCGGGACCGGCTTCAAGAGATCGAGCGCCTTCCTCTGCCCCAGTCCTTAAAAAATTACCTCCAGTACCAGTGACTGACATCTGTAGAGCCAGCTGGGAATACAAGGAAGTCCGAAGATGAATGATCGATGCAAGCATGTCCACAGTGGGAGCGCCACAGCTCTTGCAGATTTCTAAAAGGATGGATATAAAGATGGTGTCTGAACTGACGGGGGTCAAACAAAGAATAGGACAGCACCAGCTTCTTTTGGATTTTGAGCTGCTTTTTTTCATTCGCGCAGAACTTGAAATAAATTCTTAATGATGGCGTCCCATCAGTGTCTCACTCATCCAGAATAAAAGCCCATCCTCAGATGGCACAGCGTGGTTAAGCAGTCGAAAAGACTGTGGTAAGACGACCACCGCCACCTAGTGACGGGAATAAAAACAGCACAGAGAAAGCACACTAAACCCATCCACGGAGGCCTTTCTGACGTGCAGTCAGCGACCATTATCATTGCTGTTGGATCCCATAGAGAGTGTTCGTGATCTCCACTGGCGCAGGCTGCAGAGTCCAGATGTCCAAAAGGATTTTAGCACTAATGTTTTTATCAGATTGACATCGGGCCGCGACCAAAAGCTCACACTGCATACAGAGCACATCAAAGTGTGGCTAATGGGCTCTATGCACAGTTTGAAAGTTAGTATGCCAAAAGATATGTCCTGGCTTCAGAGAGACATTAGTTAAAAGATAAGCCCTTTTCAGACATGTAGCATTTCTGGCCCTTTTAAATGAAGACTTATAAAGATATTCGTAACAACTATACACGCACATAATGTTCGTCACGTTATGAAGAAAAAGTGCTCTCTTGCACTGATAGTAAAAATTAGCTTAAGGCGGGGGGGGGAGTCACTAGTTCTCACTCAGTTTTAAGATGTTCTAACATATGACAGATTTTAATCTACTGTTGTTTTATGAGATTCCAGTAGAGCTATATGGAAACCGTTTTACATACAGGATGTTTCTGATCCTGTATGTGTGGAAATCAATGAATTAGTTGACTGATTTAACCAAACGGATGTTTAGGCTGAGATTTCTGCCGATTTTTGTTTATGGTGCAGAATTTTCAAAAAGCTATAAAAAAGTAAAGTGATTCATCCTTTGCTGTGTGCAAAGTCTCTGCAACCAAAGCTTGCTCTAATGTGATTGATCAGTAGAACTCCAACAACATGTGCACTACTAACTGAAACCGGAGTGCTCCCACTAAGCAAAATCTTGTCCCTTGATTCAGCATATTTCACATACAGAATCTGGTACTATCATAGTGATCACCCTGAACAAAAGCTGAGAAATTAAGTGTATTTAATGTATAAACAACTTTAATAAGTTAGATTGAGCTCATTAACTGTACTTCACTGCCCTACAAACTACAGATTGTTTGAATATGGAGCTCCCAAAACATCTGGAGCAGTGAGGCTTTCAGTTGTAGCAGATGTAGCTGACGATCACCAACAATAATCAGCAGCCTGTCATCAGATTTTTAGTTTAGTGGAACTGCTGTGCGTGTCTGAAAGGGGCCAATCATGCTTGTTGTGTAAAGTATTGGAATTTTTTTTACTTTCTTTTTGTTTTTTACGGCACTGCGAACCATTCCTCACCAGACACTAGATCATGTATTACGATGTCATCTCACAACCAAAGTATATCACAGGAAGCTGCAGAGTGCACGAATGTATCTGCGAGCTGCAGGTCGCGGGCCGGACACGCTGTTGGCACGAAGACGCCACCTGCCGCTGTTTGTAGCACCCTGCTGTAGCTCACCGCGGGCGGACGGTATCCGTCGCGCTCGCCGCACAAATGTCTTAATGACCACGAACGACAAACTGACAGGGGCGGATCTAAGCCGACTCGGTCCGCGACTCGAGGCTGTAGCAGCGCGGGCGATGTGCTGCTGGCTCATAATAGGATGCAGATGACCAATGCACAACCACACACGTGCTCACTGAAGACCAATCACGTTTTCTTTCCAATTAATGACTTAAGTCACTTTTTTTTTGGTTTGATTTTTTTTTTTTTACTCTTGGGTTTATATCCTTCATTAATATTATTATTAATATTATTATTGTTATTGTGAGTGTGGGGGTCTGACTGATGACGGTAGGAAGACGATGTTTATTTATAACAGGCTAGTTCTGTTTGTTTCATTAAACTGATCATTGATGGTTACATTCAGGTAAATTAAATGCAAAGATGCTGACGATGAAGGGAGAGAAATTAAAAATTGTTTGTTCGATGCTGCTTTTATTATTATTAATATTATTTTATTATTATTAATATTATTATTATTTGTGATGGCGGTGGTCTTACCTCCTGTTTCTGTAGGTTAGGATGGGGGAGGAAAGGACCTGTTCACGTACGTAGTCGAATGTATGGACAGACGGTGCAGTTGAGATGTCAACAGACATGAAATGTGAATAAAAGCCAAGTGAATTTCAAACGAAATCTCTGTGTTTCTCTTCTTTACTTCAGCTCGTAAACTGGGCCCGAAAACAGCAGACTGCAGGAGCGTTTACAGTGCTAAAGTCAGCCTAAACACATCTTACAAGAAAAAAGGTGAATAAATAAGGTGCGAGTCCGTTGGGTCGACAGTTTCAGCATCTTTAATTGCATCTCCGGGAGCATTTTATCTCCCAAGCAAGGCTTTGGTAGGCAAAATTGGGCTATTAAGTATTTAGCTGTAAGTTCTTGTCAAGTGTGCAGTTTCCACTTGAGGACGTAAACGGCTAATGCTGTACTCATCAGCTCCTGCAGCTGTAAATACAGCTCACGCTCAGCCGGAGAGAGATACCGATGCCCTAAAACGTCCGGAGCGCAAACGCAAACATTACCGAGGCTCACTGTGGTTTTAGGTGTCATATTTCCGCTGCACAATCTGAAATCAGACTCCCACTGAAACATCATTAGGTCCAGGCGCACCATATCTCAGCACACAGGGGACTGTTTTGGAGATCAATAGCAGACAGACCATGTAATGATGCTCCTGCGTCATCATCCTGCCATAGATGGATCCAACACTTAGTTTAACAGGACATTGTGTATCCTTAAACACACACTCACAGACTCTTTATGTCTAACAGAAGGCAGACCATCAGCAGTTTTATCTGCCTAATGAGTCACATGAGCATAATCTTGCTCAAGTCATTCGAGATCAATTCACACAACAATTTCAAACTTGTGTAGCTTGGAAAATGACCTCATATAAACATCTCCAGTTCCACGTCTGTGCTCTCGCCAAGAGTCCGAGCAAAAAGTAAAGCAGCTTAGTGAAATGTATGGTGTGACAAAAATCTGGAGAGCACAGCAGAGGCAGGCATGAGTATCATGTCTTCGGTTGTAAAATCCTTTTAGCTTATACTAAAATATCTGACCTTAGAGGAATACAGTGCCTGCTGTATCCAGTCTGTTCAAAACATTTGACCCTCATGCTCGCTAAAGCAGAGAATTGGCAACAAAGCTGCTGTTATTTTCTATTCTGGGACTTGGGCAGGAAGCAGAGGTGTGAAAAGGGTTCGCGACACAACGCGCCTTTTTTCCTCCCCGAGTTAGATAGTTTGGCCTCAGAGTGGCGATAAAGACCAGGAGAGAAAATGTTTAAAGTGGAGAGCTATCTGAATAAACAGCAGCGACATCCTTCAATATTTTGCTTTCCTGTCATCAGTTTTTAGATAAAAAAAAAGGGACTCGCTGAACAAATGTGCTGAGGGAAACAAACATTATGTGTTGCCAATGTAGCTGAGCGAGCCAGAGCACTCATCACATAAAACTGTTATGACTGTGACCATCTGGGGCTGCATGGGCTGTTTTGGCTGTGGCGCTACAGTGTTTTTCAGTGTGCTCATACCAGCCCTGAAAAAAATCAACACAGAGAGACAAAGAGAAGAAGGAACTCCCACTTTGCCTTAAAGCAAGGAGAATGTCACTTCTTAGCCAGAAGAATAATAATTACGTGCATTTGCACTGCAGCCTCTCATCTACCCCAGCAGATCAGCACACACGCAGCGGTCCATTAGTGAAGTAAAAAACAAAACAAGAGGACAGGTTGAAACGCGAAGGAAAAGAACAGGGATGAGAAACAGGACCCTTTGCCTGATAACAGGGTTGATGGTGTTGCTATGGTGTGTGACACACATACGAGGGACTGTGTGCGTGCAAGTCTGTAAGTGCGTCGGAAAATTAGTAGGCAAAGCACAGAAACACACACATACTATATGTCCGTAGTTTTTCCAGCCAATGCTGGAACAGTCCAACAGGATGAAACTGTGTTAATCCTGTGTTTAAATATCCTAACCCATTCCAGAGGGTGTGTTTGATGTGTGTCAGAGCGTGACAGTTTTTGTCCACTTGGTTTCATCCCTCAGTGTTAAAGTTGCATATCTTGATCATGAGTGTTAGCATATCCTTGTCTTTGGATAAATATGGGGAACATCCATACATCCATCCATCGGTTATTCAATTCCACTCTGGCCAGGTTGCCGGGGAACAACAACATAAAATTAATTTACAGTGAAAAATCCAATCAAGAGATCTACAGACTATAAAAAACAACAACACATATTTGCAGTAAAAGAGCTGAACAAAGTCAATAGCTATTAATTGCATTCTGGCACCTCTGAGGTCCATTACAGTGTTATTGAACATGCGGTGCTCTTCAGTTAAGAAGGCACATTAAGCTACTAATTAGTCAATTGCATTTCTTCATCCTCAGGGATCCAGTGTGTACAGAAGTGAACAGTCAGCAATACTGTGAACACCAAGCCAGAACAAAGCTGCAACTCTTTATATGCACAAGATCTTAGTGTTTAATAGATCCACTTTAATGAGTGCCGGTCAATGAAAAGCTCTGTGGGATCACCACTGACTGACCACACGCTGAGGCTTCTGAACACTTCTTGCAAACTTCAAGTTAAGAGTCATTTTAGGATGCTTATGAGACATCAAAGCGCCAATGACAAAAGTTAAATATGCTTTAGTTTAGGCTCACACATACTTTAGTTTAGGCTCACACATGCCAACACACATGTGTTGGCATGTGTGAGCCTAACACAAAAAGTAAGGAAATTTGTATTTGTGCGATTATTTCTTTGTTGTAGCAATGCTTCTTTGCAATAAATCATATTCTGTTCCAAAGCCTGTTTATTTCACTTAAATGGTCCCACATTTGTTGAGCAGCAGAGTTGAGTATGCAGGTTGCACCCATGAAAAACTTGCCAAATCT
>NW_005187405.1:1572157-1663739 GCF_000239375.1 Pundamilia nyererei
AGCTCTGGAACAAACTTCACACAGCCAATGTTATATTCAGTAAGGAGTCCAGATTCTGCCTACAATAGTTGGATGAAAAGGTTAAAAGGTGGAGAAGACGCAGAGAAAGCTATCCTGATTATGCACTAATAGGTTAACACCTTAGGTGGAGGAAGTGTGACGGTGTGGGGCAGCATCTCCCTCGCTGGAAAAAAAGGCTTTTAATCATGGGAAGTAATCTCAATGCAGAGAGATGTCTGCAACCAGAGGCAATCCCATATCTCGTTGCCATGGACAACCAAACTTTGACCTCCATGTTTATCCCAGACTACCTACTGCCTGCAGTCCTGACCTCAACCCTGTTGAAAACTTGTGTGATCAGTCTGGGCGTGCTGTTTGTGCCAAACTCTTGAAGAATGGGATATCATCCCACAGCAGTGTGTGACCAAGTTGGTCACCAGCATGAGTAGACTGTGGCAGGCTGCTGTGGTGGTGTATGTTTGTCCATATGCTACTCAGGCCCCTTTTTGCTAAATGAATCCATTTTTAAAATTGCCAATATGTTTCTTGTTTCTTCAGACTTCAATCACCCAATCCATTAAACGACACCGAAGAAGAGTCAGCAGCAGAATAAGCTGTTTGGCATTGGCAGAGAAGATTTGGCAAGTTTTTCATGGACACAGCCCACACACTCAACTCTGCTGCTCAACTCACAAATGCATTTGTCTTACAAATGTGGCATGATTTAAGGGGAAATAAACTGGCTTTCCAACAATATAAGATTGACTGCCAAGAAACATCGTCACAGCAAAAACAAAGTGTGAAGTTTAGTTACATGTACAGTTTGGCTTTCTGCAGGAAAGCTGACAAGTGGCTGTTTGTTTCATTTTAAAATATTGCAAGATAAGATTAAACTTACAACCTGTTTAAGAGTGCATAAATTCATATTGGTATGTGTTCCTCTTCATCAGCCAACAACCGTGCATGTAACAGTTTTCTGTTTTTTGTGGAGTTTTCGCAGAACTGATCTCTCAACGTGCAGTCATTGGAAGGTGAGTTAGGCCTTCCACCAGCAGGGGGCAGTAATGCTTCACAGTTGTGAGCTGAACCTTGTAAGATCGGTTTGCATGTATTTAGTATGTATTTGTATTAATGTGAGATTTGGCAGGGGGCGAGAATAAAGAAAAAAACAAGTAAAAATGTTGCATTGGGCGCTTCAGTCGATTTCTTTTCTTTGTGTACAGACTGTGATCAGCTGACCTGCTGCTGCGCTGACATTTAGTGCTCTTTGCGGATTTAGCCAGCTGAAGTCAGATATAAGTAGATGTTACATGAGCTGTATGACTGATTCCCAACTCCTGGATAAGACAAAGCGACTATAAAAGGTAACCAAGATGATCGGATCAGTGTTACCTTACACTGAGCAGCTACATCTATATTTTTATATACAGCATAAACCTGCTCTTGTTCTCCAAACAGCTGTTGTCCTGTGGCACAATCATTACATCATGTTCAGAGCTGTGTCTCTGAACATGTTGCACACCCCAGGGCAGCAGCAGCAGTCTCCCTCGCTCTGGACACGCACAGTGATTCACAACTGTTGTGTTTTCAATATGTCCCAGTTGCACAATATTGCATCACTGAATGCACACTATCCCAATCAGTGAGAATCTTTACCACAACATTTAGCTTTTTCTAATTCAATAAAAATGAATATTAAACGAGTTTAGATTAATATTTATCTTTTTTTAATGAAAAAGTAAGAACAAAACAAAAAACAAATAAACATTTTAATCTAAGAAATTGATCAAACAAGCAGCTGTGAAGCCGAGCTGTTTAGGGCAAGGTGCTTTTGTTTTTGTTGCTGTAGCGCCCTCTAGTGACCAAAGGAAAAAGCGTTTTCCCAATAATTGTGCCACCACTTTTGTGACATGTTGATATTGATATATATATGACATATTTGATTAAATCTCCAAAAAGTTATAAGAACATACATTCAATTTCATTTATATAGCAGCAAATCGCAACAACAGTCACCTCAAGGTGCTTTATAGTGTAAGATAAAGACCTTACAACAATATGAGAGAAAACCTCAACTAACAAATGACAAATGACCCCCGTTAGATGTAATGATTAAATACAAACACACAGAGTGAAGAGTTCAGTGAAGAAGAAACAGTCGGTCCCATCATAGTGTGCTGTTAACTGTGCCTGTGCCTTTACTATGCATATGAAAATAGAAACTGTGAAACCTGAAACTCCAAATTTAAACAAAAACGGGCAAATAGCTCAAAGGTTACACAATAAAAAGCTTCAATCCTTTGGTGAAACTAGAGTGCTTAAGGCAGAAACATGAAAAACAACAGAAAGGAATCAGGAAATGGTTTGACTAATACGAGTCTGATAGAGGATACACCACGATGATGAAGGAAATAAAGGTTAGTATTTGCAATTACACCTGCACCCGCTGACAGAAACAGAGAGAGGCTGACAAATTGTTGTAGCGTCAGCTGAGTGCTGCACCTTGTGGCACAGCATGACCCAGCTGTTTTGGCACGTGGGGTCCTAAAACGACTGAATATGCAGAAATAATCCTTGCTAATAATAACCTGCTATGCACATACAATATGTTCTGGGCAATTATATGAAAAACAGTCCAGTGATTATTTTAAGGGATGAAGACAAGGATCATTTCAGGATTGTCCCCCCTCCAAAAAATAGAAGATGCAGGTAAGTGATTGAAAATTCAAAGTTCCCCCCAATTTATTTTGGGACCTTTTAAAAACTCTTGTTTCTGAGTTTTCAAACTGCTCACCTCGTGCACGAACCATTTTGCAGATTGAAAATCTATTACACAGAGCATCTTCCTTCCTTTTGGCTCAGAGGCAATTTGAATAAACACAGTGATTCCATGTGAACCCCACCTGCCTCTGTCTGTGTAAGCCTGTAATGAAAACAAATGAAACACACAGGCAGCCAGCTCCAGCATGATGCATTCATGCAGCTGGCCAACACCTACAATGACAGCTCATTAATTATTCAATTTATAAGCTGCTCGACACACACACACGCGCACACGCATGCACACACAGTGCACATCAGGTCAGGTGTATAGCGTAGAGACAGGAAGGAGAGCTTTGTAGAGTCTAAAACAAGTCTTTATTGGTCAATATACAGGAAGCAGTGGGATGACCACTAAAGAGAGAGAAATCCCAACCACAGAGTTTACAAAAAGAAAAAGAAACTGATATATAAAATAAGTGTCTTGAACATTTTTACAGGGTTTGTTATTATATGTAAAAGAACCTTTTTTAAATCTTTAATCTTCAGAAGCATATTATGACAAAGAGGGAGAGAAAAAGGAAACAAGGCAGTTATTTCACAATGATGACATCACAACCACAGGCCAACAGAAGGAGGGACAGGTGAGCAGGACACATAGTATCAGAGAGCTCAGTGAGAGAGGTCGTCATAGATACTGTCCACACACGAACGTGTGACCGGTGCTTTCCTGTGAGCAGAGATGGGAATGTCACGGTTTCTTTTAGCTTTTAAACAAACTGGAATTTAATTTTGTCAGAGTGAGTGTTAATCAATAATGACGCCGGTACAAAGAGGAATGACTGTAAGTGAAGTATCCACTTCTTCTTGTAGCTGTGGTGAAGTTGTGCAGGAATGTGGATATACTGTATAAGCGCTGCTTCTTTTCTCCTAAATTTACCACCGTTTCTGTCAACATCTACGCACGACTTCAAACGGGCGCTCCGACAACTTTGCACAATGAATTTACTTTCCTTTACATGAGGGATAAAAACAGCACGCTGATATCTGTGGGTGTCCTTTGCTTTGACATGAAAGCCTGTGTTACAAGCTGCAGATGTGGACTTCTGCAGCCAGTTTCACAGACGCGCCTGTTGCAACTGAACAAAATGGGAAAGAAAATCCTACTTTGTTGGTTTTGCTAAAGGCGAGATCCTACAGTATATAACTCATTATAAATTGTTGGCATCAAAAGCTATTTTATTTGCTCAAGGACGCTGTACACAACATAAGACATCACAGCGGCCTGACTCTGAGACAAGTCTAACTAGATAAACTCGTGACAAGTTAGGTGTTTGTGAAACCGGCAGGTCTAAGATGAGATGCTACTGACTGATAGATGGGAGGTGCAATGTATATTGTTTCTGGAAAATGATCAATACTAGGCACTAAAGTCAGGATATTATAGCCTGTTCTGCATCAATTCTATATCTGTCTCTTATATCTGGAGTACCCCTGTTTCTGTGCACCGATCCTTTATGGTAGGTCCATAATTGCATAGAGGACTCCCTTTACTATGGATAAAACCAAAGGAAACATGGGGTCATAGTGGCAAACTGCAACATTTCTGTATCACTGCATGTGCTGAGTAAAAACCAAAGTTAGCTACTCCTAAACAGTAAACATTTGGGCCACAGCACGGATAGATCTGGCACACACACACACAGATGCAAACAATCAGCTTCTAAGCTAATGGAAAAGTGACTGTTTTAGCTTCAAGATAATCCAAAGAAGAAAGATTCAGTTCAAAAATTGATATTTCTACTTTGTTCTGTACATGCAGTAAATCAGGACAAATGTGGAATGTTTCTCTTTAGTGTCCAGGCCACAGAACCACAGACTTTAAGGACATAAACGTGTTGTGGTTGAGAAGAGAGGAAACACAGAGAGAGCACAGCTATGTCATACCTACTATCAGGGCCATGGGAATTCTACGTAAAGATGTTACAGATACATGAACTAGCTGATGCGTAGATGGATAGACCTTGCTGTTAAATTGTTAAAAACAATCAGTTTGATGGATAAAAGATTTAAAAGTAACGGAGGATACGATACACATACTGAACACTGGGATAAAAGTCAATTTTAAGCTTGTGTTTCGTATCAGTGTCACATCATTTAAGATCTGGCTCGTGGCTCAGAGTTTGGGACTGAATTTATAATGTGCCCACATAATAAATGACTCGACTGTGCTTGTTTGACATATTTTTCTCTGCTTTACTGGTTGTGACGTGAATAATGATGCACACACAGACAACGATTTCCATTCAGTCATACGCCATGTTTGACTGCGTCCAGCAGGGGGAGATGTTACATTAAAAATGACAACATGGGAAGATTAGAAGAGTATTTTCCAGCAACAGATTGTAAATTATTTCATCAGTGTGTGTGTGTGTGTGTATACCTTTACAGAGCATGAAGGAATGTCTGGTTGATACGTGTGTGCTGTGTATTTTTATGTGTGTGTCCGATGAGAATGTGCATGAGCGTGTGTTTGTGCACATATGTGTTAATGTTTACATGTTCGTGATCAGTATGTTATGGAGGAACTGTCCCATCCGAGTTTCCCCTTCTGCTTTCTCTCTTTAGCAGCTTCTCTCCCTTCATCATCATCTTCCTCTTCATTGCTGTTCTCCGACTCAACACTTGTCACTCCTCCCACCAGCTCTTCCTCCTCCTCTTCTTCCTCCTCCTCATGTTCTTCTTGCCTTACCTCATCACCCAGAGCCTGAGGTCCTCCTATGTTCTAGAGAACAACAAACAAAAATCAGCGTATAAACGACACAACTGCAGGTACGTTCATACTGTTAACAAGTACTGTGGACATTATCTTCAGTCTTCCACTCTGTCCTTCTTCTAAAGAAAATACCCTGATAATGGCATTAAATGCTAAACCACATCTTTCAGAGTTACCTCCATGGGGTTGACAGTGATGGTGAGCGCAGAGTTGTCCCACTCTTCCTCAGCATCTTTGACCTCATCTTCGTCCTCTCTCGACCCTTCCTGATGTGTGGCGTGGATCCTGTAGACTCCAATAACCACGATCACTACCAGTGCTGCGATACAAACCACGATAACAACTGTGGCTGCAGGAGGTGCCGATCCTGTAAAAAACAGTGATTAAAGTCATTATGCGCACACACACACACACACACACACACACACACACACACACAATAATAATAATAACAGTGGTTTCCTATGATACTCATCGTTTCCCTTAAGTTCTCTAACAATCCTGTAAAAAACGAATGAAAATGCTTTACATCGGAGTAACAGAGTACAAGTAAACTAAATGTTCAATAGAATCATAAATTAGAAATTGCAGTGGGGCCACAGTAGTGACTGAATTTACAATTTTGCTATTCAACTGTTTATTTACTGTTATGTTATCTATCTTATGTATCTTCTTTGCTAAACAACACAGTTAGCTAGCTTGCGTGCATTTATCAAACACTTGGTTTTTATACTTTTAGCTATATTCCAACTGTTAGTTTTTAGTAAGCTACCTTCCTGATCAAAGCTTTCAATCAGTTGTTTTCAGATTAGTTTAGCTAATGTGTCCATGTCCTCCCCCCCAGCTCACGCAGAAGTACCTCACGGGGGAACCTTATTCCCTGGTTGGAAAACATCTCTTGTTTAAAGCGAGTTCTTCCTTTCCACAGTGACCAACTACTGCTCAGCTTTTATCCTGTCTTCCAGGACAGGATAAAAGACAGCATGTCTCATTCACACAAGTATTTTTCTATATCTAAGTGCTTTCTATCTATCTCACATCGGCACACATTCTCACTCCAGTGAACACATCAGCAGCAACTGAGTGTTCACTACTTTAATCAAACCACCAACCTTTCAATTAGTACACGACCTGCTCTACCTCCTGAGAAACAGTCACCCACAGGCGACCGTTGTTAAGGACCAGCGCTTTATAAATGAACTGGACTCTATTTGTGTCTTACCTGACATGTGAGAGTTGAGCGAGTGCATCATGAGTGGGTGATGGACGGGTCTCATGTACTGGGGCTGGACAGCCATGTGATTGGCGTGCTCCACAGGTGCCGAGTGGTGAAGAACACTGACCTATGCAGAACAAATAGAAGACGAAACAGGATAACATTGAAAGATAAAACAAACAAACCATAAAAATAAGACAGAGACACTTGGTAGATAAGAATGTATATATATCAAACTCACCTCCAAATTGAACTCGTTGCTGGTGTAGCGACCGTTGAGCTCCGAACAGGTGAGTCTGAACCTCCTCTCACTCAGATTGGCTGGTCGCCAGTTCCTGTAGCGCACTTGCCTCAGTGCCTGCTCATAGTGAGCCATGGAGTCCACACCTTGTAACACAGAAAAAGATTTATGCCTTACTAATATCCAACACATGTCATGAAGCAGAACTGCATATTGGCGACATAAATAAGCCTGTAATTAAACGACAGGGACATGTCTCAGGGACCTTTACATCTTTCTTAATGTATGATCGTCTGACTGCTGATTAAAGGGCACGCCATTTTCCAGATTTTTCCCTAAGATGAGACTGCAGAAGGTCACACAGCCTACCATAAATTGATATTCCAGAGGTGGAGTTGGTGGCATCAAGGTGTTTTCCCAGCAGAGCACTGTGTTGAATCTCTAGACTTTCTCTGTCTGGATTCAGTTCTTCTCCAATTACCAGAACATCACAGTAGTCCAGATTGTGCATTACCTCCATCACTCCTGGCCTGCGGGCTGCATGCACGCACACAAAATCACACAAGTGTGAAAGTGTTTGAAATGATAAGATGTCAAATATCCAACACATATATGGTGGAATATAAAACACCTCAACAGAAAGAAAAGCAAAAGATGATTGTAAATTAACTAAAGCATCATTAAGATGCACATATAAGCTGAGAGCATCTATAACAGCCCACTCACGTCCACCGAAGCCATCTCCCTTCATTACTGTGCTTGTGATGTGAAGCTCTTTGAAAGGTGCCACACCCAGCGGGCCCCGGAGGTCGCTGGCAGGCCTGACGAGTCGATTAGATCCAGCAATGGTGATTCTCGGTTCACTGGGCGGCAGCACCATAACTACTGCCTTGATGTCTGGGATGGAGAGACATGTGTCCTCTCCGAAACACCTGACACACACACACAGACACACACACACACAGAAGAGGAGAAGAAAAGGTTACAGGGTAGGACAGCACCTGTGTTGCTGCCTCACTGCTTACGTCTCTTGATTTTACTGCGGCGTATTTGCTTTTGTATAATTTAAGTACCGCAGCTCTGAGTTAAAGGCTCAGGGAGCGACAGGGACATTTCTTTATTCCAACTGAACCTCACACACTGCAAACCAATAAGCACAGCAGGCTAACAGTAAAATAGCAAAAATAAAAATCTTAAACCATAAACAGTGCTAGGTTTGGTTGAAAATATGGTTTTTGTGTTCATGATGTTAAGAAAAAATGTTTTAAAGGCCTAAACTTTTAGGGCTAGATAATAAAAAATGTATCTGAAATACATTTCTGAGGGCACACACACACTGATAGCGTTCAATATCACTCCTTCAATTTCCAGCTTCAATCTCATCATCCTTGAAAATACTCTTCATGTACTCTTCCTTCAAATTTACCCCTACAACATTTCACTTCTGACGTTACTGTGAAGAAGTTTCAAGGCACCCCTCATTTCTTTATATTTTACTTCAAACTTTAAGGCTTTCCGAAGGTCTTTCAAAGTTTTTCTTTGGATGTTGGCTGCTTTTTCACTTGTTTTCCGTCCTTATACAAAGGTACCAAACTCAAGGGATGACCCAGTGTTGTAATAGACAACTTAGTAAAGAAACAATTTAAATTGCATCTTTGGGCACTTTGTTACTAGCAGCCTGACACAAACACATATTTTGTTGCCATTTGTTTAGTCGACTCTACAAAAAATGTCAACACAGTCTGAAATAAAATCGTATTTTTTGTACCAATGAAGTGATTTCCAAAGAGCTGTTAGCCAAGTGCTTGACATATCTTGGCGTGGGGTGCAGTGTGTCAAGTGGAAACAAAAGAAGTGGCACACACACCAAAAAAAGCTAGAAATGGTCTCAGTGGAAGAAGCCATTCATAAGGGAGGAAACAGGAAGAATCATCTAAACCGAATGCAACCAACATCCAAAGAAGAGCTTAAGAACTACTACATGCTTTATTCCCATGTATGTTTGGATCACTGCACTTTTCATTGTCATGCCCATCTTCCTAGCGAAATATAAAAAAATAAAGGGTTGGCTCTAGACTTTTGCGTAGGATTGCATGCAATAAAACCTCTTTTTAAGTGCTAATGTATTTAGAGCTTTTTAAGATTATTTTAATTTCAATAATAATAATTTTGGGGCTGTAAGAAGATTTCTGCAGTGCTAACAGTGCCTGCCCATTTCACACCAGTATGAAGAAAAAAACTAACAGTTCAAACTTAGAAATTTATGCATATTCAATCCCTCTTAGCGAAAAACTGGTTTAGAAAATACGTTTTCAGGGGCTTTAAGTGGCCGCTGAGGTGCTTTGTTTGTGCAATCAATTTCTACTAAGGCATCATAATTGATTACCACTTCTGAGGTTTGTTGGATTGCCAGAACAGGCTGGCAACAAAAAAGAAAAACTGGCAAGAATACCAAATTCTCCATTGAGTTTGTTTTACCCACTCATCAAACAGGCCAGCTGCTTTATGAAAACATGTACAGTGCATATCAATTCAAAAGATTTTCTTTCAGTTTTTCCTGTTAAAAATCATTTCCATCGCTTTATCACGAGAAAATCTTTTCTATTGTGGACAAAAATTCTATGAAAGGATGTGAATTTCATTTTTATGTCGGTTTTATTGGGTTGTAAGTAGATTATATCACTATAGAAAAACCCAGTTTCAACTGGACTTAAGTTGAATCGGTGTGATTAGGGAAAGCGAGCAACCATGAACTCTCACCTGCACATAAAAACATCCCACTTACGTATAAAGAAATGAAATCCACAAAAGGGATGTTAGCTTTTGAGGTCTCAGATCAATCTTGGCTTGTTACCTGCCTTGACCACATGGCCTCTAGTGCATCACTTTGAAATTTGTCCGTGTGTGTGTCCTGGAAACAACACTGCTGTGGGAACTACTACACAGCAGTGTGGTAGTTCCCACAACAGTGGGTACAACCGCTGAGTACTATTTCAGTCTGTTTGTGTGTACACTGTCAGCGCGACAGGGTTGCCACCCTTCAAGAAGCAGCCTCCAAGCTGGACACAGTCCAACTCATGGATGCTAACAAAAGGGTGCCAGAAATCTCAGAACTTTACACCCCTGTCCAACATCATTTTTAATGTAACTACACATATCAGGTGTTTTTGTACCTGTTGTACAGGCAATATTTTAAAGATGGATATGGCCCAAGAAAATGTTGATAAGCTACTTATGCTGCCAGACAGGGCTTGTGACATGGAGCAAACACCCGCGGCTTTAAAACAACACAACGTCTTAAAGAATTTTCTGAACACTGTATGTGTTATGTGACTACATATTGTTGTTTTTTTCCCTATTCACGGACTGCGGATTCAACATATCTGCTGAGTGCAAAGGCGGATCTATCTGCCGTTATCTCGAGGAGCGCAGTGAAGTGTTGTCAGAGTCAGACAGCCTCTATTGTTGCTCCTGGAGCTCGCCTCACTTTATCGACCAGCACGAAGCTGATTTGACCCGCCTGCGTTTGCTGCTCAACAAACGAACAGGTGCTGCATGGCTGTGGAGACAAGACGTAAGAACATGTACCAAGCACTCAAGCTAGACACAAGTCTCTCTCTCTGGGACAGTAAGCAATATCTATATATGCAATCAAGCATGTTGCATTCAATGTGCTACAGCTTAGTGCTTTGAGGCAGATCGGGTCAGACATGAGCCCCGTAGAGGAAATCCATATCAGTACTGGGATGTAATAATGATCCAATAAGAAACGCAGGAATGAGTTAGTCTCAAAGTAGTAATTCAAACATGGGTGCCACTTACAATTACCACTGAAATCTTAAAAAAAGACATAATTCACTATTCATTATCGCACAAGATAAAAAAAGATTATTTGAATGTTTCGTCTCAAAGGGAAAGAGAAAGTGAATTCTCTGAATTTGTTTAACAAAACCCTCAGTTGTATCTTTTTTAGTTTGTTAACAGTTAACAGTTGGCGGTGCATGCACACTATATATATATATCATACAGGTACACATCATCTGTCTTGGTCTATGCACGGGAAAATAAATAATCAGCCTACTACTTGTCTATTCCATCAACTACATTTAATATATAATGTAAGGTTTCGGTCTAGTGGTGAAAATATAGAAAATATCAGCTCACCAAAAGCCAACCGAATATGAATCCAAATTCATGGACACGTTTGTCTGTTTGCAGTACTGGGAAATAATAACATGCAGGAGATTTCTGGACAAGTACTTGAAAGAGCGGCAGGTTGAGTGACTGGCATCATCATCCTGAAGTGCTGCTGCTACTAGTGAACAAAGTCAATTTAATCAAGTCAAATCAAATCAAAGGCAGAGATAGAAGCACAAGAAGAGAGAGGGAGAGAGAAGAGGGAAAACATAACAAAATAGACTCGAGCAATATGGTCTTTGCAATCACCAGGGACAGCTGGCCTGCTTATTGGTTTAATAGTTTTTACACTAATGATCCACCCTACGCCATCTCACTGAGAGCTCGGCTCTGGCAGCTGCTTTGCTCACCACTGTTTCTGTTTGTAGCTGTTTGCATTGCCTGTGACCACTACCCATCTTATGCTGACCACCTTCTTTAAACATTTTACGTTAGATTTCTGGGGATTTTCACAAACATTAAAATGTCAGAAAGAGTTTAAATCTTAATGTCTAAAGAAACAGGCAGAAATTAAAAAACAAAACAAAACGCAGAAGCATTAAATGTGCAGCTGTTCTGCACATCAAACAGGTCCCTAAATCGCTCCATTACACACTGAATGTAAGAACGGCTATCTAATTTTAACAGTTGCAGGGGGCGGCGTGTTGATGCTGTGGTTTGCTTTTGGGTAAAAAAAGGTTTTAGGTTCGAACATGCTGGTCAGCTCATGCCTTTTAGTGATGAGTTTGCTTGTTCCTTCAGTGCTTGCATGAATATTTTCCTTTTCCCCATTGCAGCTGGGATAAGCTCATTAGGCTAATGTGGGGTGACATACTCCACTATGTTATCTAGCTAATAATTATATAGCCTGTGTACTGAAAACTACAGAGGTGTGAGTTCCACTGCAGGAAGCTAAGCTAATGACCAAATCACTATACATGAAGACATCTCAGGACAAGATTTAATGCTTTATGTTATGACAGGCTGTTTTATGTCTCCAGTAAATGTTTGTGCACAAAACATCCTGAGTATTCCTCCTCCATGAATAAATCCGGTCCCACGAGATTTCCACAAGATGTGTGCGTGCTTGCACAGCGAGTACCAGTCTCTCAAAGTCAATGCACCCCTGAGCAAGATGTTAACTCACAGTACTTCCAGCAGAGCTGCTCCAAAGCTGAGCTCCTCAGTTATGAACAGGTGCACGAAAGCTGGATGTTTAAAAGCCATGGCGTGTGTTTCGTCTCTTAAATAGCTGAGATAAAAACGCACTGTCAGAGTAAATGTGCACTCACTGTACTGTAGTGGTGATATGCAGCCGTCGGAGGCCTGGTGTGGGGAACTGGCGAGAATTGATGTAGGAGACCTTGGTCATGGCCGTGTTGATGCTGTCCACATCTTCTCCTTCCACCACCAGCACAGACTGGGCCGGGTTAAAATGAAACTGGGAAAAACCAACAAACGACTTGTTCTCATTCAGATTCAAAAGTAAATCAATAAGATGATGAGTGGAGGTTTTATCAAAAAGCATGTAGATGTGGACGTCTTAAATTCAACTCCATTATATTCCAGAGATGGAAATGAAAGCGCTTTAACTTAAAAGCGGCACATAAATAAGTTATGGTGCTTTCCTTCTTCCTTTTAGACCAATACAAATGCAGTTGGCTGTTACTGCGGAGAAATAAGTTGAATGAATCCATTTTTTCCACGCACCTTTATGTCCTTAGCGAGGCTTTCAAGGGAGTTAATATCAAGACCTTCTTTGCAAGCCTGCAAACAGGAGATAACCTTCTGGGTTTCGATGCGACCCGGTCGGATCGTCAGACCCGACAGGCTACCACGGAAATACTGAGTGAACCTTGGGGTTGCTACCTCACCACCTAGTGGGGAAGAGAGAAGATATATGATGTATGAGAGGAGAAAGAAGAGAAAAGAAGAGGAAAGTACAGACGTAACAATATGGAGAAGAAAGCCAAGTGAAAAAGGGGCTAAAATACTGAAAATGTGTCTGCTTTTCTAAGGAAATATACAGAAACCATGGAGAGCTATTTCTCTCAAACTTTTAGATTAAAAGAAAAACATGAAAAAAAATTACATCAGCGCCAGCATGAAAAAAAGTACTTTGATTACTTTGAAAGTAACATTGCTCTTTAAATAGGTGTTTAAATAGGTTTAGGTACAAATTTTTAGGTTAGGGATGTGAAATGTACACATACATTAAGTGCTGTACACTCTAGATAAGCAAGAAAAGCAGACATCATGACCTACAGAATATAGTCTGCAGTATTCAAGGAAACATCGCAGGACGCAACAGAACAGCTGATTTTGACAGCTTGTCACATTGGATTTATGACTTTGACAGATGGTAGTGTGAGTTTGACCTAAAATGTTCTGCAACTGCCACAGCCGGTGGGAAATACAAACTAACCATTCATATAAGCTAAATAAAACCAGTAAGTGGAAGCCAACACCTTGGCACAGTCCTCTGTGTAAAAGGTATCACAGCAGTACAGGCTGTGGAGGTCTGTCAAGCCCTGACATCTTCTTAAGAGTGCACTTTTTTCATATGGAGAGCGTAGCAGATTTTCCTGTCAGCTCTGCCCCGTGGTACAATTTTACCACTTCTTATGACAGGTGTAATTTCTATACAGGTCTAACCCCCCCCCCTTAAGGTAAATTACTTCCTGCCTGAGTCTTTCAGGCCAGTTATGGCTTACGTGTTTGAAAATTCTCGTAAAAGGTGACAGCTCCTCTTAGAGTAATGCAAAAATGGTGGATGTCGCTCTATTTGTAGTTCATAATAAACCGAGTGTCACAAACAAGTATGTCACAGTAGCAATGAAATATTTACACAGTCTTTAATTGAATTGAATAATTGAATGTCCAGTTCTAGAATTTGATCATTATTATTTTTACTGAAACATATTGATTTTATTTTATCTGGGAAAATGACTTAACTTGTTTATTAACCCAGACAAAAACAGTGTATGTATGAAGTGGTCCTCTACTGGTGCTTCTTATTCAGTGCTTCCCCCCCTTTTCATTTCCAACTGAATATAACTTTTTAGCATTGCAGAATACTGACTCAGCAGTTTTGTTATTTAAAGTTGCTCACTCGTTTAGCAGAGCTAGGAGGTTCTCCTGGGACAGAGCTATTCTGTACAGAGGCGCTCGGGGGAATTGTAGACAGACACTGCAGATAATATTCAGAACTAGATGGCCTGCACAGGGCTGCAGGCATCTACTCCCTCAGCTCAGTCAGTGTGAATCATACAAGGGTGTATACATGTGGAGCTGAGAGAGAATGCTCAGCAGCAGTTCCTGCATCACATATTGTAACAGAAAATGTATTGTTGGTATGTGTAAGAGGAGGTCTGTATGACACGATGTTCTGACTTTATCTTTGAAGGTAGAAGGTTAGCTGAATAAGTTAAATGAAAGCAGACATGCTTAAACTTATAGATTTTGTTTCAATTAACCTAACGACAACCAAATCAATAAACCTTTGATTGATCTGGATGTCTTATATGTCTGTGTGCTGTGCTACCTCAGACTTTAGTCCAAAAACAAACAGGCTGAATCATTAGTGTTCAATTTTTTATAGATGACATAGATGAAAAAACACTTAAAATTATTCCCCAGTTATCACAATTCTACACTAATGTTTCACATGAAAAAATACAAAAACTACATGCAAAAATCTTGATCCACCTCTCATTTCTTTACATTCTGCAAATGGAAAATGGACAACATGCGGAGCGATTTGCAAACAAACATGTGGATACAGTATATCAGAGAAAAAACAGAGCTTTGGATGTTGGCTGATTGCACTCTGCTTCAATAATGTTGAGATTTGAGCTCTAGGGAGGCCAATGTATGACTGATAATAATCCATTGTATGTTTTTCTATCCAACTATGCTTTTACTGTACTGGCAGAGTATGGGATCATTGGGCATTGTCATAGTGAAAAATTCAACTTTTGCCAATCAGATGCTTTCCAAACGGTGGATCAAAATCTGGCCGTAATTTGCGGTGTTTTTATCAATTTTGATAAGATCTCCAACACTGCTGGCTGAAATGAAGCCCCAAACCATGACAGAGCCTCCATCGTGCTTCACAGACTTATTGTTGTAGCTCTCTTCTGACAATTTATTGGAAATATTTCACTTTGGCTTAATCGCTCTGTAAGACCTGTTGCTATGTCTGTTAAGGTATACTTTTACTGCATTGACGGTGTGAAAGAAGTTGTTAATAATCAGACGGCTTCAAGATGGATCAAAATTTGATGATACTTTTCTCAGCACCATTGGCTGAATTGGCCACAAACCACAACAGAGCTTCCACCATGTTTTACAGATAGCTGTAGACACTCAGACTCACATTTTTGAGCCAAAAATGACAAATTTGGATTCATTCACTCCATAAGACCTGTTTCCACTGATTTTCTGTCCAGTTCTTGTGTAATCCGGCATACTTCAGCCTTTTCTCCATTTCCTTTCCTTAAGTACAGCTTCTTGACAGCCACTCTTCCACTGAGACCATTTCTGATGAGGCTTCAGTGAGCAGCAGACAGATGAGCTGAAGGGCCAGATATATCTCACAGGTACTGTGTCAGGTCTTTTATTGGATTGGCCGCCCCCCTATTTCTCAGAGATATGACTTTCAGATACTGGTCATCTCTTTTAGACAGTTTTTTAGGCCTGCCACTTCTTCTTTTGCTATGTTTTTATAGTTTTGTGACACTTAGTAGATATATCACAATCTGTGTCTACAGTGACATAGTGTTCCTTCACATACAAAATGCAATCTAAGTTTATTTTCCATACATAGGTGGACTCTTGTTGTTCTTATAGTACATTTCTTAAACCCATACACTCAGAGCAGAGATGGTGAGGATTGTGCATTTTGGAACACAGGTGTAAGTGGGAGCAGAGAAGGCCTAATTTGCCCGTCTATCATCTCCCTTTCTTTCTACCTGTGTAAAGGTTTTTCATCGCCAAGACATGTTTTCCTGCAAAATGACATCCAAACGTGCATCTATTTTACATAGATTTGCACAATCAATCCAAACGAAATAAAACAGAGAAGAGTAGACACTGAAGAGTACAATGCCAGATACTATAGCTAGCAGACCTTGGATACATGAGTTGTGACATTTTGGAAGATCATTCAGAAAACATTTTCTTAAAAATCCTCAGGAGAGATCTCCAGATTTCAAAGACATACTCTGCATTAAATTACACATTTGCCCTTGGACTGATGCTTTTAAGCAAATATGTTTCGTTCCTGTCTCATGTCCCATTCTTGTTTTCATTGTGATTCTCTTGCATTTTATTTGGGCAAACTGACTCATTAGCGCGCTCTAGGTCAATGCATGCGTATCAACATTAGAAAATGTTTGAATATTTCAAAAAACTGGATCTTGTTTGACTCTGTTGTCCTACTCAACTTTCTCTTGAAAGGCACACACACTAATCACACCAGTAGCCGCACGCGTTTCATTCACTCTTGTTTTGCTCCCGCTGCTTCGCTGCCATTACTGCGACACCTTGAAAGAGCAGAGCCATAATTAATGTTATTAGTTACAACTGCGCGTTTCCTATTATGACGAGTCAAAACGAGAAAGGTCTGGTGGATTACCTCCAGTCCAAGAATACATGTTTCTTTGCTGCCTTCTCAAAGGATTTCAAAAGGAGTACATTATGCTGCTTTCTTTTGATTGATGCCTTTCATTTCCCACATAAAATCGCCCCACGCTCTTTTTAAAGCTTCTTATTTGCTAAAATTTCTGAATACTGTGAGGGCTGCTTAAAAAAGTCCACACCCACGGCCGTGTCGCAGATTAAATGAAATGGGACGGCGAACTCACATTTGCCGTTCAAGCTCAACGACAAATTAATGCCACAGAAATCTGTTTAGACCCAACAACAGCCAAACCGTTCTCTGGGGTTAACCTTGTAAAGAAAACAACACGCATCTTCTTTTTGCTCTCGGGGCAGTGAAAAGTACAGTCTAAATGCCTTTTTATTCCACATGTCTCATCATTATGTTGTTGATTGTGGTGAAAGGGAGGATGGAGAAATGAGAGACTCTGAAAGGCAATCTTGCTCGCTAATGGCCTGCAAAGTTATCAGTTGCGGCTTAGTGAAGCTTAAAGCGGCTTCATTGGGATGTAATAGCTGGCAAAGTTGTCCTCCATTCACTCTAGCTAATCCTTCCTTCAGGGCTTTCTCTCACAATCAGAGATTCATGGAAAGAGGCGGCAAGAGAGGGCTGTATGAAGCAAGGAAGAAAATGATGACGACAGAAAGAAAATTGCAATCAGGCACAGGATGAAACGAAATTTAAGCAGCAACCAAAATGCCATCAGGATTGAAGCGTTGGATGATGCTGGCAAGGGTTGTGAATGTGATTTAGGCAGGCAGCAAGAAAAGGATCACTACTGTCTCTTTCTCATATGAAGCACTTTATTTTTGTAATTATTCAAGTAATAAACATGACAGCAGGGTAGCTTTTATTCAGTCCAACGCGATCTCTGCACGCTCCCGTTCCCTGTCGCTGGAAACGACGGCGCAGAATTTCCTGTTTGATACCCGCTCGGCTTGTGCCACGGGAAACAGCTCGCAGGCCGGGGATGTAAATGTTAGTCTCTTTATTTATTTTCGCCTTCTTTCTCACTATCTCCCTTTGTGATTCAAATGTAATTTTAAACATCTCTGGGCTGCTCTGCCTTTTTATTGATGCGGTTTCTTTATGCTTATGATATGTTGTCAGCATTTTTCAGGCTGGTAACAACCGCGCATTAAAAGAAAACATGTTTTTGACTGCTGCACCTGCAGTTTTCGCACAGACTATTCGGTTTCTTGGAGCATAATGCATTTCATTATGCATTTCAGTGGCCTGCAATGCACACACTGTGAAATGTATTGCTTTCAATAGCGTTCCTGCACAGTGCAATTATGTCACATGTTGAGTATTACATTGTATCAGAATACGCAAGACCTGCTTTCAATTTCCTGCTTTAC
The DNA here is from genome assembly GCF_000239375.1 of Pundamilia nyererei. Classification (NCBI taxonomy): domain Eukaryota; kingdom Metazoa; phylum Chordata; class Actinopteri; order Cichliformes; family Cichlidae; genus Pundamilia; species Pundamilia nyererei. The sequence goes on from NW_005187405.1 coordinate 1,590,350, forward strand.
AAAATCAGGACAACATATCATTTCCTTTTTTTATTTATCTCATTAAAGGGATGTATGCAGCCTTGAAACAATTAATTAATCCTGGTGCTTTTAAATAAAGCATTTAAAATGGCTGTTTTTCTATGCTTATGTATGATAAACACACACACACACACTGACCTTGCCAGCAGGCGCCCACGGTCAGCTGCGTATCGATCTTCGAGGCGTGGATCGGCCAGTCATCTGTCACTAGGTAGGGTTCGTAAGTCACGCCATCCACAAAAAGAGTCACTGCAGGAAATTCCACGTTGATTACATAATAGTGCCATTCCTTGTCACAGATCTGTAAAGCACAGAGAAAAACTGTCATATTGCTATGCTGCCAGTAAATTATATGTCCTCTTAGTACGCACTGAAACACGACAACAGGCCCGATTAAAACAGAAATGAAAAAGGGGCAGCTTTAAAAATACATTACTGAAGCAATTACACATCTTTTTTGGAGTTTTTTATTATTATTAGTATTATTATGGAGCGTATTGCCATGGGGGATTATGTTTATAGGGCTGCTGTTATGAACATGATGATGTTTACTCCAAACCCAAAAGCGCATCCTTGAATGCTCCCTGCCTTTCTACCTCCAATAAATGAGACGCATCAAATTCCTCTTCTTTTCCCCGGATCATTTGCTCCCTGTCGTCAGACCGCTAATGAGGTTTCCGTCTAATGAGCTGTTCATTAAAGGCACACGGTGAGTGACAAACACAGCTGTAGAAAGAGTCGCGCGTCACACAACTTTTATCAACCTTCACAAACATTCTAGATCGTGAGAACTTATAAAGACAGAGCCTGTTCTCTCGCTTTAGCCTTTCTGTGGGGCGTTTACACGCTGACTGGGTTCTCTTCACGTGCACAGTTCAAAGACATGCAGGTCTGCTTAACAGGTGATCCTAAACTAGATGTAGGTGTGAATGGTTGGATGTCTCTGTATGTTATTCCAGCTGCCACACTGGTGATCCGTCCAGGATGTACGCTGCCTGTCGCCATGTGACAGCTGGGCCCAACAGTGACCCTGAACTGGACAAGGGGAAGAAGCCAGTATGTGTTCCTGTTACACAGAATGGAGCTTTCTAATAAAACATGCAACGACTCGTGTTTTTTAGCAGCAACAACCAGCTTTAAAAACAATAATGAAATAATATTTTCTTTTAAGTCAATATTGTATCAAGTGGCTTCTTATTACACATCTGGCAGTTACAGAAAAAAGCTGCTTTAATTTGGAGCTGTTAGAGGCCATCTAATGAAATCTAATTTTTACAGAGGCCTTAAAAATAACAATACACCAGTGAATTCAAAGAATGGCTTCAACCTCGAAGAGCACTGCAATGATTCCAAGAAAAGTCACAGGTCTAATTAAAATATCAATACGTTCTTAGCATATTTTACTGTGACAAGACTCTGGCATTTTCTCTTAGTGCATGTTAGGACAACCTGCTGTCCTGCACAGTGCCGAACACAGTAAACAGCTATAGAAATGAGAAAAAAACAAAGTTTCATGTTTTATGCTGTTAAATGGGGGAGTACAAGTATAGTTTATGGCCCAAAGCAATAATGGTACAAACAGCGCTGCATGGGGCCCTGAACAACTTCTTTCACAAATAATGAGGCCACAGTGGCTGTTTTCTAAAATAAATATTTTCAAATGAAACTGCACTTTCTTTTAAAGGTTATTATTTCTGGGCACTTGAGGTAAATATAATTTCAAAGGTTGATTCTGTCTAGACAAGAAAAGGCCAGACTGTTTTAGTTGAATCAGTCTGGTGGGCAGGATTTGGTTAAAGATGGAGGAAAAGATTGGTTTGCATGGAGCAGAAAAATATCTGCTAATTTCAGATACGAAGAGAAAACATAACAGGTGGACGGAGGATTTCTCATTAAGGCCAAGTGGCCACACACACGGACACGGAGAATAAATTTCTGCTTAAGCTTACATATAAACTAATGTAGACGAAACCTTTGTTGGAGCAACTAAGAATCTCAAGGGATGTTAGCTTTATAACATGATATGCTGACAGAGAGGAGAGCCCAGAAACTGCTCCTACCCACTAGACCTCACTTTTTAAAACCACCTTCAGATGTGATGATTCAAAATGTTTTATTCGGATGTAGTCATCACAACCTACATTTTGGTAGCATGACATTCCTCACGTCATGCCTCTTTTCTTCTTCTTTTTTTTAACCTTCCTTTACTGTACATTAAGTGAAATATTCGGGCAAGTCACCCGTGTGTTATTAACAATGACAGTGTATTTTAGTTTCATCATCTCGCATTCAGGATTTGCACGGGTACTTGACTAGACAGGCAGAATGAATTGCCACTTTCATTTAGCCGCTGGTTGGCTGACTGCCTGCAGAGGTGAGTGCATGCCTCTACAATTATCAGCACTGTTTATGTGGGTGACTGTCTCCACTTATATGGCATTATACTGCATTTTCCTAGAGCTGTGACTATGTGGAGCTTATAAAAGCACAGTTTGGGACACCAGATGACTTACCCTCTGGGTGCAATGGCCACTGCCTCTTGGCTTCCATTGTGTCCTATCAAGGCTCTTTTCTATACTCTTGTCAATGATTACAGTTTGACTACAGATAGATTTAAAGGGGAAAAAACATGCTCAAATGATGTTGTTAGACTTGTTATTGAATTGATTGGCCGATACTGCTCAGACTACAAGCAGACAACAAACAGAAATCTGAAAATTTCTGGTGCAAAATTTTGCGTCTTGCCTACAGACTGTATATTTCTGTACAAATATCAATGCCACGTAGCAGATGCAAAGATGCAGTTTGTTTTAGTTTAAGAGCTAAGGATTATGAAAATGGCATTAGTTTGCAAATGGTTCTGAATGAGTAACAAAACTAGTAAACCTAAATCCTGTAACTGAAATCTATCCCGGTGACGCTATAGTAAATGATTCATCCTCGGGGAGAACAGATAGATATCTGCAATACATTTTATGCTGATCCATTCATTATTGAATTCATATTTCAGGTCAAAGTAGCAGACTGAGCCACAGCACAGACATGAACAGAGTTAGCATGGCTACAAATCCCTTCGGCAACTCTCCATTTCCAGACAAACTATAAAAAAGTTTTGCTGTAAGGCTGAGTTATTGTGTTGTGTGTTGCTGTTGCTTTTCTCTGCTTTTGATTATAATAACTGATGGAGTGGTTTCCAAACAGAAATAAAGACGAATAACATCTATTTTTATATGCAAGTTTTCGAACGCATGCACAGTGACTGCATGCTTTAAAAATAAATATCATGCATAATGATAATGCATAATCAGACTGTATTTGAGAAATATCTCAGCACCAAAGCATGACAGAGAATGTAAAACTGAATCTGAAACCTGAACCTGAAAGCTAAAAAAATGACTAGAAATATTACAGAAAGATCACAGATCAACTTTCTCGACTAGCTTCAGTGCGAAAATTTATTTGCACATATACTCGACTACTTCATCCAAGAAAGATTAGCTTCAGAATCCAATCTCTCACTGACTTTGTTTATGCAGCTGACTGTCTAAACTGTCTAAAATAAATCGTGCTCACATATTTAAAAATGCACACACGCACATCATTAGCAGATACCATCAGCAATTCTCTGTTGCAGAGCCATGTTTGTATACGCATTGCTTGTCTGATGACATATTAGTTAGTGTGAGCTTGAAAGTACTTCTCCTCTGCATCAAAGTAACGAGACAATGAATGCTGAAACAGTTTAATGAGCTGGTCCTCGGGCAGGTTGCAGACCTGTTTAGGATGGATGCTATCATCACAGCATTCCCACAACAGAAAGAGAGAAAATAGGAGAGACAGAGGCTGAAGTGCAGAGACATAAACATCACGTCTGCACTAACATAGAAGTTCAAAATGCATTTACAGTTTTCTTAACTTTTGGGATTTCCTACCAGGCTAAATTGGGGCATTTTTGGAAAATATTTTTCAGGTCGGTTACCTGGCAGTTGTTATTTTTGCAAATTTTTCCTTTCCTACTACCAATAAAAATAAAAACTTAGGTTATATTTTTCACCCTGAATGAAAGAAACATAAGAAACAGGACATACAGAAGACACAGCGGACAGACAAACAGTCCAATGATTCAAAAATCACTTTAACAACCTCCACAGAACATCATTTTTTTGTCGTTTTCCTCCATGAAACCCTTTTGAATTCATGTATTTGCAGAGGGAATGTGCAAGTAAAAGTGCTGATTGTGGCTTTTAGGTATGACACACTTTGAATATTTTAACCTCAAACCATATTTACATTATTGACACACTCACACAGGTGCTTTCACTATTTCTGTCAGGACTTCTTGTGCTTGCTCAGTTAGCTTGTTTTACATTTTTCAAACATAGAGAACATTTGGGCATGCCACTACCGGAAAAACACAAGGTCAATGTCTTCCATTTAACTGAGTTAGCTAAGGGTTTTTTAAATACTGGCTCACTGTCAAGGCTTACTGGGAACCTTGATGGCATAAAGCCATCATTAACAAAATTAGTTTCTCTTTTTTTCTGCTACTCCAAACCAATACCTGCTATGAATCAGTCTAACAGGAAGGACGTTTTGGTAAACAATTGTTTTATTGTTTAATTTCATCAGAAAGACCAGCACATTGTGTGCAAAAATAAAAGGCTTTGTTACAATGTGACTGTCATTTCCCAGCATTCAACGCTTCAGCTTTTTTAAATAATCGGATTAAAACCCCCCCACTTAGAGCGCTCTATCAATTAGACAGAAAAATACGTGTGCTGCCTACGATTATGTCCTTAATTGTTTTGCATAGATTCAAGGACTGTACAGACAGTATCCTCTTTCTAATCATTTCTCTATCACAGTCTGGAGTAGGTCTCTTCTGACAAAGGTTCATCTTGGAGACCGTGGTGACTAAGCCTTACCTTACTCAGCCTGATTTCCTTTGTAGAGAATATTACCATGCAGCAGCAGCGGCAGTGTTTTATTGCTGAGGATAAAAAGCTGGAGATAAGCCAGTCTATCTTGTGGAGATCTGCCACGGTGTATTTACGAGAGGCTATTACATCCTACACACCAGCAGAGAAGAAGGAAGATCTTAAGAGCCACTTGGACCTAGAAAATATTGCACAGTCTCAATTCAACACGGACTCAATTGAGGTTTTTCACCCAGAAGATCCCTGGCAAAACAATTCGATGCTGCCAGCTCTGCGTTAGACCAGCTGCTAACGAGGAAAGCGGCGACCTCGAATCTTTTATTTTTGGGCCAAACAGAGGTTATAGGTTGTGTGAACCTTTTCTGAGGAGGACACCAAAGCAAAGTTTCACAGACAGCATTAGTGCTTTTTAGATCTGCTGACATCGACAGAATAATGAGGACATTGTGCTGGCTGCTGAGGAGCCCTTTAACAAGGCCAAGTTTATTTCGATATACTGGAGAGGTTTCGGATGTGGGGACTTCCTTACAATCTTATAAAATATATATGATGGCGTTTTCATCTGTTTCAAGTGAAAACTAACCTTTTGTCTGATCAGATTTATTAGTACTTTAGCTTGTGTGATGGACATGATAACTGTAGTACTGGGTAAAATAACCATGGATGCTGGAAGTTGTGTTATTGTCGTTCTCTTCAAACATTCACCAGATAATTTTAGGAAGTCTAGTTTTTCCCCAGAGCCCTCCTTTTCTCTACTTCTCATCCGGCCCGTTCTATGCCCTTTTGTCTGAACTATTTTCCCCTCCCCTGTTTTCCCCACCTCCACCTCATCCATCCGTCATAACTTCCAGTTCCCTTCTCTTTCCCTTTTCATCTCTTTTGTTCCTTTTCGCACCCCTCTCCTCTGATCATCTCTTTTCTGACACAGATGCAGCACCGCACTTTTGATGCCAGCGTATTATGTGTCACCGTGGGAATGACAAGGATAGTGAAATAAATAAATAAATGGCACAAAGCAAAAGAAAGGAAGAAAGGAAACGAGCTTTGCTAACATGCGCAACGGCATGCGCATAAAAAAAACATGCAGTTTTCTGTGAAAGGGCAAATCTAGCAAACTTCTATGCAGAACACTCACTGAAAAAAAACTGTCCAATTAAAAGAATACAGAGTTGCCAAGTTTTCCACAAGTTATAAAGCAAAGTGTGCTTATCTAAAACTTCTAAACCATCAGTTTCTACTTTGAAAAGTTCTGCCAAACTATTTTAAAAAAGAAAAAGATCTGATATCTAATAAAGATCTGATTTGTGTTAGTGCTACAACTAAAACAATCCAAAGAAAGAAAGATATGAGGCTCTAGATCAATGCAAAAACATGCCAGATGCTTAAAGTGAAAGGTCTGCTTTAAAATACCGTCTTTCAGCATAATGTTTGAAATCTGCCTGTCTTTATCTTTCCCCTATATCTCCAGGAGCTCTTACTTGATGAATGAAGCAATATGATACCTGTAAATAATTTAAATTCCACCTCATCGCTGATGTGAACAGACTTTTTTTTATGAACTGAAGGCAGGAATTGGAGAAGGAGAAGAGAACAGACAAGCAATAGTTGGAGAGACGTGTGGAGTGACTGGAAGTGGTAAATAGAACGATGGAAGAAACAAGCTGTTAGTACATTATGTAGAGCACTCACCATGTATGCAAAGTGCTCAATAAAGAGCATTAAGAAGCCTTTTTCTCTCACACACACACACATATATACTCCTGCTATCCCTCACCCTCCGGCCCGAGCACACACAGAGCGCAAAGAAATTTACATTTAGAGAGATAAAGGGGGCACCTAAAGCAGACAAAGTCCAGCTGAGCTCTCAAATGAAGGCATTTGAAAAATAGAGGCTAGAAATGAAATAAACACTGAGTGTTTTTGCTCGAGGCAGTTCTTAACATTTCCTCAGTTGCTTACTGTCTTTTTCTGTTTTGCACTCTCAGAAAGGAACAAATGTACATTTCAGTGCCAACTTGTGTTTGTCTATTCAAAAACATGCTGCATATGAGTCCTTGCAGTAGATTAAATTGCAAAATGAAAGTGATCCATGGTAAATAAAAGAGAAAACATGACATGAACTGAAAGAAATTATGAAGTCTGATTTTTTTTTAACTAAGTGCCCTCATCTATCACAAAGCGTGGTTGCCTTTCTGTCTTGTCTTCTCACTCCAGATGCTTTTGCTTTAAAAATCTGCTCTAGCAAACAAAACTCACTCCAGCTGCAACGCCCCGAGACTTCACATAGGAAAATAACACGTGGATATGCATAATTAGACGTAAAATTGAAACATTTATTAGTCTCTTGTGCGTGAGATGAAAAATTCTCACACTCTGCATAGGCACTATCTATTACAAACAGAAGGGGAGGCAATGCACGCCACACCACAACCACCCACATCATCCAATTAATCTCTCGGGAAACAAACGGGGCCTTTTAATCCACACAGGGCAGAGAACAAGCCATGGCACGATAGGCATGGTGGAAACAGGCAGATAAGGCAGATAACTGTAGATGAGCAATTCTGCTCTAACTCCAGCATTCAGTCCTCATTATTGATCTCAGACATAAACAATAAATAGCAGGGGTTCTGCAGAAGTTGTGAGAGGAGTAATTGGTGAAATCGGAGAGCTGGTTTTGTGATTCACAACATGGGCACTCTCACCATGCCCTGTCATATTTACTGTTATTTTGAATTGATGTGAAAAAGAAAAAGAAATCTTTTAATCCTTTCAAAATCTCACAACTATGCTGAGAAAAATACTGGGTACTTGATTCCCCTCTAACCCTTCTGTAATACACTATATTTTGTGCTCTCCCTATAAAGCATTTGATTTTAATGGACACGCTCTTGACTTTGGTGAAATATAGAAAGGTGTAGGTGCACATTAAAGATCACACTCTTGGCTTGCAGGAAATTTAAAGAGAGTGTTTCTTGATTTGTATAGGACTTGGTAAGAACGACAGCTGGATTGTACTGATAGGCTCTCCAAACTCTGGAGAGTGAATAATGTTCAGAAAGGGTAGTGATTCATCCTTTAGTCCATTACCAACACTGAGAAGTTGAAAGGAAAAGCAGGCATCCTGGCGTGTGTGTGTGTGTTTGTGTGGATGGTTGTGTTCACATAAACTCATAAATAAGTCAGTGCCTGTAGATGCGTGCATAACGGTTTCTGTCCAATGTGACATTCCTTCAGAGTATTCGATCGACATGGAAAATGGAAGCTTCTCTCTCCCTCGCTCTTTGCCAGCTTGCTTTCATCACACTCTACCCCTCCTCTCTTAGGCTCAGAATTGCAAAATCAATAGAGCTAAATGGAGTTGCTGCGGAAGCCATTGGGTGTCCTTTCTAAGTGCTGGAGGAACAAGGACAGTACGAAGCAGCTGTGACACTCCACAGTCACCCCTTCTTCTTCTTCCTCTTCTTACCACAGTCCTTTTTCCAACAGCCTCCACTACTCTTGTACTCATTATTCACCTCAAGGCGCTCTGGCAGTTCCTGTTCTTAGTTTAGTCTGTTTTAAGCACTATAGGCACTCTGAGATACTAAATAATAAGTATTAATATGCACTATTAATATATAATACACTGTGTAACATTCAGCAGTGAATGTTAAAATTTCTTTCAGTAGTGCGAAAGAAAGGCATTTGGAAGTAGAGCTAATGCTGAGAGTACAGACTTAATTTCATTATTTGGTTTCAGTGTGATTCAGCCTACAAGTGCAATGCATTATCATTTGGTACAATCTATCTTTAGTAGTACTTTGTACTCCATGCTGTGAGCCGACAAGGACAATCTCTGGTTTGCTGAACCAGTTTATATAAAAGAAATGAAGCATACCTCATTATTTAATGTCCTCTGCTTACATGACATCTGAATCTAGGAGATGAACTTCATTGATCACTAAACAGTGATAGTCCCTTTGGCTTGTGAAGGATAACTAATAGGAAGATTAGTGGAATTATGATTTACGTTTGAGAAGCCACCATCATCCTGGTGGTCACTGGTCACTCAGTCAAACCTTCTTCTTCTGACTTTAGTAGTCACCAAAGCGGACCATCTGCCTGTTCCCCTCACCCACATCTTCATTGAAGTCCACTTCAATCACTGCTGTTTCCCTATACTGGGAATGCTCTTTACCACTTCATCCAAATTACTCCAGAATTCCTCTCTCTTCTAATTGACGACTACTTCTGGTGTTCACAACCTTCAACATCAGCCCTTCGGTTTCCAGCTTCAAACTCATGATCCTGTCTAACACTCTGTGCACTTCCAGAAAACTCTTAATACAACATTACTGCTACTCTATTACTTTTCCTATCCACAGTACTGTGCAAAAGTCCTGAGCCATTCTTCATTTCTTTATATTTTGCTGGAGCAAGAAATACTTGCAGTTTTTAAAGTGCTGAGCAAAAGTCCTCCAGGCTTTCTAAAGGCCGTTTTGTACACTAGCCACTTTTTCAACCATTTTCAGTCGAGTCCTTATACCTGACCATTTTCAGAGGAATGTTTTTTTGTTTTTTTTTTAGTTTAACCCACTTAATACGGGTCTATGAATCTAACTCAAGGTATAAACACACAATAGCAATTCTGGTCTTGACATTTCTGGTTCCAATCATCATCATTATGTACTGAAGGAGGCCGTGAGAGAGGTACAGCTGTGAGTGTCCTACAGCCATCTGTAAAACAGTGGAGGCTCTCTCATGGTTTGGGGACTGCATACCATCTAGAAAGCATCTGATTGGGAACAGCTTTTTCAGTGACAATGACCCCAAGCACCATGCAATACAAGCATACCTGGATAGAAAAACAAAACACACAGTGCAACACTATCAGTCAGGGATTGGCCTCCCCAGACCTCAGACCTCAACATTATTGAAGCAGTGTGGGATCATGTTGACAGAGAACAGAACAAAATGCAGAAACATCCAAAGAAGAGCTTTAAATGTCCTTCAAGAAGCCTGGAGAACTTTTCTAGAAGACTACTTAAAGAAATTAGAAGAAAGGTCAGACAGTGTCTTTCCACTTTGTCTCCATTTGCTTTAGCGATACTTCCAGCTTGTTGTTAGTCTATGCCGTTATGTTCAGTACAGTAAAAGTAGAATGTTATTTGCAACCAAGGAATCCGGTTATGATTGTTTCTGTGTTTTATAAACTTGTGGAAGGAAGTAACATTCTGTGACCTTAGCTGGAAACAGCCTTCTCTGTCACTGCTGGGATGAAGTCCAGTTAAAGCTACTGATTACGTTTTAGTTTTGTGTCGTAGCCATAAGTTTTGTGTCTATGGCTACGTTCACACTGCAGGCGAAAGCGCACCAAATCCGATTTTTTTGACCCTATGCGACCCATATCCGATCATGGTATGACAGTGTGAACGTCACAAATCCGATATTTTCAAATCCGATCTGGGTCACTTTCGTATGTGGTGCTGAATCCGATACATATCCGATGTTTTAGAAAGCGACTGCTGTTTGAACGGTCATGTCGCATTAAATACGTCTTTTACGTCACCGACACAAGACAGACGCCAATTATACGCGCCCTAGAAGACATCGCGAACGCTTCCTGGCCATCCGGTGTAGATGTCAGTGAAACTGTTGGGAAGACAACGTTGAAGAAACGTGAACATTTTATTTGTACTGTATAATCTGCAGATTCTGACAGAAATCTGCAACTATCCTTTGAAGCACCGCTCCTCTAAAACAGCAATAATGATCATTATTAGGTTATCTACATTATTATGTAAATAACAAAATAACTTAAAGCAAAAATTGGGAAACGTAAAGTCCGAAGACTTTATATTAAGGGCCATCTGTCAAACAATACTGTTGCTCTGGGTCTAAACAGAGCGCGTTGTGTGTGAAGTCTTCTTTTGCGCATGCGGGCCGCTTTGAGCGTTCACACAAGAGCGCGTTTGCTGTCGCATTTTATTTGTAGTGTGAACAAGCAGACAAAAAAATCGGATTTGATCAAAAAATCGGAATTGAGCATTAAGACCTGCAGTGTGAACGTAGCCTAAATGTCTTTCTGTCAAAAAGATTTTAGTGAAGATCAAAGTGAGCATGAAATTTAAAGCTAAGTGTGGTTTCACTAATGCCTGCAAAATAAAGGGCAGTGGAAGTAGCCCTCAAACCTTTTAACGCCCCAGTGCTGCAGCATGGCTACTGTTGTTACTTTGTTTCTCTCTCTCTCTCTCTTTGTGTGCGTGCGTGCATGCATGCGTGCGTGTGTATACATGGCTGTCTGGTAAACACAATATTTTGATGGGTTTGGTCTGAGAACTAATTGGCATGATGGTCCCTGTTTGCCATCTGATAAAAATCCAAATAGGGTTTTTTTGTAGACGGTTGGCATCAGCCGTACTCACATATAAAATACTGTGTACTGCTTCAGGGCACAGATCAGATTTTAATATCTGTTCTTAAGTTTTAAAGAGGAGCATTTCTTTCTAAAATGACCATTTTGCACTTAGATTTAACAATAACACATCAGTTTCATGAATGTATTTCTATTTCTATCTCCTTAAACTTATGCTCTGGCGTTTGATAAAGAAACATGACAAAAAAACTGCAGCAAATCACAGTCATAATCAGTTCACGATAATCACAGAGCACTTTTTTTTCTTTGCTCTGTTCATTTACGTACTCCTCTCATTAACCTCTGGTATTTCAGACCAGTTTCCATTTATATTTAATGAGAGTCTCAAATGAGAGTGATTTGTAGTGGTGAGCAGCACCATCACAAATTCTCTTTGACTGTACAGCATACTCCCTCCACGGTCTTTCACACGATCCAGCTAAAGGAGCAAATGGGATCCCCACTATCTGAACTATGAACTATATATGTGTGTGTGTGTGTGTCTGCGTGCGTGTAATAGCAAAGACTGAGCAAGAGAGAGGTAATAGGAGAAAGATAACAGATGCAGAGAGAATGAGAAAAAGCAAAGCAGAAATAGAACCATGTCTTGAGGTTGTTTGCTTGGAAAACTTAGCAATCTGCTGCTTGGGTGCCCTTCTCTTTGTCACATCCACCTCTGTGGGCCACAGGAGAAAATAACAGTGGACTGAGGAAAGCACTTTTCAATCTACCTTTGACCTAGAACAAACAGCTACCTGGCTGGAAGGTACACCTGAGAAAAACACATTTTGTTGTACCTGTGACCTGCAACAAACAACTGTTCTGCCTGGAAGGTACACACCACCACTAACAAAGATGACAACCAAAAGATACACTGATGTTTGTATGAATGCAGGGAATTACCGCATATGCCCTCACAATGAAAAAAAAGAAGAAGGAAAAAACCAAGAAAATGAATTTGCATATATTTTTCAGTGCAAACCTACAGATAAAATATAAACCATAAGCCAGGGTTGAGATGCACCATTGCACTGACAAAAAGACCAAATACAAATCTCTTATAATCTGCTTTGTGAGTGGAAACTTCTGAGAACTCTCCATAATTATGAGGCATTTTCTAATAATTTCAAAATATGGCTGATAAATGTGCCATCCCAAGAGTAAACAATTAGATTAGATATACAGCTAGCATTCATTATTACAGTGGTGAGCTGGGTTATCATCAAAATTATTTAGACATGAGGGATTTTATGATCTTCTATACTGTGAGACTTCCTTTACACAGTGGTTACATTTAAGCCCAAACATAATAAAAAAAAAACGCAAACACCATGCAGACACAATAAAGAGACTCAAACTGACTCAAAATTGTGGCAGAGGGCGAAAACAACCCTTCTGATAAAATAATCAGATGAAAAATTGAACCATGTGAATGATTTAACAACATTACTTTCTGGCTGCTTTCTTTCTGCACATATATTTGGGCGATTAAACTTCTGCCCTTTTCACAAAACACAAACTTTGCAGCTAAACTTGGTGGAAGCCTTGATTTTAATACAAACGCTTAAGAAATAAGAGCAACGTGATAACAACAACAACGGCGCCAAACAGACAATCGTTCGCTGAGTTGATTAAGCGCGAGTTAAAGAGGAAAGACAGCCTTTAAGGAAGGGAAATGAGTCACATATTCATGAGCTCGGCAAATGTCACGCTGTTTCAGTAACAGACAATATGTAAATGCAAACACAATCTCCCAAAAAAGTTGAGCTGCTGTTTAAAATGTAAATAAAATCAGAAATAATTTGAAAATTGAATGAAGCCATATTTTATTCATGATAGAACATAGAAAACATATCAAATATTTAAATGGAGACATTTTGCTATTTCATGAAAATATTAGCTCATTTTCAATTTGATGGGAGCAACACGTCGCAGAAAATTGGGGCAACAAAAGGGTCGAAAAGTAAGTGGTGGAAAAAAAGACACATGATTGTTTAAGAAGTAAAGATGGACAGAGGTTCACCAATCTCCAAAGAAACTGCAAATCGTGGAACGATTTCAGAATAGCGTTCCAGAAATCGCTGTCACATTTTCACGCAGGTTAAAGCTCTGTCATGAAAAGAGGCTGTATGTGATCAAGAAACACCTCCGTTCATTTAAAATAAAATTTGAATCTTTATAGAAAACATGGGCGCCACATCAGGAGGAGCCGGACCATCCTGTCTTCCTTCTCTCACCCCAACTGGTCGCAGCAGATGGCCCCGCCCCTCCCTGAGCCTGATTCTGCCGGTGGTTTCTTCCTGTTAAAAGGGAGTTTTTCCTTCCCACTGTCGCCAAAGTGCTTGCTCATAAGGGGTCATTTGATTGTTGGGTTTTTCTCTGTATGTATTATTGTAGGGCCTATCTTACAATATAAAGCGCCTTGAGGCGACTTTTGTTGTGATTTGGCGCTATATATATATAAAATTGAATGGAATTGAATTGCTTCTCATCAGCGCTCACTTCAAAAGCCTGCATCTCTGATTTTATGGGGTACATTACTGCCTATGGAATGGGCAGGTTGCGCATTTGGAAAGGCACAATCAGTGCTGAAAGTTATATACAGGCACTAAAGTAGCCTATCGAGGCCTTTCCTTCAGAGAAGGTCTTGCAAATTTCAGCAAGACAATGTTAAACCGCATACTGCACCTGTTACAAAAGCATGGCTTTGAGTCTGGGCAGGGCCGCCTGCAGATCTTTCACCGACTGAAAACCTTTTGCACATTGTGAATAAAAATATGACAAAGAAGAGCCAGGACTGTTGAGCAGGTACAATCCCATACGAGACAAGAATGGGGCAACATTACTCTCCCAAAAGTCCTGCTGCTGGTCACCTCAGTTCCCTAATGTTTACAAACTATTGTTACAAGAAGAGGGGATGCTACACAGTGCTAAGCATAGCCTTGTCCCAACTTTTTTTAGACATTCTTTTAGAGCCATCAAATTCATAATTAACTATTTTTCTTAAAATTGAACACTTTCTTAGTTTCAATATTATGTTTTTGAAAAAAAATATTGCATTCCCAAGTATGCCATTGGTTTTTTGGAATTGGAGTTGACTCTAAATTTTCAATCAAAATAAAAAAAATGTACATTTTACTATAGAGACTAAAACGTGCTATTGGTGTTCAAGGAATTGCAATTCCCTTGTTTGAATTGTGCCTATTTAGCAGATCCATTTTTTTCTACGTAAATGGTTAGTCTTCTTCTTAACCATGGAATTCCACAAGGTTAAGTGCTGAGACCAATACTTTTTACATTATAAATGCTAGCCTATGTCCTTTAAGATGCACATTAAACAAATATGTTGGGGTGTTTTTATTCATCTGTGCAATATCCTAAAGTGATGCTGAAGATCTAATTCTGGCATTCATTCTACGCTGAATTATTGCAATTCATTACTATCAGGCTATTCTAAAGTTCCCTAAAAAGGCTTCCAGTTAATCCAAAACACTGCAGCGAGAATACAAACAAAAAGATATAGAAGAATGTATTTCACCCATATTGACTTCTTTTCACTGGCTCCCTGTTCAATCCAGAATTTAATTTAAAATCCTTCTCATCACATACAAGGTCTTAAATAATCAGGCTCCATCCAATCTTAAAGACCATATTAGTCTAATAGGGTCCTTTCTCTCATACTCCAGGCAACTTGTGGCTGCTAAAGTTTCTAAAAGTAGAATGGGAGGCCTTGAATGCAACTCTTGCCAATGCCCTGTCAGCCTGGAAACAGCTCCCAGTTTGGGGGGGAGGCTCCCAGTAGACAGCCGCTCCATTTTTAAGATTACACTTTTTAAGACCACACGTTTTTGATAAAGTTTATAGTTAGGGCTAGATTCTCTGACCCTGAAGCATCACTTAGTTATGCTGCTATAGGCTGAGACTGCTGAGGTGCTGTGTTAAGCTGAGCACTTCTTTTTACTCATCTCTTTTCACTCTCTAGGTGTTTACATACCGCTGTTACATATCATTAAATTTGCCATCAGTCTGTGTTTGGTTCTCATCTTGTTTAACCGTTACCTTAAAGTTTAAAGCACCATGAGGCAGATGTTGTGATTTGGTGCTCTGTAAATAAAACTGAATTGAATGCAACTCTCACCAACGCCTGTTTCAAGAGCTGCGGGGAGTAGCTTCCTTTTATCCAGATGATTCTCATTTAAGTGTCCCTGTCACTGATGTACCTGACCTTTAAACATCAGTTTGACAGCCTGCATTGTTCTAAACAGACAGGGTTAAAAACAGAAGTCGCTTTGAAGACTAAAACTTTTTACCTCCCTGCAGTGCATTTTATTTAATGCAATAGTTACTGCCTGCAACATTCAGTGAGATTAAAAAAACCTCTCTTATTTGCATTCTTCTTGTAGACGCAACACTATACTGCATGATGCAACTTTTTACCTCTTAAAGGTTCCCTGCAGGACTGAAACACATACCTTCAGTGCAAATTAGTTCAACAACTCTCCAGAGGCATGACAGGTAGTAGAGATCTGCTGCTGGGTGAGCTATTACCCATAACTAAACAGACTTTCCTCTTTTGGTCTGTACTTCTGTGTGAGTCTAAGTACGTGTGTAGGATAGTGGTGTCTTTTACTCTATTATATCATGCACCAAGCAGACAAAAGCCATGAAAGGCCTTCATAATTAAAATGAAAAGCCTCTCCCTTCCCTATAGAATGAATAAAAGCCCTTTATCTGCTCTACAGAATCACCCTGAATCTATATGCAGATTTAAATAGGACACATACTCACACACAAATATGTACTCATACCTGCTCCAGTTTCCAGTGGAACTCAGCAGGTCTGAAAGTGTCAAGCTGAGTGAAATCTCTTCTGAGCAGAAACACCAGGCGGCAGTTGTGAACATACAGAGAATAATGGTGGCGGTTCATCTCTACAATGGGAAGACCAAGAAGAGGCATGGTCATACAAAAACATGCACACATTTGAATATAGTGCAGTTTTAAATTACACAATGTTCTAATCAGCAGGTTTATTTCAAGGAAAATTGACGTTGCTCATGTTCATGTCAGTAATTTTGTTTTTTCCTTCAGTTCAGAAATTGGCATAGAGTACAGCGTTTTACTTTCACATCAAATGGGTTTTCCACATCAGTCAACGAAACAAAGGCAGTTTAGTGAGTGTGGTCTGAGCCGCTTGCATATCTGCATTTTTTTCCTTATGGACACAAACCCGCACTGAGGAGCTGGTACTTAACTTAATAGATTTTGGTGTTTTTAATGGAAGAACCAACTTTAGTCTTTCACTGGTGTGAAAACCAATATTTATTTAGCATATAATCATATAATAAAGATATTTATCACAAGTTTTTAAAGCAGTGCTAATGCTCCAGTCACACTATGGAAAAGAAGTGGTTGTAGACTGCAGGATGACCAAATTACCGTGACTGTGTGACTTAACTTCCAATCCAATTGCCTTTAAAATGCATACTTCAAAGACAGAGATCATAATGGAATTTTTAAGTTAGATGAAAATTATTTGCAAACATTTGCCAATCTGTCTGAGACTGCGATTGTTTGGCTGCAACTTCCCTCCCACAAGGCGACCTGTGCAATTGGCTTGTGAGTGAAAGCAGTGAGTGTTGCATGCCGAGCTGGTCACGGCAGCTATTTACAAACAATGTAAAAAAATAAATAAATCAACGTAAAAACCAGCCAACCACCAATTTTCCTTGTTGCAAAGAGGTTACATTCCCATTTTTACTCTAGTGTGATTAAGTCATAAGACGTGTAAAAGGGACGATTGCTTCTAATTCTAATACAGTTTTCTGCCAGAAGTCAGAATTAGCTAATTTCATTTATAGTGTGTTTTTCTGTTTTTTTCTGTTTTTCTATTACTCTTCAACTCTTCAATATAAAAATAGGAACATTTGTTTAAAAAAAAATCAATTGAATATGATAGACTTCAGTGCGATCATGCATTTAGGAACATATTATATACTCTTCATACATGAGTAATTACTATAATGGCATGAAAATGAATGTGATTGTGATATGGCTCATCACCGGCCCTGCATATCATCTGGCACACCCAGAGGAGTGATGGGATTCAAAACATGGGCATTTTATTTCACAGCTGGGCTGCACATTGAAACTGTTGGTACTTTTCACATCCTTAAGCAAAAAGATTACAAATAAAAAGTGGTTTAAAAGATGCTGGTGGTCTACAATAAACTGCTCTGCAGTTTTGCATTACAAGATCAGGCTACTAATTTCGTAAGCTAATAAGCCATCTGTGAGACCATTGTGAGCGCGTGCAATGTGCAGATGGCTTGTTTAATTACACAGTGCAGGCAGCTCAGTTCAGAGATGCAGTGGGGAAAAAGTTTTAAAGAGCATTTGCCACTGTGGGCTTTGGTCTCAGCTTAATTACCCGGTTGTTTTGAAATGTTTTTGGGGTTTTTTTATTATTGATTTGCGATAGGGCTCATGCTTATGGTATGTTTTGTAATGTAGGACAAAGCACAAAATGTTTAAGTGTCACTGAAAGGTCAGTGGTTTCCAGTAGTGCTGCAGGAGGAACATACTGGTCTTCAAATGTCAGCAAACTGAATCTAATGAAAAGATTAATTTGCCATTTAGTTTTGTGTAGTCTGGATCTTATAAGTGAGCACAGTGAAATGATTTCCTCACCGGTCTTGTCAGAGCTGCACAGTAAGGTTTCCTTCTCGGCTCTGAGTCCTGGACTGGGCCCGTGCTTCATCCATGTTGCTATGGTGAACTGGTCTGTCAGGTTTTGTGGCACCACGTGATCTGGGACATTTGCAGCCTGACGCCCATCAAATCTGTAGATAAGGTCGCTGTCTCTGCCGCTGTCCGTCAGCAGAGCAGCTGTCCAGTTTGTGGAAGGGCTGGGGGCAGGAAGGAGGTCAGTGCTGCCTGATGCTGCACCTGGAAGTCACAAAGCCATGATTAATAAATCCATCTATCCTAATGTAGCATGCAGTCTACTTATATAGTCAACATTCATCCTGCAACAAAGACACAGCATAATTAGAAACTTCAATGCAATTCGGTAAAGCTGCCATCTATATGTGTTTTTCTTTCAATTTAATTTAATTTTGTGCTTGGTTGAAATGATGCGATGGACTGTTTTTAATTGAGTTTTGTTTCTTTGTTGGGAGTGGGTGTTCAAAAAGCACAAAATGTTTAATGCACAAAACCTTTACAAGCTTATTTTTTCTCCGGTAAAAAAGTAATCCAATTACCTGTTCCCCCTTTCTGGCAATAATTACAAATGAATAAAGTTACCTATCAGATTTGAAGGCACAGTTTCACAGCGTTTTCACATTTACTGTATAAACTTGCCTCAAGCTATTAATGGGATGTAATGTCACTCCGGAATAGTAAAATGGCATACAGGCATTTGGCTTATTAAAATGCATCGAGAGTTCAGATGTCAAGAAGTTTTTCATTCTTCGAATTAAAGTTTTCCATGTCTCTCATTATTATCAGAGTCCATTTAAAATGGCACCACCCTATTTCAACAGGGCATCAACATTCCTCACTTCCATTTAGATTAATTTACCCTCCACCCACACTCCTTTTTTCCTCACCACAGAGTTTTTGCAGAGACTTTTCAGAATATGTTTCGCGGTCGCAGCCCTTTCCAATGTGATTTGTCTGCAGCTCTACCATTGCTTTCACGCCAGACAAGGGACCTCCACACGTTTCCAAGTGCATCTTGGGAAACAGCTGCTTGCTCCCAGTCCCAGGCTCATAGTCCACCCGTTTGTTCCAACCTGAAAGGACAAAATCACTGCAACAGTTTGTAAACCTTAGGGAGTTTATTTAGTCATATCAGTGGTCTTTTGCTGTGAACCTGAAGGTATTCAGTTGCTCTTTGGAGTTATCTGAATGATCTTTTCACCCCATATTACATAAGAAGGAAATTAGTTGTAATGAGCTTGATATTAAATCACATCTTAGAAACAGGATGGGAAGGGTCATCCAACAAGGTGTTTACTTATATTTACTGAATCATGGTGGTGAAAGAGATTCATAACTTTGATTTTTCCTTATAGAAATCTCTGTGTTGGTGGTGGAAACCTGGTAGCTCTTGCTAAACCCACACAATATGATATCAAGTCTCCTGAGAAAAATCACACAGAGAGAAACAGACTGTGATAAGGTAGGCAAAGAGAAGTGAGAGGTGAGGTGAAGCTTGTATTAATGCCAGGGAGACTTCTTCAAAAGAGCAGCTGCAGAGGCACAGCCGACCTTTACACACAGATGATAAATAAGGTTATGTGTACAGAGGACTTGGCCTGAATGCATCACTGCATTATGTTTTATTCATAAGCTACTATGGATTAATGGTTTTACATTAAGCTAAACGTGGGTTAATGGTCGTGCAGTATGGGCTCTTTTATGAGCCAAATTACAAAGAATAATGCAACTTTGATGAGGATGTTAGCAGCACATGAGATCAAGCGCGATTCGACATGATAACACTTTGATACCATCTGCAGCTTAAAAATAATTCTCTATTTTTCTCTGTGAGCAACAAGAAGAGTCCTCCAGCTCCGGGAGACATTTTCCCTGTCAGTAGTTTCATGTTGAGCAATGCTGGATGTTTTGGTATAAAAATAGACACGACTCCTGTATTCTTAAATTAGTTTTTTCTTTAGTCCTGTTGTGTTAATGCCTATGACATGGAGATGACCTTTAGAAATAATTAGTGTTTCTATTATATTTATCTTGTGTGATGTTGCGCTCAGTATTACACATCCCTCAATAAATTACCCCACAGCCAAAACCACTTGAAATCATACTATTTTTTAGTATTTTTATGTGATCCCTTTGGACTAATATGATTTATTTAATGCCAACTTATGTCAAAGTGATTGTCGTCGCCTGAAGGTGTTGTGTTGTTTTTGGGTTTTACATTCTTAGGAAATATATATGAATTTGTGTTTCTGTTTCAGTTTTACTGTTATTCTAGTGTTTGAGGTTTTTTATACTTAGTTTAGGCTTTGAAGACCTGTATGCTGAGTACATTAGTGCAGTATAATTTGCCTTCTGGCTCCTGTTCCAGTTTTAAGTGTTTGACTTGTATCAGGCCTTGGGTCCTACACTGTGTTTGTTATTTCAGTCTTTTCTGTATACGTTGCCCCCTCTGATTCATTTCTATGTCATATGCCTTTGTCCTCCAGTGCTTCCTTTTCCCCGTCTTCATGTTTAAGTGACTATTCTTGTCTCCTTGTTTAGTTTGTGTCTCTTGGTCGCTTCCTGTTTTGCTTTGAAGGTTAGATTTCTTTCATGAACTGTGTCAGTTTTCCTTCCCGTCCTTGTCTTCCCCCTGATTACATGATTATCTCCAACTGTCATTTGCCAGTCATCTCCCAGTGTATTTATAGTCCCGTCTTATACTTGTGTCTGTTCCCTTATGTCTTCTAATTTTTTCCTCCTGGTTTCTCCTAGCCCTTTGTGTTTTTGGTTTCTGCCTGGTCTTTCTCATCATGATTTTAGTTTCCTGGTTTTAATGGATTTTGCTTACCTTGGACTTTAATCTATGAAAGATCTGCTTACACCAATATTTTATCTATAGTAATAAACCAAACGTGAATGTGTTTTGGATCATAAAACGTTACACTAAAGTAACTTAAACTGTTAAACTGTAGCCAAAGCAGTTCCTTGGTCAGAATGAATCATACGGGACTCAAACTAAAGATCTTCAGCCGTCTGTACTGTAATCTCTTAATCTAGATCACTTTCATTTAGTTATGTTTACAGTACTTAGCGACCTGCTGGCTTCTTTTGCCATCTTTGCAAGATATAAAGAAGCTACTCAGCTTCCCTGTGATGCCCCCCTGATGTTCATACCTGCAGTCTTCACGGCTTGAAAAACTTCGTAAACCACCTCTGCAATTTTTTGTTTGTATTTTTTATTTAAATACCACATTTTTCTCAAGATATACAAAGACAACTTGTGTCCTTGGCTTCAGATTTAAGACAATGGTCATGAACTCTGTGTCTCTTGTTTGCTGTCATTGCTGCACTGTCAGTAACACAAGCTTAAAATGTCCTAAAAATAGTTCAGAAAATAATAAGCCCCCCACAGGATTTTCTGTGTACTTAGAAATTGGCAAAGAGCAGGCTGGTTCATGGATAAATAATAGCTGCTTTGGCTTACTTTATCTTTCAGCTTTGCAAAACCTTTGTGAATATGATGGGGATCAATTTAAGCTCCTGATGGGTTAGATGTTAGATATGGTCGTGGTAGATATAAAAACAACACAACCAACGCGGGCTAAAGAAACACATTCTTTCAGACAGAACCACAGCTACCTGGTACATTTTGAGGTTTCCTACCATCAGCTACACAGTAAGCTGTATACTGGTCAGATTAAAGCTGTAAGAATACCCATCACCTCTCTCCCTCACTGTAACTTTGTTTCTTCCTTTCCTCCCTCGAGTTTTCCTCCTTCCTCTTCCCCATCTCCCCTCTCTCTTCTTATCTTTCTCTGTCTTCCTCTTTCATTCCTGTGTGAACTTGACTCCTGAGATGCTGTCAGTGTTGACAGGTGAAGCAGCAGGGGAGACAGGCTGACTCGAATGCCAAGCTGCTGCCATGTTAAAGAAGGAAGAAAAAACCCACAATCTAGTCAACTTCCCCTTCGGAGGTTTTTTGTCAGGTCTCTGATTTCCTCGAGAGATGCTGATTCTAAAATAAGAGAATTCCCCTGAGGGAAAGGATATGCCAAAAAAACAGAAAATTCGCTGAATTGCCTCCATCAATTTTGATGCCACTGCTAACATTTAGGGAAAGTGTAAGCATATTTTATCCAAATACAGATGCAAGTCAGTTTTGTCCATTACTGGCAGGTAAATTAAGGTAGCATGCAAATACTTAAGGGACTATTTCTTCATCTAACCTTGCCATCCAGGTTTGCAGACAGGCTTTACTTCAATATGCACCACTACATCCTCCTTCGCCCTCTTCTGACCGCAGTCAAAGGCCGTCACCATAATCTTGTAGCTCTGCTGTTTGTCATAACTCAGCCGCTCTGTGTTTCTGATGTTACCTGCGGAAAACAAAAACACAATGGAAATATAATTAGGATTTTTCACCAGCGGAGAAAAAAAGCTGTTGTGTTGTTGTATTTGGCAATAACAAAGCAAGCAGCGCTTCCCACTGAGCAATAATTGGAAACGACTTGGCATTAAAGAAACTGCTCTTTGTACTTATTGAAGCCTTTTACTGAAAACTCAAGGTCCAGTAACCTTGTATTACATTTGAATATTAAAACCTCTCTGTAAACAGTAAATGTAAAACCACACTGATGGATTATCTTCATCTGTCACCAGGGTAACGCTTTGAGAAGAGGAGATGCCACGAGCCTGTACGTTTTCAATAAGAGGCCTTGGGTGACTCACTGCCAGCTAACTGTAAAAGATAATTATTAGCATTTCACATTTTTCCTCTGATGTTCTCTGTTAAAGTTCATGCTGGTAATGTACCTTTCTGACATAATGCTGTCCTTAAGCTTTTTGAATGTTTCTGTTTTATGATGGTTTTTTGACAGCTTGTGACAGCTTGATGCGTACATATTTACTGATTTGGGAAACTTGGTTTGGATTTGGAGAGATTATTGTAACATTGGCATTAAGGACTGTGTTTTCAGACCCCCAGAAGACAACTGAAACTATTTTTGTGCTGCATCTGGAGGCTTAGCTGCTGGCAGAGAAGAAAATCAGTTCAGAGAACAGAAAGAAAGAAAAAAAAGAGAAATGTCAGAGGAAGAAAGGCAAGGAGGTCAGAATCAGACAGTTTTTACCAAAAACTCCAACAGTGAGCGTTTGGTCTGCTGCTGGTGTGAACAGTAAAGCACAATTTCCCATCTCTGTTTATTAGCAGAGAACCTTTCTCCAGGTGGCTGATTTATAATTTTTTAACCACTTTATCGGTTAGTTTAGTTTAGCAGTTTGGTAATAGTTTTGTTTAACAAAATGAAATAAAATGAGTGTAATGACTCTGCATCAATGTGACCTAAAGCAACAATCTTCATATTTTGTTTTTTAAAGAGAAGCCAAATAAGCAAATTAAACATAATTTTTTAATTTACTTTTTGACCTAATATGAAGAGGAGCCAGGAGAGTTAAGAAAGTTAGTTAAACATTAAAAAGATTAAAAATGAAGACATTTAGAGAAAAAAATCGTTTTATTTAAATATGTCATATAAATACAATATCTAATGAGTCGTCATATTATTAATCCTTTGATATTTTGTCCTGCACTGATTTTGAGTACTATGATGCTTTTTAAAATACAGTAACAATAGGCTGGAATATCCCTTTAAGGTTTGCATTACTTTGAAAGGGCTGATAACACAGTTTGACAGGCATGAAATAAATAGATAGATGATTAGACATATCTCAGTGTGGTGTGCAGTGTGTCCGTAAAAATATTGAGGACACTGAACAAGGGAAGGAGAAAGTAAGACATGGCAGGCCTTAAAAAAAATCTAAAGCAGATGGAAAAACGTGGGGGGAAAGCAACAGGTTCATTCCTCAGTTTGACAATGTTAGGAAATAATAAAGGTGGTCATACAAAATGTTGACTTTCAAGCTTGTTAGAACTGTTGTCTTATATTCTGTATTTGCACATATGCTTGCACATGTTGCAAAACTCCCTGCGTCTTTTCCCATTTATCCAGTAAAATATAAAGCAATGCTCAGTATTATATATGAGAATAAATTATCCACTGGTCATTCTAAATTGCTAGTATGTCTGCACAGATCTAAGCAATATTATAGTAAATTATGTCAGTGTCAGCAGTCAAAAAGAATATGAAGTAAAACTTTCTAATTTTATTTATCAATACCTAAAAAAATATTTCCTTACAGATGATTTTGAACTCATTTAAAGAAGGATGAATGAGTACAAAAAGTAGTATCTGTAATCACAAAACAGGATGTTCTTTTCTAAAGAGCTGCTGCAACATCTTACCCCATGTAACATTGGCTTGAAGCCCATTTATTTATACCAGTCTAAACAATGGTGCTTTGGGTTCAATCATTTTTAATTCTAAATTTACTGTCTAATTTTAAGATTACAGTTTACGCCACATCCATTAGCAGGACTACATGCTGCAGCCCATTTACGCTTTATCTTGTCTTGCACTTCTCTCAGTTCACAAAATTAGCATTTCTCTATAAAGAAAGTCTAACTAATATGTTTCTTCCGAACAATAATATTGTGCCTGTAAGGGCTTTAAATTGAATGAGCCAGACAACGGTAAAAGACTGAGAGAAAAAGACCAGGAGGTTGAACTCAAAAAGTAATAAGACAAAATATTAAATATGAACCTAAGAGAGGGAGATACAGTAAAGAAAGCAGTGTATGTGTCTGTTTGGATTACACAGATCAGTGTGGATGTGCAGGCTCAGAGAGACAGTAGTGCAAATCCCAAAGCTGAAATTTTATATAGGCTGATAAGCTCAGAATAGCACTTAATCAAAAATAAAATACACTCCTCCAGTCAAGTAGGACTGGCGTAAAGCCACAAAGGAACACGGGAAAACTCAAAACAATTTAAGAGGAAGGCAGTTATCTGTCAAGTAACTTTTGAGCTATGAACCAATAAAAAGCTACCTCATGGATTACAGTATTATTCCAATAAAAAGGAATATTTCACAGTTGTCTGTTTTTCCCTTTTCAAGATGTATTTTATTGTTGCATTAACATTAATCTGCTGAGCAGACAGCGTTACTTTAAAATCATCCTCGATATTATGCCTTTACACAAAGTTGTTCTCCATGGCCCGTTCCATTATTCATTTTAAAGTCTTCGGAGTATTCTCGGCTGTCTCATGTTCGTCTTTGGCAAATTTCAGCTGGCTGAGATCACAGTATTACATGTATGGCTGAGGAATAGTTTTCTTCTTTTGAAGACATTGGGCGTTCTGTTTGTGTTCAAGTGGGACAAGAACCTCACAGCCGTTAAAGTTAGAGTAACTGTATTGGAAATGTAAAAAATTTCTCATATGATAAAAATTAAAAATGATTTTTACCAACAAAATAAGAGATTGTGCTACAAATACAGTAAGGTGTAAGGTGGAGAGCCACTACTATATCAAAATACACTATATTTTGTTATTCTCCAGGCAAAATGCTTTTGTGCTCTAAATATATGACATCTAAAGTAAATTAACAAGTGCTATTAGACTAAATTAAATTGATTATTACCATAAAATGAGTGTTTAACAGTCTTTAAAAAAAAAAAAAAGAGTTAAAGTAGTTTAAAAAGAAGTTAAACAGCAAACTATCGTAACTGCTTAGCCAATAAGATTGTGGTGTCAAGAGACAAGGAAGGTGTAGATGAAGATGTTGTCAATACAAACTTGTGTAGAGTGTCTACAGTCATTTGTTTCAAGTATATTTCCAAGAAAACACAACAAAAGCCATTCCAATATATAAAAGTGAAGAAAAACACATTATCCAATTAAAGAACAATTTCTCCACTTCCCAGACCTGGAAGCATTGAAATACACAATTCTATCAAGTGACTGTTAGTTTGTGTTTAAAGCAAATAGGTCTTCCTCCTTAACTGCAATGCAATGAGTAGAAGATGTAACACACGCACTGGATAACAAGAAATACACTGTGTGACCTCAAAAAGCTTTAGAGCACAAAATACTTATGCAAGAACTGGAATGAGACAATCAGCTTATGTTTATATTGTTACCTAGATGAATGATATCAGTATAGATGTATAAATAATGCTGACTATGATTTAGTGACGGTTACTTGTGAGGTTCCACAGGGTTCTGTGCTGGGCCCTATGCTGTTTATACTGTACATAGATGACATATGTAGCATGTCGAAATTGTTAATATTTGCTTTATTTGCTAATGACACAAATTTATATTGCACTGGGGAAAGGTTTGGAACAGCTTTTGAATATAGTAAAAGTGAATTAAACATTCATAAACATCTGAAAGAATTTCACAAGAGTGGCTCACACTACATTTTTGAGTGTGGTAATTCACTTTAAATTATGTCGACAGGCTCACACAAACAATTCCCAAATGTTCAACATAAAAGCCTTAAAAACTAATATTATATAACATTAACAATATCTTTAAAAGTTATATATACACATACTCTGTTGTTCCTTGAAAGTTTCACAATTACCTATTGTGTGAAGGTATGGGGAAACACATCCAAAACACATCAATTCAGTTTATTTGCTACAGAAGAAATGGTAAATGGTAAATGGCCTGTATTTATATAGCGCTTTACTAGTCCCTAAGGACCCCAAAGCGCTTTACATATCCAGTCATCCACCCATTCACACACACATTCACACACTAAATGAAAGCTAAATGAATTATAAATAGATCAGATTATTATAAACCAACCAAAAGACTGTTTATTAAATTGCATGCTTTAATATTTTATGACTTAGTTGATCTCTGCACTGCACTGATAATGTACAAAGCACAAAATAATCTCTTTCCAGGACGTATTCAGAGGCTGTTTCAAAGGTATGTTTAAAAAAGCAAGGTCAAGATCAATATTTAAAAAAAGATGTATATCTGTAAAAAGCGTTGAGTGATTGTGATAGGGAATTAAAAATCTGTGTGTTTAAAACTCAGGTCATAAACACATATAACAGTGAGGTATGATTATCACTGTTTATGAAATATTAGTCTTTCTACTTGTTTAATGCTTTTTCTTGATTTATTATGTTCTTTGGGATGTTTCTGGTGATATTTACTGCAGCTAGAAAACAGCAGGTGTGAGTACCTAAAGCTTCAGCCTGGACCTATTCGGTCAATTCTTTATGTTCTTACCATTTAATTAAATCCTTTATCATCAAAACATTTTTTTTTTATCATTTTTTGTTTTTGACTTAAAAGAAATGTTAATAATGACCAATTTTTATTTTTATTTTTTATGTGATTGCTCCTAATCATATCACTTTCCAGCCAGACAATAAGCCACGCATGTACAAAAACACTTACCATTGCGGTCTATGGCAAATGGCGTCCCGGCAGTCACAATTTCATAGTTGCAGATCTGGCTGTACTGTGGTGAACAGTCCTGGTCCCAGGCTTCCACCTTTAACAACCAACATACACTTTAATCCAACACAAACACTACTAATAACATTGTTGCTGTGTACGCTTCTTGTGGCATTGTTAGACCATATTCATTTATCTGACATACTGATTTTAACAATAAAGCAATGATAAAAACAGAAAACTGATACCTGCAAAATGCTGTCATAGATCTTTCCTTCTGTTATTGATGCCTTGTACAGAGACTCCCGAAAGATTGGGGAGAACTCATTGACATCATCCACCTGGATGTGAACTACAGCTCTGGATGTAAGAAAAAGTAGAAGACAGAAGATGCTGGTATGAGGGATTACACACTAGGTAAAATATGTAATTAATGTGGAGCTGAAATGGGTAAATAGGAAGACTAAGGCTAAGGAAAAAGCACAGATTCATCCCCTGAATGTTTTGCAAAGCTGGGTTGTTGTTGTTCAAGCTTCAAATTTTTCTCGCACCTGCTTTTCCTCTCCCTACATTCAACTCTGAATTCACAATATCATCAGCTGGAAGGTTAACGCAGCTCTCAGATAACATTTGTGCACTAAAGTATATAAATGAAGCAATAACGCAGATGTATCATGAAGTTTTCTTCACCGGTGACCTTTGCTGCCAGCAACTCCCACCGTATCTGAGCAAGCACATCTGGCTAATTAATGACATTAGCTTAATGAGGCCTATTTAGAATGTCACGCCATGATAATGTGACACACACAGACACACACAGGGTACAGTCTGTGTCATTCATCTCCCACTAAAGAAATTCATCACAGATCCCTGAGCTGATAAATTTCTCTCCATTTCTCGCTCTTCTCCCATAAGCGGTGTCTTATTTTAGCTGCTTGGTGCTTCTGACTGGAGAACCAGAGGGTTTGATTTGCTGCTGTCCATGCCAGTCTGCCTGTCTGTCAATCTAATTCACATAGCACCGCTACACAGTTTACAGACAGACATTATATTGACAAAGCATTAGGAGGACATATCTTCAGACATATCTGCAACAGCTGTGACTGCTAGAGTATAAAGGACTGAGAGACAATAACAACAGAAGAAAGGAACTAGGAGAAGAAAGACTCAATCTCATTATCACAGTTATTCTTTTTTGTAACTCGCAGTGTAATTTATGAAGGAATTTATAAACAAAGCTAAACCTACAGGAGCCTTTTTACTTGCATATTACACTTTTAGAACAAAATAAAGATTCAAATGAATGCAAAGCCACAGACATTGCATAAACACAGTACTGTGGCAAAGTACTGAGTCACCCCTCATTTTATTTTAAATATTTCATTTCCAAGGAGCCAGACTTGCTTGGAACATTTAAAAGTGGACTTAAGTTTTTCAAAGTTTCTCGACATACTTTGGCTACTCTTTTTACAGTTATCAGTCCAGACCTTTTTTCGGTCCATTTTTAGAGGAATGTAAATTTTAAACTGTATAAATGATTTTATAATTTCTTTAGTTGAATCTATAAAAAATGACACAGGCATAAAATATTATTTTTTGCACTAGCAAGGTCATTCCCAAAGAGCTATAAGCAATAAGCAGTCTGGAAAGCATCTGATTGTCAACGGCTTCATTTTTTAACATGACAACGATCCCAGACACTCTGAACACAACAAAAGGAAGCCAACATCCAAGGAAGAGCTTTGACTGTCCTTCAAGAAGCCTGGAGAATTATTACTAAAAGTTATTTTAAGAAATTGCAAGAAGGTTTCCCTAAGAGAGTTCATGCTGCGTCGAAAGATGGTTAACCAAATACTGACTTTCAAACTTATTAAGTTTGTACAAACTCTGTTTTTAGTCCTATATGCACTTATTTCCCATTACTACCACCACTGTTATCATTATTATTATTATTATTATTATTATTGTTACCACCTAAGAAATATAAAGAAATCAGGGGTGGCTCAAAACATTTGCACAGTTTGCATTTATGACAACGACTTTGCTGGAGATGTTTTTCTGTTTTTTAAACACTGGCATTGTTTTGTTGTGTTTGCTTCCCAGAAGTTAATGTGACTCACTTGAGCAGCTGCCTTTGCAACTCTGACATGTATATTTTGAAGATAACATCTATTATTTGTAAGACGTTGTTTTGTCCACCCCCTATAAATCAGCTATAGTTGCAGCTACACAAATGAGTCACACTGAGATAAATAATAACAGGCAGCGCCGTATGTGACAGTTTTAATACTACATTTTCATAAGAGAGTTTTCAGAAAATATACAGAATTTCACAAAAGCACAAATAAACAAGACACTTCCTGAAATGTTTGGCGCACTATAAAAAAGAATCTTTAACATAATGACGTTTTATTGATTAAAGCTAAATCGAATGCAGACACATGAACAGTCGCAGCTTGACTTACTTGTGGGATTTCTTCCAGTTTGCACCACTTGGGCCGGCCCCACAGTCATAGGCCTGGATAATAAAGGTGTACTCTTTCTGGCTCTCACAGTCCACAGGGCTACTGGCTCTCAGCACTCCTTCTCCTGATGTGCGATTCAACACCACGGCCTCAAATGGAGCATCATCGCCATTGATCTTAAAGGCACAAATCTCCCCTAAGAGGAACAGAAATGAGGAAATGTTACATTTAAAAGGATTACACAGTCAGAAGTAGTGAGTATTTGTTTTGTTTTTGTTTTTTGAAGTGCAAAGACACTGGTTTTTAGATAGTTTCGAGTAGGAGCTAGGTGGCTAATAAAAACCTTCTTTTTGATCTTTCTTTTTAAAAAATAGACACAAAGATGAAGAAGACAAAGGCAACACAGAGTCAACATCTGCGCAGCATGTGGTTCATCAGTGGACAGACACTGATGGGTACTTAACATGAAAGCAGTCAGCACAACTATCAGACCTACAAGCAATTTAAGTCCACATTATGTGAATAAACAACAACAAAAAAAGAAAGCTTTGGGAAATATTTCTTCTCTCCTCATTCATTTAATTTTCTTTCATGACACTGTTGGTAAAAATCTTATTATTTTGCTTTGTTTGTTTCTGCCTTTTTTTCCTCCCAGCCATTTTCTCAAACACAGCAGTAGCCACCCAACAGCTCAGATAGTTAAAGATGAATCAAACTGCGGGTAATGAAGCAAAACTAACAATAGACACTGCTGGCATTTTTCTTTACAGATTGGCTATCACTTCACATTTCAGTCCATTTCTGGACACAGGAATCTTTGTCAGCATGAGCAGCTCACAAAATCACACTGCGGAGCTCCCGGGGTGTAGTTAAGAGAAAAAATAATTTCTGATTTGTGTCGAGCTGCGCCACCTCAACAAAGGAGTGAATTTGTCCTGTCTGCAAAGTGTTTACACCACACTCTGGCAGTGTATTGTGTTGTGTGTTTGTGACTCTAGACTCGTCTGCGGCATTCATCCCCCGGCACAAGTGTTCATTTCAGGGATTTGGGAAATCTTTTTTGCAGAGGCAATGAAAAGCTGGTGTGCTCTGACCCTGTGCTGGCTGATATCTCAGAACAGAGTGGGACATAGAGGAAATGCCACTAACAAACACAAAGACAAAGCTCCCTGTCATCGCTGGCTTCTCTCCACTTTAGCTCCTCTCCACTCTCATGCACACAGATCCTTTTAACCTGATTCAACTTTGCAAATCTGCTTTAGGGTGAAGCCAAACATAGTCCTCTTCAAAGTTTGATCCCTTATGAATTTTCAAGATGCCCAGCCCCTGAATTGTCCTCCTTTTAAATTTTGTAGAAATGACAAGTTTCTCAATATCACAGTGGGACACAATTTGCATTTGTAGAAAGACAATATTTGAAAAAGGGAAATAAGCATGCCGGTACATGCACAGACAGGCCTATAGTCTCAGATATGCCCAGATAGGGTGATTTTAATACAGTGCTGACTTAGTGGTAGAAGAAGGAAAAGGTACTTCCACTTAACAGCTTGGAGGTTGGATAGAACTACATTTTTCGCTCCATCTGTTTTGACCAATGCGTTTTTTTGGATTACATTTTAAACGAGAACCAAACAGAGCTTAATAACGAAGCAAGGAAAGAACGAGAGCGCGAGATCGAGGGAAGAGGAGGAATAAGATGTGTCAATGTATATGTTAATGATAATAACAGAGATTTCAAGCAGATTCCTACTTTCTCTGCAAGTACTTTGCGCACACACACACACACACACCCATCCATGCAAGCCTAATAATGTGCATGCATATATAGATTTTCTTTCCCGCCACTTAGTTTGTTCCTCATCAGCAGAGGGAATGCTATAATTTCAACCTTCTGCCGTGCATGGATGAAATGAAGCCCAATCTTTTGGCGTGCACACCATGAGCGAAAAAGGGTCGGTTTTCAAAGTAAATATCCAAATGCATAGATTTTTGCTTCAGGGAGCTGGCCCGTCGCCACGGAAGAGAGGAAAATTCAAGAGTCAGCAAAAAATGGCTCGATAATAACAATCATCTAAAATAGATGGTACTCCACTGCATGCTTCAGCGGCATAAACTGCATCGACACAAAATGTCAAGCTGTCGGGGAACATGTATTTCTTGGGATGTTAAATTGCCAAAATAATGGAAAGGGACAGTAAGGATACATTTAATGAGAAAATGATTCCCTGCAAGCTAACACGTTGTCACAAGGAGCCAAAACAAATTTGCGCATTCCCGCTGCAAATTGCATGACTTGACAGAGCATTTCATTTCTTTTAACTTTCATTTCTATAGTTTGGACTGCTCACACTTTCTGTTCAATCTTCATTTTAACCACATCAAACGCAGCTTGTTTAAAAGAAGAATTTAACTTTAGGTCCAAATGGCTAAATCAGCTCTTTCTGCTCCTCCTCCCAGATCGTCATCACTGTATCATCTCAATGGCCCATCATAAAACTTGCTTGACCTAAAAAGTTTTTCCAGAATGTATTTTTGAATCTTTTTGAATGTCTTATAGTCTCTACTTCCTCCACTTCATGTACTGAGTTTGTAAAGTTTCTAAATTAAATTTGTGCACTAAATGTTTTTCAGATAAGTCTGTTTGTTGCATAGTTTTCTGATTATCACTTGTAAAGTGATAATGTGATAGTCTATATGATAACTAAACACTGCTAAACAAAGTTCCTCTGTGTATGTGTGTGTGTGTGTGTGTGTGTGTGCCACAGATATAGACTTACCGAGAAACTTTGTGTATTTGTTTGAGCCTTTATTCATAAGAAAAGTTGAGAGAGATAGCAGGGGAATCAGATATAACAAATGGTTCAACCGACTGAGATTCGTTTACAGACTGTTGTGTTGTCGGCTGCTCCCTTTAGGGGTCACCACAGTAGATCATCTGCCTCCACTTCACTCTATCCCTAGCATCCTCCTCTGTCACATTAACCCTCTGCCCCTGCATCATTCCCTACATCTATGAACCTCCTCTGAGGTCTTCCTCTTTGCCTACAGCCTGGACTCTGCATCCTTTGTGCAGTATATCCACTATCCCTCCTCTGCACATGTCCAAACCATCTCACCCATGCCTCTCTAGCTTTTTCTCCAAACCGCTCAACCTGAGCTCTCCCTCTGATGTGCTCATTACTAATCTTGTCTCTTCTCGTCGCTGCTAATGAAAATCTTCATATCTTCAGCTCTGTCACCTCCAGTCTTTTTGTCAGTGCCACTATTTGCAAACCATACATCACAAAAGGTCTGTATTAAAAAACATGTTACACCACTCTTTAAAAACTAGGAATTAGAGACAGTGCCACTTAATAGAAAACAAAATCCAGATTAATGAAACAAGAACTCTTGAGCGCCTAAAAAGAAGGCAGCTGAACTTTGGATTATCCCCTAAAATATCTAGGTTTCTCCATCAGTTGTTTAACCCTCTCAGGCTTAAATTAAACTTTTTGTTGCTAATGCACAACCAAGTCCTGCAGTGGTACTTCTGAGTAAAAAGCCTCATAAAATATGTATGTGGGGTAATCAGGTTGTTAGTTTTTAACTGTTGCAAATCGGCAACGCTTGCCTCGAGAGGGTTAAGAATTGAAGATCTAAAACCTTTCTTCTTTGCCTTCTTTTTAACCACTCACCATGAACTGGATGATTGATAACCCACATGGATGTTAATGAAACGAGAACATTAGGTGCTATAAAAGCACTCACAGGTTTTACCGGACTCCTCTGTTATGACCCCGTGGCTCATAATGGCTCTGCTTAATTAAAACAGCACTGTGAAAATAACATCCCACAACAGGGAGAAAAAAGCTTTTTGAAGTTTTTTTTACTGCTTTTTAAAAGTCCATCCATTCATCCATCTTCATCCGCTTTATCCGGGACCGGGTCGCGGGGGCAGCAGCCTAAGCAAAGAGGCCCAGACCTCCCTCTCCCCAGCCACCTCCTCCAGCTTATCCGGGGGAATACCAAGGCGTTCCCAGGCCAGCCAAGAGATATAATCTCTCCAGCGTGTCCTGGGTCTGCCCCGGGGCCTTTTTAAAAGTCAGCAAACTTTTTTTTTAGTGTTTTTTTAAGAAATCAGATGTGATCGGTGACTGCATACATGCAGCTAAATGACAGTTCGTTTTGATACATTAATTAATTAACGGGGCTTCAAAATTTAAGCAACAGTGGAACAGTTGTAACATGTCAGATGTGAATGACTTACTACAGAAGTGACTGTTACTAAGTACTTTAAATACACGCAGCAATCAGGATCTACGAACACTGACGCTTAAACGTGAAATCTACAGCAAAACATTCAAGAAATGCAATTTAAATTTCTTTCTTCTCTTCCTTTTCATGTCATTTTTCATTTCAGAAAATAAATAATAGACAATAAACAAGTAAAAAACAACAATTACCCTTTATACATAAAGGGTTATCTAATCACAAAGTGACGATGTTATTTCATAATAACATTAATTTCAAGTAAATCAAATTTTGATGTATTTCTTACTGAACACATTTTTTAAGTAAAACATTTAAGTGTAATAAAAGTGCTGCATAACTTCAGATCATCTCTGGCAGTATTCCCTAAAATTATCCCAGTAACAGAAATACAGTGTTTTTTTCATTATTTATTATCATAGGTTTTTGAAAAAGAAATACTCCTCTTAATTCATAATTGCTTGTTCTCAGCTGGAACAAATCCTGGACATCTGGAGGTAATTGATGGCTTTGTACTTAATACATAATCAGCATAATTTTAAATCTTTTAATTCAGCAAATTTCTACGTATTCAGCAGTTTGGTTTAGTGGCATCATAATAGTTTGTTCTGCACACTCTTCTGCTTTTTTTTTTGCAATACAATATTGAGTTGGTGATCGTTTTATATGCATTTCCATATACCTTCAAACCATAGGTCATAGGTTTCATCTGGAAGCTTGTAGAAAATTCACATTCTGACACCCAAAGACAGCACGCAAACAATCGTCACCTCTCTGTTGAAAACATCTTTAGGTTCATAACGCAATGCACACAGGATTATGAAAAATT
This sequence comes from Pundamilia nyererei, assembly GCF_000239375.1. NCBI lineage: Eukaryota > Metazoa > Chordata > Actinopteri > Cichliformes > Cichlidae > Pundamilia > Pundamilia nyererei. The sequence continues at coordinate 1,625,274 of NW_005187405.1, forward strand.
CAAGTAGTGACTTCTAAAGTACTGAAAGCCTTATATGAACCCACTTTCTCAGTCAAGCCTCAACAGAGAAACAGAAAATTCAATCATGTTAATTCCTTTTCTTAATCAAATACTGTTGTGACTCCATCTGGTGTGTCTGTGCACATTTGTCTGACTCTGTGCAGAGCGGGAAACACAAAAGCTTTACTGTGACAGTGTGTGTGTGTGTGTATGTGTGGTAGGAAGCTGTAAGACCCTGATTAAAGAGGGTTTCTAAGCAGAGTATCAGGCGGTTTTAAGCCTCGATTCCTTCACTCTCTTGCCTTCAGCACTGATCTCACGGTCACCCTTGCCCCTCAAGTTTAATTAATGGATGGATTACACTTTATCCCACTACTGGCCCACAGATAAACTCTAACACTACACTCAGTCAGACCTGTGTGTGTAACTGAGTAGTGTTACAGTCCTCACGCCTCCTTATGCACCCAATGCTCTGCAAATATTCTATGAATTAAGTACAAACATGCTGCCCAATATGCACAGTGTGCGCCAAAAAACACCCACTGAATAAAATCAGAAATCATTTTGAATGCTTTATTCAGTGTCAGATTTTAATGGGACTTGGTTTTTCCTTCGCTATGAGGGTTTTTTTCTCATGCAGAAAGATAAGAGCTTGAGCTGTGTGCCTTTGGTCAGGTATCCGGTAGCAGTTTGCAAATAATAGAAATGCACTGAGAAAAGGGGATTTATGTTTCTGTTAAATTAGGAACTTCGTAGCCTGCAGTCTAGCAAGGTCACCGGATCCTTGGTAACTGTGGATTTTTACAACATTTGTGAATTTCATTGTAGTTATAAATTAGTTCATGAAGACAGAGCTTGCTCTGAATCACACATGGATGATTGTATAGTGACTGAGCAAACAATGTGCTATAAGTCTTCTGTCACCATAAGCTGTGAACTGTTTAAGATGTTCCAACTAGTTTGCCAGCTTCAGACTTACCAACTGTACTTTTAAGGACATTATTTTAGCCACTAATGCTCCATCTGTACTCAGCAATTCAAAGCTATACAGTCTAATGCAGTCCAGTAAATACTAGATGAGACAGAGCTCTGTATCTACACACACACACATTAGTTTTATTGGAAATACATATCGAAGTGATTCAATATAGATGCAGTAGTTGAACATTATAAAGAGCTCTCCTCTCCAGCTACTTTTATTTTACTGTTGTTGTTTTGAGAGAGTAGGGTTGGAAGAGCAAAATGCAAAAGAGAGAAAGAGGATGATGAAGGTTCATGGCCTTATAATAAGCCTTTCCCTGCTGGCATTAAGAGGATTGTCTCCGAAGGTTTTGGTGAAGACACAGAGAGGACACCGAGCACCTGGCAGTGAATGGGAGGCGATGTTATCAATATTAGTAGTGGTTCTTTTGTCACTGCATTTTATAGAGATTTTTAGGTCCTCAGTCCAAGGTTTATTCCACTACTTCAGACTAAAAGACCACACTGCTAGAAGAAAGGCTTACTAATTAGAAAGTAACCAAGGCTTGTTAAGTAAGCTTAGTATTCAATTCACAAGCCTCCATTGGTTGGTATAGTGAATGAAAGCATCTCTTTACATATACTGCAAACAAGGACAATTGGGAAAATAAATCAAGAAGAGTTCTTACCTCTTTAAAACTGAGCTAAAATTACTTCTGAAATGTCTTCTAATGCAAACGCACCAGAATCGATTTTCTCATCTCACTCTCCTCCAGAAAATTCTGCAATAAATAGTCCCACTTTAAGGAGATAACAATCTCAATGCTATAAATTCTTTAGAGCCTGTTTGGCACGCTGAAATGCAGTAAAAAGCTCGGTATTCACACAATGTGCAGTTTGTCTCTGTGTATGGGTGAATCTATTTGCCACTTTAACTCTAAGTCAGTTAAAGAAAGACATGCAGGAGTAATTCATCAGAGTCTCCTTTAGATAGCCGGCCACTTCCTAATTGCATTTGGGAGATTGTCGCACCATCCACTTGACCTCAGGGTGACAAAGTAAAAGCTTACACAAATGGGACGCACACACGCAAATGCACAAGCACACACACATTTAGGTTATCTATTCACCCAGGACTGCTGATGCCTTAGACAACACAATATAGGAATGGGGAGAATTCATTATCAAAGACAATACACATTCATTCTGCTAGGGGCTTTGGAGGTCTGTGATGCAATTAGTGTTTATTGGAAACTGAAGTTGTGGGATTGGAATTCACCAGATGAACTGTTGCTGTCAGTGAAGATGCAGCTGTGACTTTAATGCTGAAGAGGAGAGCATTTTGGCCTAAGTGCCTAAAACCATTAACCGCTGAATGAGGCACAGTCTCAAACACCTGGATAACTGTGATAGAAAGATGATAGTTTGAGTACTATATGCTTCAGCCGCGTGCTTTTACAGCAAACTTGTTCAGTAAAGATGGGTAGATTAAAAAAAAGTTGAATTACATCAATAGCATAAGAATAGAAGAGGTCAGAGAAGTGGATTAAAAAGTGAGGCAGAGCGGGCAGAGACCCTGTAGGGGAGATGGAGGCGGGAGGAAGTATACAGAGAAATACCAGTGTGTGAGATAACTAAAGCAGGTATAAATAACACTACCAACCTCTTGAGTATCTCATCATGGTTCTACTCCTCCTCCTCCTCGCCACCTTCTCCTCCCCATGCTTCATCTCCCTTCCGTTGCAGTAGCTTTCACAGCGGTAAGCAGTTATTTAGCTCTTAACATCAGCACTCAGATGCACCACTCAGCCTTGCCCTCCTTCACCCCTGACACACCTCACACACACTCATGTGTCTACACTCTCACTCACCCTCATCACCTCCTCCTCTGCACCTCAGTCAGCTGCTGTTTAATATAGGTCACCAGCTAACAATTTAATAGCTTCCTGCTCTTTCACTGATCACACACGCAGCAGCTTATATTTAAACACGCTCCTGGCCAGGATCATGCTGCTTTACAGTCATAATAATATATGACATTTTTTAAAGATCACTTATCAATTTCAGGGTTACAGGGGCATTGGAGTCTATCCCAGCTGTCACAGGGCATCCCTCTTCACGCTGTTTGTCTCCGGGTTGGAACACAAAAACAGTGCAACACCGATCAATTTAAACCATAAATCCATTCAGATTCTCTCTTTTTCTATCCTAACACTTTCAAAAGGCTCCAATTAAGCCTCACTAGACAGGTTTACAACTTAAAAAGCACTCATGTCAACTCTCAAGATTTTCTTTGAAAGCTTTGATAAATTAAACCTAAATTGTTGGTCAAAGGTAGAAAAATGCATATTTTTATGTCAGCCAAATTTATTTTAGTTAAACAGATCTATTCTGAATTAGGACAACAGCTGAGCATCTACAGCTTTGCAAGCTTAAAGAGTTATGGATGAAATCTAGTCATGTGAAAAAAAAAAAAGGTTTGCATGTAGTACTGTTAAAACTTAAGTGCCCCCTCCATCATTGTAGAAACATCTGTAGCAACAATGCTTTAATGAATGTAATTGTGTGTGAAACGATCAACCTCTCACATTGTTGTGAAGGAATTTTGGCCCACTGTTCTTCAGTCAATTGAGGTTTGCGGGCATTCATTAATGCAGAGCTCTCTTAAGGACAGACGGCATCACATCTTCCTGGCCGACTTAATCACCGAAAGGTGTCCAGGCAATGCGGCTATAAAACAAGCCCAAATCATCATCGCTCCATCGCCAAGTTTGAGAGTTGGTGTGAGGTTCTTGTGCTTGTTGGGCTTCTTCAAACATGGTGCTATCCATTATGGTCAAACAGCTCCACTTCGGTCTCATCTGTCGGACGTGCCTGACTTTAAGGTGAATTTGTTTGGACGTCCACTCCTGGGAGGACTGCGGCATTGTGCTAACACACACCTGACCAGTTCATCAAACTGTGAAAAATTCTGCTATTACAGCGGTGCTCACACTTGCTGACGATCAATTAATCAAGTGTAACGGATTAACAGCACCTGGCTGTGCTTACCCTCTTAATGGCTTTGGAAGCAATAAGGGTGTATTTGATTCTTCACAGGACTATGTAGGCATCACAAAACCTGCTGCAACTCACCCTGATGAGGCTATATCTGTACCAAAATTCACTGCTACCCTTTCAATATTTGCTAAGACATTTCAAATGTCAGTAGTAGCAGAGACAGTGAGTCAGCCTCTGGCTGAATATGATGCATTAATTGACAGACAGAAACTCGACTGACCAACATCCGAATAGGCAGGTCCATGTTGCTATCGTATGTCAAATCATTCAAGCATTTTCTTCCCCTTATATTAGAAGCAGATAAAAGTAATATCTTCTTTTTCTGTTTTATAATTATAAAAGATTATTATAAATCTGCAGGAGACAGGAAACACTCATTAAAAAGAACCAATTCCCCGAAGCCTACCTGCTCTCCTATTAACCTTTTTGTACTGAACATCATCTGTTCATTATCTTTTCAACCAAATCACACCTCTTATGAGTGACGTTCAAATCACTGTGCTTCTGTTTCTTTGTGCATTTTTTGACACCCTTCTGCTGGGCTGCAGGCAGGCTAGTTGTGAGATAATTACAGATTTCCAGGTACAGCAGGGAGTTTCCATAAGCCTCTGAGCTGTAAATGTCACTGTGGCTCTGACTATGACCTCCGTCAGCTCAGCGGCACACTGAGAAGAGAAGGACATGGCTCAGTAGCTTAGACACACTGACACAGATGCTCTCACAAACCTCCTATCATGAACGGATTTCATGACTGTTAAATCACATTTTCATCGTCTCTGTGACTATAAACACATCACTAAAAGCATGTATCGGAAAAGTTTAATTACGTGCTCCATACAGTCACCCCCAGTATGCAAACAGCTGACTTTGTTCAATAAATGCATGTTTGACATAATTTATTTATTCAGAGGTCACATGCTACTCAGTGGCCAGGGCCTATGTTAGATCTGTAACTATTAAAGCTAAAAGACAGAGAAATTTAGGAACAAGAATTCCTTCTGCTACTTGCCAGCCTTTTCCAGGACTATTTAGTCTAAATGCTGGACACTTTGATTCACTTTGATCCCTGCTATTCATTGGACGTCAGTCTAGCTCAAGTTGACGCAAGTTGTATAAAGAGCTTTGAGTGCTCAGAGTAAAGCACTATATAAGAACCAGAACATTGGTACACATGACACAAATCCATGGTACATGCAATAATTTATGCTTGTCTGCTGCAGCTAATAATTAACTTTTCTCTGGCCTTTGTGCTATCATCTTTCTTAAATGTAAGACAAGTGCATAACTGTCAAAGCCAGTTTAAAAACTGAACTGATGTTGAGATCCAGGAACTCTCAAAATAAGGCCTGCTCTCTCACTAAAAAGATAAAGATGCACTGTACAACCCCAGGCAGCCTGTGCTGTTATTTACAGAAGTTTAAGACTGGTTGTGCCCTGCCTTCACTATTTGGTTGAGGTAGGCTCCAGCCTCTAATCCTGAACTAGATGGATTCAATTCAATTCAATTCAATTTTATTTATATAGCGCCAAATCACAACAAAAGTCGCCTCAAGGCGCTTCATAGATACAGAGAAAAACCCAACAATCATATGACCCCCTATGAGCAAGCACTTTGGCGACAGTGGGAAGGAAAAACTCCCTTTTAACAGGAAGAAACCTCCAGCAGAACCAGGCCCAGGGAGGGGCGGGGCCATCTGCTGCGACCGGTTGGGGTGAGAGAAGGAAGACAGGATGAAAGACATGCTGTGGAAGAGAGACAGAGGTTAATAACAGATATGATTCAATGCAGAGAGGTCTGTTAATACATAGTGAGTGAGAAAGGTGACTGGAAAGGAAAAACTCAATGCATCATGGGAATCCTCCGGCAGCCTACGTCTATTGCAACATAACTAAGGGAGGATTCAGGGTCACCTGGTCCAGCCCTAACTATATGCTTTAGCAAAAGGGAAAGTTTTAAGCCTAATCTTGAAAGTAGAGATAGTGTCTGTCTCCCGAATCCAAACTGGAAGCTGGTTCCACAGAAGAGGGGCCTGAAAACTGAAGGCTCTCCCTCCCATTCTACTTTTAAATACTCTAGGAACAACAAGTAGGCCTGCAGAGCGAGAGTGAAGTGCTCTAATAGGGTGATATGGTACTACAAGGTCCTTATGATAAGATGGGGCCTGATTATTTAAGGCCTTGTATGTGAGGAGCAGGATTTTGAATTCAATTCTGGATTTAACAGGAAGCCAATGAAGGGAAGCCAAAACAGGAGAAATATGCTCTCTCTTTCTAGTCCCTGTCAGTACTCTTGCTGCAGCGTTTTGGATTAACTGAAGGCTTTTCAGCGAGTTTTTAGGACATCCTGATAATAATGAATTACAGTCGTCCAGCCTGGAAGTAATAAATGCATGAACTAGTTTTTCAGCATCACTCTGATACAGGATATTTCTAATTTTAGAGATGTTGCGCAAATGGAAGAAAGCAGTCTTACATATTTGTTTAATATGTGCGTTGAAGGACATGTCCTGGTCAAAAATGACACCAAGGTTCCTCACAGCGTTACTGGAGGCCAAGGTAATGCCATCCAGAGTAAGAATCTGCTTAGATACCATATTTCTAAGATTTTCAGGGCCGAGTACAATAACCTCAGTTTTATCTGAATTAAGAAGCAGAAAGTTAGCGGCCATCCAGGTCTTTATGTCTTTAAGACATTCCTGCAGTTCAACTAATTGCTTCCAATGGATGGATTTTGGGCAACCTACAGTAGTACTTACTGAGCACTGTTTAGATGCCACAGCATGCATGAGTATTGTTCCTGATCATGTCCATCATCTTATGATCATATCTTCTTATGGCTGCTTCCAACACGCTAGCACACCATGTCACAAAGCTTAAATCCTCTCAAAACGGTTTCTCGAGCTTGACATTAAGCTTACTGTACTCTTATGACCTCCCAGATCTCAATCCTATACAGCATCTTTGGAATGTGGAGAAATTGGAGAGTCACATCATGGACGTGCAGTCGACAAATCTGCAGCTTTCATATGAGTATGGCCCGAAATCAACAAGTACCTTGTTGAATCTGTGCTACAAAGAATACGGCTGTTCTTTAGGCAGGAGGGAGTCCAGTCCAGTATTATAAAGGTATAACTAATGAAGCTGCCGGTGAGAATATATTAAGTAAGACCTACTAAAAGCATATTTTAATATGCAAGAGCATTTATTAAATTATCCTATCAGGCCTCTATGATGAAAGGGTAAATGAACAGCTGTCTTTATTCCTTCATTTAAAGGCTCTTTCTACCACTGGCAGGTCCATTATTAACCATCCTTTGAATTGTGGTTTTTATCTTCACTACAAATAAAGGCTTATCTTTTTTACTAGATGTTTGTTTTGTTTTTTAAAACATTTTTGGGGGCATTTTTACATTTAGTGGATAGTGGAGTGGTAAAGATATACAGAAAAGTGGGGAGGGATGAGGGGAAAGAAACCCAGCAAAAGGTTGCAGGTCAGACTTAAACTCGTGTGGTCATCTGCAAAACCCACTGAGCTATCACATAGCGTACACTTATGTTCTGTTTCCTGTTTACTATCCAAATGCCTGTAGAGCTGCTGAATCTGAACACAGTTTTACACAAACAGAAGGTTTTACTCGTCGGCTTTTGCAATCTGTGAACAGACTGCACCATGGAAAACAAAGCAGATAGATTTATCCATTTCATTTGTTTCTCTGTTTAATCTCCCCAGGCACTCTGTCTTCCTCCTATTTGGTGCGAACAGATACATAATCATTTTACACATTATGTTATAGATGTTTAACTATAGAACGCGTTAAAGCAAACATAACATCAATGAAATCTGACAGGTGCCAATTGAGATCCACAGGAGACCTTTTGCATGCTAATACACACTTATTAAAATGACATCACTGAACCATCAGTCAGGCGGGCCAGCAGGGGGGTCGCCTGTGGGGCGAGACTGCACGTAGCATTCATCAGGATGGTAAATTCAGAGAAAACATCTCAAGAGAAGGTAATGAGCAGTGTAGTTCTGATATGCTGCAGAGGTTAAGATAACCTAATCTGTCAACTTTCATTGATCTCTGCATGCTGCGTATGTTAGTTGTAAAAGACAGCAGGCAATAGCTCATGCATGCGCTGCTGTCATGTTTGATCATTTGGCAGTTCCTCAGCTGAAGTAAATGTAAAAGTGTCTTTTTGTTTTTAGAGAGAACAGCTCCATTCATTTATACAGCCATAAATCACAGTGTGAAACTGGAACAGCAGTAACAATAGATTTGAGTTTTTCATAACTGTCATATCTGTTTTGTCTATTGTGAATACTGTAACAGCATTTAATTAGCTAGACAGAAACACAATTTTCTTTTAAAGGAAAATAATGCATACGCACAAAGCACATAAATGCACATCCTGCTTGTGGAACAGAGTTTGATCGGTGGCGTGTTAAAAGAGTCAACATCCCAGTTGGTTTACTTTGTTCTCTGCGACTGTTGAATAAGTGTTTTTTACATAACATTTTAATCATGATGTAAAGCATTAGCATAGAAAATACTATCAATTCCATACGATAGACTAGCATTTAATAGTTTAGTAGCTTGAACAGTTTGTTACTTTGTTATAGATAGACAGATAGATGTAGAAATAGAAGGATATAGATAGATATAGATACAGAGATATGACTTCCATCCATATTTTGCCGTTGAATGACTACCCACTAACACATTTAGTGATGTCTCACTAATTAGATTTTATATGAAATTTCGTCCATTATGCCAAAATCATCATATATAACACCCAACGCGCACGCACTGCGAGTTGACAGATTCATCACCTCACATCGACAGCCCCACTCGTGATAGTTAAATGACAAGAAAAGGTCAGCAAAAGGTCTTAGAAGGGCAGGAACGGGTTGATATTAGATTGTCTTCATCCTTTTGTGCCATGGGAGGAGGAGGAACCTCCTTATTCCCATCCGTCCTCTTTTTTCATTTTGGCTTTATCCTCCCTCTCACAATTAGCAGAGACAAAGAAATCCTCAGGGGTGTAACATTAGATAAAACCTGAGAATGAATACTAATAACCTTACTGGAAATGATAAATTAGTTCAGCAGCTGCTCAGCAGAGCTCCAGGTGGTTTTAACAGTATTAGCACATGAGGGTGCTCAGCTTTAGTTTTTCAGAGTACTTTTGGAGATATTAGTTTGCTGAAAGACTGCAACAACCTAAATCTTGCTGGAAGTGAGCTATCTTTATTTAATGTAAGTAAATGAGCATAAGCATCTCTGTTAAAAATAAAATGAAAACAAATCGGTGATTCGTGCGTTTATCTTTTCATTGAGATTTACCTGAAAGTGTATACTTAAAGGGCAGCTGATCTGCATTTACCTTGAGTGAATATACGACATGGACAAAAGTACAGGGCAACCAAAAAGAGCTGCTCAGCCACGGAAACCCACACCATGAAGCTCCTGGTTTGGAGCCCTGCAGTCACTGAGTCAGCAGAGTGTTGCTTTTACTCACCTCAGCAATCCTACTCTGTAACTTTACGTGGTCTGTGAAAATTTAATTGTAAAATTGTTATGAGAAACATCCTTCGAGGAGCAACTTTTTCCTTTCTTACTTTGAGTACAATTCAGAGTCTGTACTTTTTCACTTTTACTTGGGTAAAAAAAGTTGCTTCAGTACTTTTACAGGAGTATTTTTTAACCCAGGTGTCTGTACTTCTGCTTACGTAAAGAAAGTCTGTACTTTTGCCACATTTGGTAACAAATTACTTTCTTTGGCAAGTGATTAAGTAAAATGCTGCATTATATAATACGGTACTTTTTTAAAAATAATAATAAGAACACTGTGTATTATTACTATTCTTTAATTGGTCTGTTTAGAATTTAAACTGAAACAGCAGTCACAAATCATTATTATTCGATACTCACACAGACCTTTGGTGCTTTTCAATTTCTTCATTCTGTTTTTAGTGGTGAGTCGAAACAAATTCCATCGAGGATTCAAATTCTGGCGAGTGTAAAGTTATGTGAAGGAGATGTAAAATGAAAATGACCATAATATAGAGGAAAATCCAAAGAACTGGGATTTATTAAAAAATCTTTCTGAAAAACATGTTAATAAATGCTGTATGTGTGATAATGTTTGTGCATCTCCTGACCCTATCTCGTCCCGTTGAGAAAGTCATAGACAAAATACAGCCATATATGCATGCACTAAGATCATGTTAGTGAGAAAATGTCAATAATCACTCCAAAATATTTGCTTCATGAGCACGTCATAACATCAATACATACACAAACTACCTGGCATTAATTCAGTGGCCAAGTGACATTGCCAAAGGATTTCTGGAATACTTAACATCTTCATGGAAGGTATTTGGATTTTGCACATTTTTTCAAAGTCATTTCCAACAACAGGGAGGGAAATTGAGTCATTTGCAGGTAGTGCAGAGGTAGGAGAGTGGTTATAAGTATATGTTAGCTGGAACTCTGACTTAGCTTTGTGCAGCACTTGACTGATGGCCGCCGCTGCCCTCATCCATTACTCTGTCACTTGTTTGAAATTGCCTTTCAAACGTTCTGGCACTTCTGGAAAAAGTGGGTTCTACTCCTTTTTCTCCTAACAGCAGATAGAAGCCATGGTGCCATGCGAAGACGCATTTTATTTTACTTGCTCAGCTGTCAGATCCTGTGCGACCACTTCAGAGATGATTTAGCCCTGTGCTGTGGACCGAATGTCAAAATGTGTGAAAAACACAATGGGCAAAAATAATTAGCAAGGGTAGTGGGGGGAAAGTGGGCACATCCGTCAACTAAAAAAGAAAGAAAAGATATTTGAATGACATAACTGCAGTTTTGACTGGATGGCACAAATAACACTGACTCACTTGGTTCAAGTGTGAAATTCAGAATTTTGTTTACAGCTTTCAGTTCATCCATAAGGTAAAAAAATACAGTATAAGCTCACAGCAACCAAAGGCAATGCGGCAAGGGCAGTCTCTCCTCTTGTCCTCTGCTCTGTCCCTGTGTGTGGGCTTGGTGGTGACATGACAGCTCATTCCTAGGCACTATTAATGACAGAGCTCCCCTTTTCTAGTGCTGACTATCATCTATCAACCAACGGCCAAAGCAGTCATTGCTCCTTCACTAAATTACAACCCACTGCATGAGACATAAAACTGGATAATGGGCTGAAAATTAGCAAATTACAATCATTACACTGCCATAATTGACCCTTGAGACCCGTGTGCAGAAGTACACATCAGCCTTAAGGTAGTGTGTGTGTGTGTGTGTGTGTGTGTGTGTGTGTGTGTGTGTGTGAGGCTCTTAATTAGGAGTATATTGGACCGTGAGGATGGAATCTAATTTAGTGAATAGCAGCAAACCCAAAGCTAACTGGCAGTAAACAGAGAGTCTTAGACTGTTGACACCCTCAAATGATTTTGCTCTACTCTCCGGTAAAAGATTTTAAAACATAAAAACATGAAAGGGAGAATTGTTAGATATAACAATGTACAGGGATAGGACAGCCTGAAAAAGCAAGGCACAAATATATGTATTTGTATATGTATTATTTCTAATATTTCTCTCTTTTTTTTTTTTTTACAATTACAAAACTCTGGAAATCCAAGAACTTCGGAAAGACTGACTTGTATAATGGTTCTTTATAGCTCTTACATTGCAGCTGAGGTCATGACAAAAGTTGTCAACTGACAGGCTGACAATTTATTAAAGGGACAAATGTTGCTGAGAAATAAGCTCCACTAATTAAACTTGATAACTTTTATTCCTGCAAATGTAAGCTTACTGGATGGATCTGCAGTTAATCTTACTATATGCACTATATGTCTTAATATATACACCACAAATCTCGTTCTGTTTGTCTGTCTTTGTGTTTGTTTATTTGTCTGCAATCTCATCCTAGACCTAGACTATGAGGACTTGAACCACCAAACCTGGCACACAGGTACATCCGAGGCCCCTGAAAGTTCTTAACTATTTGAGATATTATAATGACATCACTTAGCAATGGGTTAAAATGTGCCATTCTTAGCATTTGTGCCACTACAACACTTTATAAAAGCATCCTATCGTTTTAATTGCATTACAGTGGCATGTCATTGATAGCCACAAAAGTTGCATTATATGTGGCATATTATAAGCTGTAATGTTGTCTAGCAAGAACCTACCGAAAGGCTAAAAAGACCAATTTTTACCATATATACAACATCTATCACATATATTTTTTAAAATCTTTTTTCATTGTGATTAAGTATGTCTGAATCACGGCTAATTCATGCTGTTCAAACAATAGTGTAGCATTGGCATGTATAAGTTTTATTAAAACATTAAATTAAAATGATTAAAAATTTAATTCAATAAAAATAATAGATGATCTAATAAATCTAATCTAATAAAATGATTAAATGTCAGACTACTTCAGTCAATCTTGTCAGATTCACAAACAACAGAGGATATTTTTTCTGTGGTTCTGTACTCATATATTGTCCTGGATATTGAAGTACTTGTGTTCCTCCATTCTCATCATATATGCTTATGTCATTGTTGTTGTTGTTGTTGTTTTGCACAGGTATCAAATAATGCATTTTTAATCAATTCAAAACACGACACATGATGTTATCACATGATAACATCATGTGTAATATAGGCACAGATTCTCTGTTGATGCTTGTATTTATCCAAGCACTCCAGTTCATACCCATCTTAAACTGGACAGGGGAGAATTTATTTCATATAAATATAAAATTACTTCCATAATTAGTCTTATGTCATTTAGACAAGATGCAAATTCAAGCACTCTGTGCCTGTGTCCCCCAAAATATTAAATTAGCCTATTACATGGACTTTTAATAAAATAGCAGGAGCAGCACTCAGCAAGGTCAACAAAAGAGAGCAAAATATGCGAATTACATTTCTGTGACTACCAGAATAAAACATGGAATTGAACAGCGTCAAATACAGAAGTGGAGTCTAACTGACTTTTAAGACTGATACTGATAGTCAGAGATGGGCAGTAACGCGTTACTGTAATCCAATTACTTTTTTCAGGTAACGAATAAAGTAAGGGATTACTATTGCAAAAACAGTAACTGGCAAATTGCTAAACTTTGGCAATAATGTCAGACCACCAACAAATGAGTCAGACTCTAAGTAGAAGTACATTCAAATATTTCTAATTCAGTAGATTTACACTTGATTTATTATCATAATTTTTAATCAGTTAAGTTTTAGGGAATCAAGTATTTTATATAGTGTTGACTCATTCTGACCATAACCACAGCCTACCAGTTCCTTAAGAAAGTGTTTATATGCAGGTGGTGGTTGGTCTTGTAACAGTACATACAAATATAAACTGTAACAGAAGGATTTCTTTAAAAAATAGGCAACAGCATCAACATCTCCAGTTAAAGCGAGTCAACAAATGGCAATTTGTTTTCTCATTATTTCATTCCTTCCGTCTCACATTTATCTTGGTCATTATCCAGATTATTGCAAGAACAGGTGACAGAACAACAGAGGTTTAAGTGGTTTACAACAAAAGAGAGGTGGGATGGCGTTAGGAGGGTGTAGGGGTCATGGATGATGGAGGATAAAGTTAGTCTGACTAATTCTGATATTGTACACAGGTCTAAAAGCCAGATTATCCTATTTTATGGTCGCATGAACAAGGCAAATGGAGTGAGGAAGATATGCAAATTGCTCTCTAATTGGCCTGTCAGGTTTCTGAAGCCCTGTCAAACCACTGTCAGAAAGAGAGAGAGCAGGGGCCAGAGCCAGGGAACACAAAGAATTACTGGATTAGTTTCAGCTGCTATTCACTGCCCATTTCATTAAGCAATTTCAGCTCACACCAGGACCATGGGTCAGTGCTCCATGCTTGAAGAGCAGATTTTTCAGCTGTCATTTTGACAAGAGAGGCAGCACATCTCAGCCCTGCCTTCCTCCTCCACACATTGCTGGCTCAATGAAAAACACAGATACTGCCAGTAAACAAGCGTTCACGAGCTTCCCTTCACTGTAGATGGTACCAGGAAGGCATATTCAAGTGTTGAAAAGGTGGCAAGAAAAAATTAGGAAACAAAACGGTGAGCAACACATCCTCATCCCCTCACTGATTCAAAGTCATTTAAAGAAAAAGTCTCTCCTCTTTTTCCCCTTCATCAATACTTCGACTAGTAATACCAGGGTAAGTTTGTGGAGTTGTGTTCGTAGTATTCAATACGTAAATTAATTTGATATACGGTAGGTTATTAGTGAGTAGGGAGAGTTTTCTAAGCCCGGCTCATTAGCAGCTACAGTGTTACCAATGACATGTGTGGTTTACTTGGATACTTGTAGAAGATTTATCACTCAAGATTATGAGAAATTTAATTATTGAGTGAATTTGTAATTTCACACCAAATGACCCTTTTAAAGCGGCCTTTGATATCAATATATTTAAATATCTGATGACTATGATATAAGGTTGAAATACTGAAACTAAATGTGGATTTTCACTCAAAAATTCAACATTTAACTTACAGGCCCTGTACAGCGGAAGATACAAAATAATAAATAAATAAATAAATAAGTAGGCTTGCTCTTAGGCTCCAGCATAAAGTTATCCAGTCATTCACTCTAAAGCATGAGGAAGAGCCAAAGATCTAAAACAATAATGCTGACTCTTGTTCATAATATGTGTTTTTACTGCCAAAAGTACACGAGGAAAGACTTTTAGTGTCACGTAAAACCACTGTATTTGTCAAATGTACCACTGTCTTAGCTAATGTGGAGTGAAAACCTTCAATCTAAAGAGTTTGTTTCCACACTATATTACCTACAGGTATATGTAATCACTGTTTTTTATGACTTTTTTTTTTTACACATCTTATAATCCTACAAACTTATGCTACAGCTGCAGTTGTTGGAGACTGTAGAACAACCACAATGACTGTTATTGTGTGCAATGAACTTGCAATTTTGCAAAACTTTGAAATGGTTGCTTTGAAGACGTGGAATAGGTCTGTCACAATGGTGATAAAATGGCAATACGATGGGTTCAGTCTACAATCAGTCTGCACACACTAAACTACTTACATTCAGAGTCCAGCCAGAATCTCATTGACTTTAAATAAATAGTTACTTAGTTGCTGCAAGACGGTGATTTAACTGCAAGCTGATGTGGGCACTCAGCAACCTTGCCTTTATATAAGCATATAACCAGAATACCAGATAGAAAGCCCTTCAGTCTCCTATTGCTAAGACACACGTTGCAGTCAGCTCAGCACAGACTGATAATCAGTGCATTGATGAATTCTTCTGTTTTTTATGGTACAGTCTATTTTACAGGAAATTATCTGACCCCTCAAGGCATGAATATAAAAGCAGCAACATTCGTCCCTTTAATGAATGAAACAATTCTACATTTAAAAAAAGCTGTCACAGGTGCAGCACATCCCATAGATATACACAAGCACACACAAAAACACACTCAAAACCTCAGCTCATTACAAGTTGGGCAGCCGCACACACACTAAAAGAAATGGAGAGTAATCGGGAAATTGAAAATCATCGCATAGTGTCAAGAATTGAGAGACAGATCCAGTGTAAAATAGAAAAAAATTGGGTAATACGGTGATAATAGAAGGGTCTGAGTCCTTTGTAAAATCAATCAGAGGCTAAGAGGTTGCTTGATGCCGTGAGCAATTTGACAATGCATTGACGACAGAGCTCCAGTGGAGCATTACTGGATGTGTAATTACTCTGACCATCTTATATGGATCCAATTAGCTTCCTTCAACAGTGAAGAGACATAGCACTTCCCATGATATAAATGGACTCTTTCACTGTTTGTCAGTGTTTTCCGATAAAAGGGTAGTACCAGATCATAAGTGCATCTTTTCAGAAACAGGGCATTTAAGATGATTTACTCATTTAAGATGATTTGAGTTTATGATACACACGCTGCATTTTCCTTGAAACAAACCAAGGATGAAATCAGCCTCATACCATAAACAGACTACATCTGCTGAGCTTTAAATTCTGTAGACAGGAACCAAAGGTCTTATAACCAAGCGCAAGAATGGGCAGTACAGTTAAACACAGGTGGGACATAAAGAGGAAAGAGTTAGTTTCATCCTTTATGGTCACTGACAATGAAACGCTACAAGTTGAAAATAAATGACCACCTGTAAACACGAGAACAAAAACCCCCACATCACCCGCAGGCCAGGCGGCAATGCTAGTGCTATTTAAAAATCCCCAACTATCAATACAGTATTGGATGCCTTAAAAACTCAATAATATTTACTGTTAAAATTAATAAAAGCCATAACTCATTGTTTTATATTTAAATATTTTAAAATTAGCTATTAAGTGCAATAAGTGAATCCCTTGATAGTAAGCCTAACAAATCATATATTTTAGTACATTCAGTTGCTGAAACCAACCATCCATCTATTTTCTTAAAAGCAACAACTTTGGATGTCTTTATTCGATTTACTGGTGATTGTTCATGCTCAAAGTCTCTGAAGAGGGCTAACACACCAAAATCAAGCATTCACACTTGCAGCCAATTCAGAATAACCAGTTTACCTAACACTGTGGAAGGAAACCAGAGTACCCAGAGAATCGACACAGGCAGAGGGATAAAACATGCAAACTCCACACAGAGAAACCAGCAAACCCAAACCTGGGATTTTCTTTCTGTGAGGTAACAGTAGCCTCTGCATCGCTGTGCCACCCTGTACTGCAGAGCCTGTATCATATTTTAATAAATGTAAAAGCCTTCACAGATGATTAAAAAAAGCTGGAAGCCATTCAATCAGTTTTGTTTAGTGTTTATTAGACATTATGCTCTGCAGACCAGCTGGATGGGCCAACTTATGGCTCTTGGGCCAAATTAAGCCTATAAGACATAAATTAAGTAGCACAGCTATAATACAGTTCCACCTCCACTGTGCATTTGTTTATGTGTCGACAAAGTACACAAACTTTATGGAGTTGTACCACTAATGCTCCATTATGCTCCAGTGAAAGTGCTAAATTTTGACTGATAAGCATAACTACTCATCTTATCTCATGCATATCTTATTGTGTTTAGATAATTAAAACATTTTCAATTAAAAACATGCAAGATAACAGGTGACATTCCCAGTGGGTTTCTTTCTATAAGCAACAATTTTAACTTATTAATACTCACTTCATAATAACTCAGCTCGTGAGTTTGGCTTTGTGTGCTCTGTGATTACTTATGCAGGGAGCTAACAGACACGGTACTGACAGAATTAAATGAGTTTTTATAATGCTGTGTGCTAATGGCGGTTGCAGCAGAGTGAAATCCGGTTTGTAGGTGTCAAAGCTGAAGAGGATGCAGAATCTTTGATGTTCTGTTTCATGTTTCAGACCTGCCTCGGTGTTACCTCACAACTAAGCGCCCACTGCAGAAATTTAACCATCGCACAAAGGCAAAGAGGACAGACAGAAGGAAGAGGGAGAACGGGAAAGAGAGAGAGGCAGACAAAGTGATATGTTCCTCTCGTCCTTAGAGAAACAGACACCTGCAGGTTTGATCAGACTTTGCCTTCAATATCCTCTCTTATCCTTTGATGATCCATCACATCGTCTCTTTCTATTCTCTCAGTCTCATTTTCGCACGCACACACATATACTTCACATCCTCATCTTGGATGGATCTTTGTTTCTGTCTTTCATCTCCTTCTCTTACCTCACATTTTTTCCCCTCCAACATTTCCTGCCTCTCTCCCTCCTTGTTCCAATTTCTGTTTTTCTCGCCACCTTTAAATTTTCACTTAGCTTGTGCTTCGTTGGGCTCCACTTTTTAATTGTCATCTCTGCTTTAGTCACCAAGGTGCAGCCTTACTTTCAGGTACTTGGTTTATGTAGTTTTGGATTTGGCAAACTGATCAAGAATTGTCTTGGCTTGAAATAGAGTCTTTTCCTGTTGTTTTGGAACAGATGATAAGTATTGCAAACAGTGATACAATTAGGCAGCACATCAATAGGCTGTTATTATCCTGGTAATATTTTTGCTCTACAAAGGAAAGTAATAATGAGGTTAAAGGGGACCGTCCATGGCTCACACAGCAATAAATAGCTGAAACTGAACTTACACAGACAGACTGATTCAGCCCCCCTGTTCCCCCCTGAACAGGGGGGCTGAATCTTCACAAACTGACTTTTCTTAAAATTACAAAAAAATGTATACACTCACACGCCTGAGTAAGAATCATGTATGAAAGGGAACATGGACAACAAGATTTGTTTTTTCACCTGTTGTGTTCTCCCTGTCCTGTCTGCTAATCGATGTCAGCTGTGTCTTCCAGGTGTTTTCCCTTTGCCCTACTTTCCTCTTGTATTTAATGTCTGTGTCTGCTCCTGCTCGTCGTCACGTCGTACCCTCATTCTGGCCTGTGTAGTTCAATTTCATGCCCTCATCGTTCTGTTCCGTTTCCTGATTTATGCCTACAATAAAGCAGTGGACTTTGAGTTTAAACTCCACCTCCACGAGTCTACATTTTGGGTCCTTTTTCCTGCCTGCCTGCACACAGCCATGACAGAAACAAGCCACCCTTAAGCTGCAAAAACAGAAAGAAAACAGAGAAAGTGCTACAATATTAGGAGTGACAAAATCTACAGTTTGGTGCATCCTGAGAAAGAAAGAAAGAAAGAAAGACAGAAAGAAAGAAAGCACTGGTGAATTCAGCAATGCAAATGGAAGACAACGGTGGTGGATCATCGCAGAATGATTTCCATGGTTTAAGAGAAACCAGAACAGCCAACCAAGTTAACAACACTCTGCAGGAGCTAGGTCTATCAATATCCAAGTGTACCATAAAGAGAAACTACAGGGAGTTTTCTGCAAGGCAGAAGCCACACAAAAACCTCAAGAATAGAAAAGCTAGATTGAACTTTGCTAAAAAGCCAACACAGTTCTGGAAAAACATTCTTTGAACAGATGAAACCAAAATCAACCTCTCTGTTTATGCAGATATATTTTTAAGATACTTAACGGTCAGAGAGACTGGCCTCAGAAAATGAAACACAAACAGTTCATTAGGAGAAATAAACAGGTGATGATTTGATTCAATATTTAAAAAAACAAACAAACCAACCACAGTAAACTTAAAGTGACAATTGCCAATAATAACCATGAGTGTCCAAATGCAGCCAATGGGAATGATCAAACATGTTTTTTGGCACAAATAGTTTGCTTGTGATAGCCTGCTCTCACTGTCATTGTCCATCTGGCTTCTCTGTTTTCTCTCATCTGACTATTCACACTTTGCCTCCCATTCTCAAACAATTCGTGCTCCTTTACCCCGTGTGTGTCCTGCAGTGGAAACAATGTACCACAGTAGATTATTCTGGTGCCATGATGAATGGTAAGAATCTGTGTCTGTTGACTGTGGCCTTGAGATAAAGAGTAGGCAAATGAAACTGTCTGCTTGGCTTGCTGCACCCCAGAGTCCACTGTCACCATTCCTCATGCTAATTTGATTGAGAACGCTCTATCAGCACATACTCCTCGACCCACACACCTTTTCTCAAGGGACGTGTAGGTGGTGGAGCGGGGTGGGGTGGGGGGTGGGGGTGGGGTGGGGGTACAGGATGCCATCAAGCCACATAGTAATAACAAATTTATCTCCAAGATGCCTGTCTCAGCGTATAATGTTCAAGTTAGGCCCACTGTGGGTAGTTTACATCAAAGTGAAATGTGGCGCTGCAGACGAAGGCAGGACAGAGCCAAAGACGAAATGGTAAAGAGAAAAAATCAGATGTTTAAACATGTGAGATGGGGTAAGAAGCGAAGGTGAGACAGTCAGCATGATTAAAAATAAAGAATTACAGAAGAAAAGTACCTAGCAATCTTCATTTGTGTTTCCACATTGCAAATGATGTGGAGCCAGAAGGATATCCCTCTCCTTTCAGCAGTAAAACGAAACCAGGATTGATGAGAGTGTATATAATGCGCAAGTGACTGGCTGTATATGGGCTTGCTAGGAGCAAAGCGTCGACACAGTGAAGTGGAAGAAGGATAGCTGGATTGAGAGAGAAAGAATGTGGCGCCGGGTGGAGAGAAAGATACAAATGAAGGTCTAGATCGAGATAAAGATTTGAGAGAATAGTTCAACTCCAAAGGAGGGCATTGTGTGCAAAACCCAGGGTGAGCTGTAGCAATTGCCAGGGGAGATAAATTGGGACAGAGCTGCTCTTTTATGGCCATTTTTTCAGTCTCCTTGGTAGCTATTGTATGGGTTTCATTCATTAGACCGTATGCAATGAAAAACATTCAGGGAGAGAAATATCACCAGTCAGCAGCCAGTGTACAGCTCTGCGTTTTCCTCTGGGGCAATATTTCACAAAGCTTGACCTTCTCAAGTAAACAAACCACATGTTAATCATGGAGAAAAACAATTACAATTAATTTCCTCTTTTGTTTGCCTACTTGTCACGGTGTCATTAAACCTTTACCACATCATGGATTTGGTTACCAGGGAACGTTATGTGCTGTAAAATACTGTAAGGCTGCTTTGGTGGACAGAAACAATGTCTGGAAGCGGTTTCTTCAGTGTCTTCACTTGTAATGAATAAAATATGACTGTAGTTGCTATTGTTGCTAAATATATTCTGCGTTTTCTTCTGAGGTGAAACTAAGTCTTCCTTTCCCCCACAAGGGGATCGTTAAATCTCTATACAGTACATTTGCAATGCAGATTCTACAACATTTGGGTTACACCATAGAGTACTACACAACATGTACAACGTTGTTAAGTATAAAAAGCTGTTGAAAATGAATTTCAGCTATTTCACACTCTTTACAGTCAGCTGTATTTACCGATTATTTACAGAACAGCTCACGAGAAACACCGAAAGCAACAGAAAAGATTGCTTTGGCACAAACACACACAAAAAAAAGAGAACAGAAGAAGAAAAATAGCTGAGTATCAGTTTTCCATGGTTGTCAGCTCTGGGATTAATAGCAGCCATTTCGCCATAATGAGCTGTTAAGCGTTAGCTGCCAAAAGCCTCTTCGTTTGCCTTTGAGTCTCAGAATACTTTGTCTAATTATAACAGCGCTCTCTGTCCCTTTTCTTCCTGTCACTGTCAGCACTGCTGTACCTGTGTAACGCCTGCCTGATTTTAGCTCTTGTTAGGCGATATAATCAGCTCGAGAAACTACGATCTGGAGATGAGGTTCATGATGATGTTGCACCATCATTATTAAATGTGTCACATGTGAGTGCTACACCCAGAGCATCCACGTCTATGTTAAAGACTGTGGTTTGTGTGGCAGCTCGAACTTCAAACACGAGCGCAATAAAACGTTAAACTGAACAAAGGTTGTTCCTTAGTTGTTTTTCACGCTACCCGGGAGATTTGTACTGCACTACAACACAGAGAACTTTTTTTTCCCTGTAAAAACTTACAGTGAGTGCTCAGTAACCAGACTTTCAAGTGAATGCAGATGCTGCAATCAGTTATTGCTAAAGGGCACATGCTAGACACCTTAAGGGTATTAAAATCTTTGTAAATATATAATAAACTAATTAATATTAAATACTGCAGTGGCTGGGATTAAAGCAAATGTATGATAGCGGAATACAAATAGCTATAATTTAATTTAAATAAAACTGGAGCTGAGATGCTGTTTACTACAATGCAAATTCAGTGAAGTAAACCCCGCTTAAATTCTAGGTGAGTGTTCTAGTGAAAATGACAGAGCATTGTTTTGCTTCTGAAATAAATATTGTCATCATGAAACGCTGAGGAGAGATATATTCATATGTTTCAATATTTAAGAGCAACCTTTTGTTGAGGTTAATGGGGCATTTCAGCTTATGGGAAAAAATTGCCTCAGCAGAAGCCACGAAAAGATCCCTGACAGGAAGACCGAAGAGGCTGTGAGAGAATAAAATAAACCTATTTTCGTAAGCTTGAATACCTTGGTCTATGCATTTGTGAATTTAAATTCCTCAATCCTGGCCAGAAGTTTTCTGTTGAGTTAGAAAGAAGGGAAACTCTTTATTTTTTTTAATTTTTTGGGGCCATGTAAAGTAATTCTGCACAACGGCAAGAAAAAAATTGTTCTCTTTAAAAAGAAAGCCATTTGTTTTACACTGCTAACTGTGATAAATGGAATTCAGTCTCCATGACAAACAGTGAGTACAGAGAACTGGTGGATCATCTGTTTTTGTCTTGGGGTGTGAAGTTGCCACAGTTGCCTGCACACAGCACTGAAGCGTCCTCGTCAAAGTCTTCTCTATTTGTGTGTGTGTGTGTGTGAGAAACACTCTGTGTACTATGTGCGTATATAAACATGCTGCATTCTATTAAAATATGTGTACTTTGCTGTACAACAGATATTAATGTGTTTGTTATTTTGCATTTGCATTTCCTACCAGCATATGGCACCGGGGCATCCTTGTCTAGAGCTACCAGCGGAGGGTCCAGCAGCACTGTGTCCATGTTCTCTGTGATCACTCCATGATAAGAGGCTTCTATCCATGGCTTGTGCTTGTTGACTGTGAAAAGAGGAGGAAGGATGGCATAAATGATACTGTCTTAGTTTGTATAGCTGTACTTGAGAAATTCAATGCACATTTTGTTCACAGTATTACTGCAAAGACATAGTGTAGCCATTTATACATTGCCCTAACAAGTAAAAGATCCCTGGATCCCAAGAGGAAATTCAAATCCCATTGGGAGTACATCAGGGAAAGCAAAAAACAAAAACAAATACAGAGCTGCCTGCTATAGTGATGCCTTGTGAATAAGGGAGGAGCAGAAAGTAACAGCATTACTGCAAAGACTGGTACTTTCATTAGTTTATGACCATGTTTATCATAATGCAGTGAGTCACCTCAACAGACAGACTCAGAATGAGAGACGCAAAAGGATATAACCCTCCACTGGAGTGTTGCTTTTTCACAGGTGGCAAAAAGGAGCAATAAAAGTCAAGAAGCGAATAGTGTGGAAAGAAAATGTTGTTTGTTGGATGGAATTTGTGATTCTTTGATAAAGCATTGCAGAAAAGCTGTAAACTACACTTTGACTTCCAGTACTGTGCTGTGCAAAAGTTGCGAGGTCCCCCTTATTTCTTTTCCAGCCACACTTTCTTGTAATTCTTAAAATTGTCTTAAGCAAAAGTTCTACAGACTTTCAGAAGATCCTTTTAGGTTTTTCTCTGCACATTGGCAACTTTTTCACTCATTTTCAGACCCAAACCCCCAACCCTTTACAGAGGAATTTGTTGTTGCTGTTGTTTTGTTTTAATTTTATTTGTCACATACACAGTCAAACACAGTACGATATGCAGTGAAATGCTTATTGCTTTTAAAGGAAAAATAACCTAACTAAAGGGATGAACCAGTGCGGTGTCTACGCCTAATAGTTAATTTAGCAAAAAGAAAGAAAAATATCTTTAGGAACTGTTACTGGCAGCTTGTTGCAAAACACCATCATTTGTTTGCATTTCATTAGCTGAATTTACAAAAAAGGGCAAACATAACACAAATTGAGAGGCATAAAATTGTATTTTCATACTAACAAGGTGATTCCCAAAGTTAGCTTTGCCAAAAGCTTAGCATAGCTTACCACTGTGTGCATCATCTCTTTTAAAAATTGAAGGAAACTGAGCAAGCGGAGGACAAAAGAAGCGCCATCTTAAAGTCATGTCCTTAAGAAACTGTGAAAAAATCCAGCAAAGACCTGACATAGAACATGAGAGATGCATCTGGCCCTTCAGTTGATCCACCTATTATCAGCCAAAGCCTCATCAGAAATGGTCGAGGTGGAAGGCTAACTGTCAAGAAGCCATTCTTAAAGAAGCAAAATAGTGAGAAAAAGCTGAGGTACGCCAAATTTCAAAAGAACTGGACTTAAAAAATCAATGACAACAGATCTGAAGGAATTGCCCAAGAAAGTTCTGAAGAATAACAATATTTGGACATATTGACTTTCAAGCTTCTTACAATTGTCTGTTTCCCTGTTTTTTACTCTGTGCATCTCTATTTATTACTATACAATTTCTAGTATAACCACCATGCTGCAAATCACAGGTTAACACAGATCACAATCACACATGCAGGAATTACTGATTTCTTTAAATTGGACATTCTTCTGCTTCATTGCAGCAGGACCTCACAAATACACAGACACCAGCGTGGCACAAGAAAAACCATATGCGCTTGGCCACTTTTGTGTATCCACACACACATACTGCATCTCTGGTGCACAAGTGTGAGTCCCTGCAGGGAGCTGGGATGTCAACCCGACCTTTCAATCCATTGAAGAGGAACACTTTGTCTCATGCCAATGAGCAGATGACATGTCCAGCTGGCAGTGATTTAAAATGCATCAAACTCTTCCTAAAGCTTTTTCGCCACTTTTCATCTGTTTGAACAAATCTTAGTAGTTTTGTCCTACTATCCCATTTTCTGCCCCTGCTTGTCACTGAATTGAGAGGACAGGGTCAAAAACTAGAAAATAGGTCTGAACAAAAGAAACACAAATTTAAAGCAACATGTTTGATGTGAAGGAGAAAAAACCCAGAGACAAACACATTTTAAGCTTGTGACAAAAGAGTGGCTTATATAAAAGCCTCTGGAACAAGTTTACGGTGCTTTCGAAGCTTTATTTTTAGATTTATAACATAAAAGCAAGACCTAAGAATCTTCATCTACATGACCTTTTGTGTTAACTCTTCGTCACATTTGTCTTATAATCTTTCATTGTGCTGCCAAGGATCTAATGTTTCTAGATGGCACTCCTACCATGCTGAGAGAGAGTACAGAGTGGATCATAAGCAGTGAAAAATAACCACAAGGGATGACATTATTCATGGAAGAAGTGTCATCTTATGCTCATGCAGTAGATAGAAAGCACTGCAGCACACAGCATGACTCTGCTCTGCTGGAATGCGAAAAGAGAAAAGTGGAGGTCTGTTTTCAAGTGGTATTTAGGTATCTTTACTTCAGGAACATTTTACTTGTAATGCTGGATCCAATGGTGCATTAACCAGGACATTAAAACACATACACTTTTATGTCCTAATGCAGGTACAGCCTGATCCTTATGTTTTTCAGATTTCCTTGGATTTACTCTTCTGTGTAAAATTACCATAAAAAAGTAGACATGAAATGAACTGAAACAATGTTACAGAGAGACTCTTGAAAGTCATGATAATATTAAAGTGAAGTGCTGAGGTGACTATAAAAATGAGCAGTACCAAAGTGATTCTTCATTCCTGTGTGCCTGCACTAACCATGCATAAATACATATTAATCCATCATGCTCACACAGCATTTCATTTACATTTGAAGATGTCTTCAGTAAGTCTAATAGCAGCCCACAGCCAGTTCAGTTTACTCATGGATGGCGAGTTCAATTTCTAGCTCAAGGTCTTACATTTATCCCAAACAAATTGGGTGGTGGTTGACGCAGCAGAGCTGGGAGTTTTTAAAGGTAGTCTGATATTGGAGCTATATATTAGCAAAATAGCACACATCAGACCATGGAAATGGGCTATTACCAATACTGGCTTTCATGACATGAAGTACTGTAAAGCCATTAGTGATGCATTTAAAGTATTCATCCTTGACATCCTTGTACTGAGCCACAGTAATGAAACAAAAATTGCATTCAAAGAGAAAAGAAAAGAGTCTGGAACAACTTTCTAGAGAAGATCAGCTAAACTACAGCAGCAGCTTTCTATAAGACAATTTCTCAAAGCTGAAAGCAATAAAGACCTGTCTATACTCTCCATTTATGTGTGTTCTTCCAATGTCAATTTCATCGCTAATCCAAGTACCTTGTTGCATGTTTGTACAGACTCAGGAAAAACACAGGAAAATAAAGATTGTACATTAACACAAGCGGTGTTTCCTTTTTGCTTGATGAGCTGCTATAAACAAACATTGGCTCAGATTCTTGCTGTCATGTAGTCACAGTTTTTCATCCGTAAAAACGTGTCGACGTATCATTAACTGTGTGCATGTGAATCTGCAGTCCAGACTAGTACACACACACATATACAAAGGCAATTATAAACTGAGCTAAAAGGGCTCACTTCTAAGCCAGAAAACAGGGACAGACAGCTGTTTTGATTATAATACTCAGTAGTTGATTTTGGAGGACATGTACGTACACGCTGGGGTTTTTTCCCAATGTTTGAGCAATTTCTCCACAAATTTAAGCAAATATTATTGTTGACATATTCTAGAGTCACCACCTACTTCCTGATCAAGTTCACAGCATATCAATATATCTAATTATCTAATATATCAAATGGCAGCAGTTCAGTGAATTTAAGTATGTAGGCATGGTCGAGACGACCTGCTGAAGTGCAGACGGGAAGAAAGGTGACTTTGAACATGGTGTGGTTGAGGGTGCCAGATGGGCTGGTCTGAGTTTTTCACAAACTGCTGATCTACTGGGATTTTCCCCACACATCCATCTCTAGGGTTTACACGTGTTGAAAAAAGAGAAAGAATAAAGTGAACAGCAGTTCTCTGGTTGATGCCAGAGGTCAGAGGAGAATAACCAGGCTGCTTTGAACTAACAGGGAGGCAACAGTAACTAAAACAACCACTTATTACAACAAAAGCATGCAGAAGAGCATCTTTGAATGTTCACACATGCAACCTTGACGCATGAGCTATAGCAGCAGAAGACCACACGCGGTGCCACTCCTGTCAGCTAAGAAGAGGAAAGTGGGGCTATAGTTCTCACAGGCTCACTAATATTGGACAATAAAAGATTGAAAAAGTGTTGCCTGGTCTGATGAGTCTTGATTTCTGCTCTGATATTCAGGGTCAAAATGAACATGAAAACATCCTGGCTTGTATCTATAGGTCAGACTGCTGGTAGTGTAATAATATGGGGGATATTTTCTTGGCACACTTCGGGCCTCTTAGTACCAACTGAGCATTGTTTAAATACCACAGCCTACCTGAGTATTGCTGCACTATGTCTATCCCTTAATCACCACAGAGTACCTATCTTCTGATGACTGCTTCCAGCAGGATAACACAGAGCTAAATATCAAACGACTGGCATGAAAAATCAAGACAGTTAGTTGTCGAGCTCCTTAAAATGGTATGTTACGGCACAGAGAAAAAGCCAGTAGTTCACCAAAGTCAGTGGGATTCATGCTTTGCATGTCTAAAATTAAGTTAAAATCATTGTAATAGGCCTGGAGCCCAGACAAAAAACAGTGAACTGAACAACTGAGAGACAGACGCTGCCATCCCCAGACTCAGGCTTCCCTTTAATAAGGTTACATGTGTCAATGGCCACAATGTGCATGGCGTCTTTGGCCACTTCCTGAGATCCATCTGCAGCCATTACAGAATTAGACTTCACATTATGGAAGACTAATTGACTTACTAGAAGAAACAGTCTTAAAGTCGATCTGTGTGTTTAGAGCATTGTATAAAATCTGATATGACAGTAATATAGAGACAGACACAAGAAACAAGATAGTGAGTTCCTGTAAATAACATTAGTGGAAAAGATTATTAACTTGTATCCATCCTGCTATTGAAATCAAAATATCTGTTGTGTTGTCTTCCCCTGGTCACTGAAGCTCATGAAAATATATTACTACAGGGACACAATTGGATGATAATCTATATTTAATTTAAGTCCCAGCTCATATTGTAAGACACTGCGTTAGCGTGCCAGTATTGATCAGTTTAAGTCACGTCAAATCCATTTCTTTTCACTGTGTGTTCGATTACAGGTGAAAGATATCTTTCCTTTGGCGACAGTAGAAAAAAAGGCGAGACTACCAAGAGGTGATAATAATGATAAGAAGAAGTATAAAAGCAGTATAAAATAAGTAGGAGGGCAATACAGATAAAATGAAAAATGCAGAAAGGGATTAAAATGAAAAATGTCTAAGATGGCTTTTACTGATTCTGGAAGGCTTATTCTCTCATTCAGGACACTTTGAATCTGAGGAGCTCCTTTTAGATCTGAGACTTGGTAAAGCTCCTATCAGAGAATCCAGACTGGTTTAGAGTTCATGTGTCTATACAGGAGGAGCTGGCTTAAAATCTCACTCCAACACCGCCCGTCATCGGTGAGGAAAAGTAGAATAATACAAAGATAAAGTAATAAAGTATTACCTGAATGTGAAAACAGAAAAACAAATTCAAATTGAGAGCTAAGAAGAAGAAATTAAAAGGGGGGAGAGAAAGAGATTGACAAGAGAAAAGATAACAGGAGTGGCAGGCAGGAAGGTGGGGTGAGGGAGAAAGAGGGGCAATAAAGTGGTAAAAGAGAGGCACAGACAGACAGAAGAATAGACTGCTGCCTGTACAACCTTACAAATGTTTCCATTTATTCTCCTATTAAATTATTAAACTGGATTCCTATAGGATGCACTTCCAGAATAACAGCGCTGAATGGAGGCAGCGCCACGTCTCTTGAAGAAAGAGAAGAGGCTTCTGAGTAGGCCAGGTTTTTAAAATACATCCCTGGCATTAAAAAGAAACTGATTATCACTTACTGCTGTCAAAATAAATAAGACTGAGTCTGTTAAAACGATTTCTGATTACATTTGTTGGGGGGGAAAAAGTTCTCAACTCTTCAAATTGTAAAATACTGTTTAAACTATACATTAAATCAGATTTAGTGCTGATTTAAATACATTGCTTCTTTTTTTTTGCCCCATCACCCTGATTCTTGCTTCATTAACAGAACAACAACAAAGACTTGTATTCAATTATTGTTAACTGGCTTCATGTTCATTTTACACAAATTAAGGAGCATGCAAGAGCATGTTATTCATATTCTCGCACAAAAGGAGATTACACATTAATTACCCACCTTTGAGAAAACAGCAACGCTGAGACTCTCCCTGACACCACGAGATGTAGCACAATATTTAACACTGTCTTTTAACTCTTGCTTTCTCTAATGAGGCAGTTAAACAAATCATCTTATTTTACTCTTTTATAGCGATGTGTCCATGTGGGAAAGTGTTTATGATGCTGTTAGTTTAACAGTAAAAGCGGGCAGAGAATTAAAACTGCGGACTCAGACTTTTCAGCTTGGTTAGAAAGTGATAATTGCTTCAGCGTTGAACAGTGGATCTCATTATATCACACTTCTAACAGTAATTGATGGCAGCTTAATAGCTTAGATATGTAGGAGTTTATGTCTGCTAGTAATAACGCAGCATTAGCAGCCATGATAGACCAGTTCAATCAAAGTCGTTAGTGTGCCTGAAAATATCCACAAAGTTACATTACCTTTATGTATATAATAATACACTTAAAATACTTAATTCATTACTTTATCTTATTATTATGATAAAAGATAATGGACAATATTATTCATATTTTGTATTTTTTTAATTTTCATTTGATTATTTTTCCACTTTTTGAGGAAAAAGATTAATCTTTTTTGATTAAAAGGCAACATTTGTTGCTTACCCCAAATCTGCAGAGGACTTCAGTGTCTTGCATCTCATTACTTTAGATTTACAGCATAAAACATTTGAAATATTTTGTTTTGGCTCAAACTAATAGCTCATGTGGTACCTGCAGCTAATTAAAAGGCCCTGTTAAAACACTACCTAGAGTAAACATTACACAAAGTTAACAATAGCTTGGTTCAGTTTCAATTAAATTCATTGTGCCGATTCGCAATACTCATCTCCAGAAACTTTATACTGCAAAACACATTATAGGAAGAAATCATGAGCAAGTCCCAGATGACTTTAGCATCTAGAAAGAGCCCCTTCATGAGCTCATGACACACCAACTCCGATTATAGTTCATTCAGCTGCGTATGTAATACAGTACTTGTTTGCTAATACGTTATCCAGCTATCTTTAGGCTTAAACTCAGGTTTTCTAGTTACACAAAGGTGATAGTGTCAACACTGAAACGCTATTGATCTTTTCCTGCAGCTAAAAATAACAGGTCCAACATTATCTACACCAGTTCGACTGCTTATTCTAATCAGCCTATAGCGTGTCAACTATTCAATGCTTTCAGACACATAGAGATGGTCAAAACAACCAACTAATCAGAATGAGAAAAGGGTGATTTAAGGGACTCCGACCTTGGATAGCCGTTGGTGCCAGACGAGCTGTTCTGAGTATTTCACGAACTCCTGATCTACTGGGATTTTCTCATACAACCATCTTTATAGAGAATGGTATGAAAAAGAGTAACTATTCAGTTCTCTGGGTGAAAATCCTTTGTTGATGCCAGAGGTCAGAGCATAATAGCCAGACAGCTTTGAGCTGATAGAAAGGCAACAGCAACTCAAATACCAATACAAGAGAATCTGCCAACACAACATGTCCAACCTTGAAGCAGACAGGTTGCTGTATAAAAAACACACCGCGTGCCATTACGGCTTGCTTGAGCTAATGAGTCTGCTTCAGTATTCAGATGTTTGAGTCATAATTTGCTGTAAATAACATAAAATCCTGCCCTTTTCTTTCAGTGGTTTAGGCTGGTGGAAGTGTAATAGTGTGGAGGATGTTTTCTTGGACTTGGACTTTGGGCCTTTTAGTGCCCACTGAGCATCGTTTACATGCCACAGCCTACCTGAGTGCTGCTGACCATGTCCGTGCCTTTATGACCACAATGTATACATCCAGCAGGATAACGAACCATGTCACAAGGCTCAAATCAGCTGGTTTCAACATGGCAATATTAAAAGAAACAGCGACTGTGTGACTCTATCATGTCCATATGGACCAAAATCTGGGAAGTTTTCCAGCACCTTGCCAGAAATATTCCAAACCAGTACTAGCAAGTGCTCAGCGAGTGTATTTTAACTTCTAACCTCTGACCCCTCCTCTTCTCTGCTTTGACTATTGGACATGGCATTACTTTTAACTTCACATGTACATGAGAACCACAAAACATGCTCACTCTATTCAAAAGGCATGTCATAATATATACTAATACCTGATAGTTTTCATAGACTCAGCCAGTCTTTAATCATTTGAAACTACTTGGAAATGATTGCTAGTGTTTCACCTCTAGGAATATATACATATAGTTGCACTTCCTATAATAAGATTTCCCCATAGGTATAACATTCTTGGAAAGTATTCAAACCCAGAGGGACAATACACAAGCAAAATGCATTACTTGGTATGTAAATTAAGCAACTCAGAGATTCATCAGTGGGTTCAGGAGACAGCTCTTGGAAACACCGACACATAAACGAATGCAAAAGTTAAATTCAGAGAAGGGAACAGCACCAGTAGATTAGACATAAGAAACTCCAATGCCAAAGAGACAGCATGACTACATTAGGTCTATAAGTACTGTGAGCATCGGCGGTGAGTTTTACAGTCCCACTGCTGAAGTGTAAGCTGCAGTTAGCAAGTACAAAAGTAATTAGGCATATTGACTGCAGCATCTAAGCTGTGCACTCAAAGCAAAAGTGGGTCGTAGATGATCAACGCTTCATTTTCAGAGCATTAATTCTCCTCAGTTGCATTCTCTCAGGACCTTTCTGCCTTGTACAGTTGGATTTCCAGGCAATATTGTTGTTTTTTAGTATTGTTGATTTTTCCTTAACTCATTAAAACAGCCATAAACTCTGGTCTCCATCAACCAGGAAACATAAACTCCCCCACAAAAGTAGTTGTGAATACAATTAGTTCACGGAAATATTGATCGGATTTAGCTGTCCCCACAATTCCATTAAGACAATGTGATGGTTGCTTTCAAGTCTTAACAGCAGTATGTGAGATACAGATGTGCCATAATTGCTCTGTAACACACAATCCCTTCTCTGTCTGCTGCTGACTTCATCAAAATGAACTGATACAGGGGGAAAAAAGCCTCTTATTTTCTGCACACAATGCCTATAGGCATTCAAAAGAAACAACTGAAGAGTTGTGGTATTTGGACAGATGATTGTGCGATTGGAAAATAAAATAAAATGATCATTTTAACTTGAAAATGATAAATTTGAGATGAAAGGTTTCAATTTCTGGAGGATCTAAAAAGTGTGCAGGACCCTATGGAGAGATTACAGGGAGTGTGTCGGTGGGGTTATTTTGGAGTATTTTTGCTTCAAACAATTATAAAAGAGATAAATGAGATAAAATGTTGCTATGCTGCATTCATAACTTTTGCTTTGCCCGTACTAGAAAACCAGGGCACCCCTTTTCTTTACAGTGGACTGCTTCTGCTAGTCTTTCATTTATCTAGAGGAAGCAGAAGTTGCTATAAAGTTCAGGTGAACCTATGGAAAAACTGCAATGCTTCCTGGGCCTCATCACCCCCGTCTGCACCTGCAGACCTTCCATTATAGATGATGCAGCGAGGACCACATGTTACCCATTTGGGAAAGCTTGTTGTTTGAGCCTCGTTCCTCCCCAGATAACCGTATGGCCCAACAACCTCCACTGTTATTTATTCTCATTGATTTATTTGGCTTTCAGCTGAATTGCATTTTAAATTCAACTGTGAATGTGATATTTCCAAAGTTAATGAGTAATCATGACCTCAACACTGCCCAAATAATAAGTAATATAATTATAGGTAAACATGAATATGTATTTGTCATAACTGAGGATTCCTAGTGTGCAAATCTGATGAAATAAACTATTATTCACTTTTTAAACAGAAAATAGAAACCACTGCTTTTCATGCTGGCAATATAATATTTACCAGTCTAACCACAAGAAGCAAAAAGGTACACCACAGACTGAAGGCCAGCCTTGACGGTAAAGACCCAAGGCATCAAATGACTATAAAAAGCATGGCACATAACATGCTAGGCATCGTAATCATTCAAAACCCAAGCAAGCAAACCTTCAACTTCATGAAAGCAAGCCATCTGTCTGAAAGTTTCAGGGTATCTTGAAGGTCAAAGCAGCTATCAAGCCAGCTTCTGTATGTACTTCATCATAAATACCATCGAGCTCTGTGCCAAAAGGAAATGATCATCATTACAATTTAAGTTAACATTTGCTTAACGTTTTAGTTACTTTAAGCTGGGGCATTTCAGGACACTGCAGAAAGATAGATACTCAGGGGATCTCAAAATGCCAACTGTTTGCCTTTAGAGCGCTTGGCATTCACTACAGGGAATATTAAGCCTCGCTAAAAGAAACTCAGTCTTCCTGCCTTCCAGACCCACACTCACTAATAAACCCTATTTGTTTTCTTTCTGGTCGCGCCTTGTTATTAATCATTTGTTGATTTACAGTATAATGAGAGAAGGAGGGAGCACGTGTTAAATAATCAACAAAGGCCGACTGATTCATTTTTGCAGGAAAACGGAAAAGATGCAGCGCTCTGAGTGACAGCACACTGACGATTAGTTTCACGGAGCGGGCCAAGGAAGAGGTACAGGGCAAGTATTGAAAAGTGAAAGTGGAGTGGAGGACAACAAAGAGATAACAGAGGAGGAGATGAGGACAGTGGCGGAAGGAGAAGGAGGGAGGAGGCGATATCTCCATTAACAGAAAGCAGCAGGAGACGAGAGGAGCCACGGTGAGGAGGAATGGATGGCAGTGTGACGGACCGGATTCAATTAGAAACAGTTCCACTTTTGCAGACTTTGGATTCATGTGATGATCAGCCAACATAAAGAGTCTACAGTTTGCACTTAGTTCAACACCCTTCAAATGCAACAATCTGCTAAACGTCAAAAAACGTTAAATGAAAATTTCACACCTTGACTGGCTGGAATGAATGATTCCTCCATCTGTTCAGGCCTAGATTTGCACATTCAATAGAACTTTTAAGCCTGCTTTCCACTGAAGGTGTGAAAAAACGTGTTTCAGCACTTTTAAATGTGGTGGACTGGTTACATTTTCCACTATGAAAAAACAAACAAACAAACCCCCCCCCCCACACACACACACACACACACATGGGACAACAAGGCGAATACGAAATGCCAGCATATCACAGGAGTAAACTCGTTTCATTTCCTGGTTCTTCCTGGTGGAAGCATCAAGTTTGCATTACCAAAATCACTCACAGGAATGTAATTCTCTTGTGAGTCTTTTGAAATCATGGGTTTCTGCTTTGTTGAGGTGTTTTGTGTTGCTGTCAGCAAGGCCATTTCAGTGCAGACATTTTCTGAAGTTGTGGGGTTGTTCTTTGAGGAAAATAGAGGCTGCTGATGCTTCAAAAAATGCACTGACTGACGCAAAACAGGCCAAACCGTCTGGCCTCTCGTTCACATTTTGTTACGCTGAATAATAACTTTTATTTCCTTTCTTAGAAATATTATAGAAAAAAGTGATAATAACAAATATACCAATGTGTTTTAACCTCAGTTATAGATGCCTGGGAAGAAAAAGAGTTACAGTTGTGAACTTATTCGAAAACCCAAACAAAATTATGATTATATCACATGTGCAGAACACTTTTATAATCAACTAGCAGGCTCCACTGTGCCATATAAGCTCACTGATCACCACAAACGAAACAAAGTCTCCCTGCTCTGCCAGGATAATCTGACATTTAAAACTCCAAGTGAATCCACTCATGAAAGTTGTACTCCGGCAGACATCTGTTTGGTTGCTGCTGCTCTCGTCCTTTTTAGTGCCGATTTACACTTTAGAGGCATCAGCTGTGAGTCTGACTGTCTTGATTCTTGCCGTCTGTCTCAGATCTTTTGTCTGTCACTGTCTGCTGCGGTAAATATGTCATCTAGAGCCATTTAACCGTGGCTTTGCTTTGCTTGCCGTCTCTCATTCTCACTACCTGTCACTGTTATCAGGGGAAAGATGTGAACCGTCAGTCTGATCATTTTGTTTGGGGTTTTTTCTTCCTGAGAAAGGTGAGGGCCACAAACCTAATATTTAACATACATTGGAAATCCATGTTTACAGGTGGTGACAGATTTTAAAAATAGAGCTGCCAAACATTAAAATTCTGAACAAACTTAGAATCATTTTCTGGGCTTGGAGCTTCATTAACAAACTGTAAGTTTGTCAAACCCTTCCCTGCATCCCTCAATTCAGAAACATTTTAATAAAAGGTCAGCACGATCACATGAGCAAACTTTAGTACTAGACTTTAATTTTACTCCATAAGCTTTTTTCCCGTGGTCCCTCGCAGCCTACCTGTAGTGTAGCAGACCTGCACTCACACACCTTCCACTCACAGAACAATGCTGGTGTTAATTGTCCAAAAAGAAAATCTAGTGACAATGTCATTAATTTGGCAACAATGAAAAAAAGTAAATATTTGAATAGTCTAGCTCTAATGTGATTTAAGACCAAGAAAAACGCAGCAGACAGCACTAAAGTGTTTCTTAAGGATTTTTTTAAAATTTAAAAACAAAGTGTACAACAGGAACTTAACTAGCCACCTTCAACCTGCTTCCTCGTGGCCTGTCAGTTCAGTTTCCTTTCGACAATCGCCAAAATCTACACGCCCACCAGAGGAATAATGGATTGAAAAGAGCAGGAAGTATGTTACATATGTCCGGGCAGCAAGATGTCTGATTCAATTACAGCAAATAAATCTGTTCCAATAGTGCTCTAACAAGAGGGAGCAGGAAATTACTTCCACTGGTGTCCTCAATACAGCTCATAGAGCAGTGCAGTGACTACATGAGAAGGTCTCAAAGGGGTTAGTCTATTCCCTTTGTGTAAAAGATGAGAATACACCCTAAAGCTACCACTTCCTATTCTTCTGCAAAGAGCATGCAGTTATTTTTGGATTAAACAGTATAATGCACATCACATTACACATGCAGTTAATTATAAAATGATCTCCAGTGTAAATGTGAATATTTCTCCGGAGCTGCTGACTGCTCGCTGTTGTAATAAAAATAAAATTTGCTGTCACGGGTCATGTGGGTGCCATTAGAGCGATATAAAAAAATGTGTCCACAAAGCATCCTTCTCAAGGAAACAACACGTTCCTCGGCTTAACTTGAGACATGCTTTTTTTCTATAAGTTTATCCATCCATATTCAATCAGACTTCAAAAATATGGGTGGAATTCCTTCAGAAGGCACATGTCAGCTTAAAGGACTTTAAATATAAAGGTGTAACATGTGGCTGGAAAATAGTTGCAAATCCACGTTATGGTACTGTGGATAAAGACTGAGAAATCACCCCAGGGAGGTTAAAGTTGCTGGCAGAGGCACTTTTAAAGCGAGAGAAAAGCTTTAGTCATGGCTGAAGGGGCCTATAAGCCCCTCTAGAAAAGTACGAGTGTGAAAAACAGTTACTTTCCACAGAGGACTCATTTCGTACGCACAAATGTGCATGCCAACACACCAACACACAGTAACTTAACAAAACAGACTTAGTAAATACTGCACCACTGGGAAAGAAGGGTTTAGAGCTTTTAAGTACAATTTTAGCACCATTTCTCAAAAGTCTTCTGGTCATAATTATGTGTAATGGTGTCTTTTTTTCAGCAAAGGACTAAAATAATCAGCGTGTAAAAATGTTTTTTCCTCCCTGTCTCATTGCTGAGCAACACGCTGATGCTGAAAAACAGAAAATGGACAGTGATTCAAACTAAGCTGTCAGCTTCTCCCTCTGTGTGCGAGCGTGTGGATTTTATTTCACTTCTGCTGTCCTTTTTAAAACCTACACACCCTCATCGTGGAAATTTGGGACTTACATGCTGAAGACCTGTCATGATAATAAAATCAGTCTGGAGTTCACTGTTAAGTTAAGCAATACGTATTGGCCCTAATTTGGGGAAAAAATATGAGTGAAAGAGACA
Source organism: Pundamilia nyererei (assembly GCF_000239375.1). Taxonomy (NCBI): domain Eukaryota; kingdom Metazoa; phylum Chordata; class Actinopteri; order Cichliformes; family Cichlidae; genus Pundamilia; species Pundamilia nyererei. The sequence goes on from NW_005187405.1 coordinate 1,662,019, forward strand.
GATCACAGTGTGGTACAGTTAGTGCGTCTTCTAAGCTTGATTTGATCAAATTTAGAAGACGCACTACTTAATATTTTGTACCACAGTGACTATAATGAACAAACACAGTTTTAAAATTCTCAGTGTAGAGAGACAAAATAGTAAAACTCATTCCATTTTATATGGGAAATACTAAGAGAGACATGCATTACATAGATTTTACATTAAACTGACTGAAAAGTTATCCAACTTGCATTTCAAACAAACGTTTCTGTCACTTCTGACTGATTCGTGTTTGCTTGGTTTCTTTCATTTGAACAATAATCAGCCTACGCATTTGACCCCTGGGGCCTAATAGCTTGGGGGGGGAAAGCATTTTATAGGCAGAATAATTACAGTCAGAGTTAATGCAAAGATGAAAGAGAGCACAGATTGCCCTGCTCAGGCCAAAAATGTTTCAACTTCAGCAAATAAATGAAGTCTTCTTCTAAGCTTTAGGTTAGTGGAAAGGCTGGTGATGTGTTTAATATCTGTAAAGCTGTTTGGGTTTAAAAAAACTAAAAACAAGGCAAAATCCTTAGGTTATTGTCTAGATCCTGAATTGATCTGGAGAGAAAAGTACTCTGAATCACTCCGACATATTCACGTATTCACCCTCACATGATCCTGGTACAGTCTCCTCTAATAAATCACAAGTTCAAACAACACAGTCAGTGTCACAGCCACACAGTCGCACATGCACTGCAGTCCTAACGTTTTCTAGACATTACCAAATGAAAGTACATGTCAAACAGGCCGATATGACTGTCTGTCTGATGCACAGTAAATACGCAGGGAGTGAATGTGTGCCACCTCATGACTGCTCTAAATGCCAATACTGGCCAAAATACCTACAGTGGCAACACTACAAAACAGACTTCTGACAATGTCTCAACTTGGATCTGCAGACATTGTCGGATATTCATGTGTGAAGGAGACGTCAGTCAGCCATCTGACAGATACAGAGCATCCTGCCTCATCTAGTGAATGAGAATGAATGTTATGACCTAGAGAGACAGTCCACTTGGTGACTTCCTTATCATTAATCTGTAATGCACTTAAGCACATTTCAAAAATCAGTATAGTGCTGGGCATGTGTCCTGTATCTACAAATGCTTGGTCATGTGTTGTGTGTTGGTGTTGCTATGGATATGCGATCCAAAAAGGTAAACAAAGGTGACCACCGAGACCAATACAGGTATATTTAATGATTTAATTGTTTTCTTGGAGAAGAAGTATTAAGTTTTAACCTGGTTTCAACTCTGTGCTTTTTTTATGTTCACTTCAGCACTACTTGTTTTCCAAAGGCCCATTTCTCCATGCTTTCATAATAAACACTGCAGATACTATGTGGAGCCATTAGCACTGGATTGAGGCGCACACTATTGGAAAACTATTTTCTTAATCTGTTAATAAATATTTTAGTATTTCCTTCACTCTCTGTCTCCCTCTCTTTTTATACCTGTACTTTATGCCTCCAGAATACAAACACACAGGCTAACTCACACAGCCTAAGGCTACATCCAAACCACCATGGTAGAAAGAACCTGGGGTGATGGCCTATTGACTGATAGAGTTCAAGCAGTCCATGTAACTCTTGGTGGTTAGCCAGTCATTTCAGCAACAGCCTTGGGCAAACTTCTACTACTCTGTGTGTGTGTGTGTGTGTGTGTGTGTGTGTGTGTGTGTGTGTGTGTGTGTGT
>NW_005187405.1:1663928-1680464 GCF_000239375.1 Pundamilia nyererei
GACTAGCATCAGAGTTTGGGTGAAAGGGGTGCTGCATTCATATATGTAATTAGTATGGCAAAACACAGTGGTGGTGTGTTAAATAAAAAGAGTATAAATTGTAAATGGAATTGAAGGAGAGCTTGATGAGTAAGTGGAACAGAGACCAAGAAAGAAAAGGACATAAAAATGAAAGTGAATGTACAGTAACTGCAAAGAGACGGAAAGATTGGAGGGTGGGGGGATTTGTTACGGACCAGAAGCTAGAGCAGCAGATAAATCACCACCACCTCAGGGCACCAGAAGGAGGGGAGGGAGTTCAAGCTATGCCTCATGTTTTTAGATGATCCAATAGATGATGCAAAATTTAATACACAATAAAATGTGGACAAGGGAGACATTATTCTGATGTCTAGTCCAATCCAATTTTATTTATAGAGCACCCTTTACAACAAAGTCTGACAAAGTGCTGTACAAAGTGCCAAAACACTGCAGAAAAATCATCAACAACAACATTAAGATTAGGACGTGTTTTAAAAATCGCCATCCTAACATGTGCGGGGAGATCATACCACAATTTAGGGGTAATAACTGAAAAAGCTGAACCCCCCCCCTCTCTCGGTTTTCAGCTGGGTTTTTGGGACTGACAGGAGCAGCTGATCCATGTAACACAAGATCACACTGACATCCCTGACTTCTAACCTGAAACTGCCACTGATCCAGTTATTATACATTGTCAGGTGTCACATGAAAAGAGTTAAAAGACTAGGATTATATATAAAAATATCAGGAACCCTCGTGTCATAGCAGTAAGAGACTTCAATCTTTTTACACTATCTTAAGAAGACACACTGATACATTTAATCCATATGACCACATGCTGCCACTACTCCCTTTAGCCTTAAGTACCAACACAGATAAGAGCACACACTATTAGGGCCTTAACCTCAATAGAGGATGACACAAACACTCTCTCTCACACACTGGCGCACAAACACAAACCAGTAGAAAACTTAATAGGCTTGTGAATGCACCCTGCTAGGTCAGTAAAAGACTGCAGACTGTTTGTGTACACTGTGTTTGCCCGAGACGTACACATGCCATTATTCATCCCCTTTCTCAGCAGGTTTGGCCTTTCATGTCTACATAATGTACAGAAAGGTCCATTAATCCTTATGTTGATAGTAAAACTATATGGCAAATCTATGGGTTTATGCTGCCACTGCACTAAAATATTGTATACAAACCTCCAGGCAGTAAAACCCTTTTTATTTTGATTTTCATATTCGGTACAAAGAAGAACCAATAAAAAGAAAGTGTCTTTTGCAGTTGTTGTTAAACAAGTTCAAGTTTGCAAAGATGGCCAATGCCGCCTTGTTTCAGAGCCATTTGTGGAATCCCACAAAGCACCGTACACTTCTAGTGTAACTACCCTTTCTGCAAGTAACCTTTTCTTGTGTAGCCAAGTCTACTGACTCTAGCTAAAGTGTGATGACAGGTTTTCTTCAGCCATATGCTAATGTTAATAGCTGGGAACACTTGTGCTCAAGTAACAGGCACATCTCTTTTCAGAGCTCCTCTTTTATTTTTTCAAGAATAATTTGTGACTTGATTTATAGTCGTTTAACGATATGCTCTCTAGAAGAACTCAACAGAGAAACGTATAGAGTTGAGGTCTTCTTCAAGTTTGAATTAACTGCAAGCCAAAACTGTTGGTCAGAAATGTCTTTTGCCATCAATCTTAAACTTACAGCTTTTGGTTAAGTAAGCAAGAAAAGAAGAAGAAGAAAACACCACAGAGGCTCTGAAAATGCAGGACTTATAGGTGCTGTATTTACTAAACAGTTAATACAACATTTTTGTAAATCCACCTGCATTAAAGCATAAATTGTTCACTTCTTTCATACCTTTATAGTTTGATTTAAAATGCAAAGTGATCGAGTATATTACAATATTGCAAAAATTAAAAATTAAAAAATTAAAAAAACTTGTGGCCCCCAGTGCTGAAGAAGATGTACCTGTGCTATTATTTTGAAAATCCTAGGCAACTTCCTGCTTGAGTTATTGGCTTCACAAGACTTTCAGAAAAACTGACCTCTGACCTTGACCTTGAGGTCAGTGAACTAAGATTTGAACTTGTCCAAGATTTTTAGCAGATGCACTTATGGTATCAATTTCAAAACCCTACATCGCCTCGTTGTCAAGTTGTCACATTCTCAAACTCGGATGTCCATGCCATCCACCTACCCAGCTGGGTGACAACAACAATACCCTATCAGCCTTTTACAGCCGAGGGGTAAAAATGTGTCATCCTCTAAATACTTGTGGAGCAGAGCCGGCGTGGCTTCTTTAGGTTTGAGACTTAATGTTGGTATTGCTCCTGTCAGAGAATCCAAATTGGTATAGTTTTAACATCTCCATAGAGTGGCTGGCCTTGTGCACACACACACGTGTACAATATGTGTGCACACGAGAGAGAAAGCAGATGAGACAAAAGAGAGGCAGGGAGGTTGGGCTGAGGATGAGCCAGCTAAGATCTATGAGCTGTCAGTAACACTAATCAGGCTTTTCTCCGGCACTTTTCATCACCAGAAAGCGGGCACTGACCAGCAGTTGGTCAGCCAACTAAACAGGCTGCCATGGCTACGGCGCTGGTTCAACTTTCCAGTCATAACAATGATGAAAGCCAACTGATTGAAGAATCATCAATCAAGTTTAAGTTTTGTTGTTATTTTAGCTGTGTTTTCTTCATTTTGAAAACTGTGCATGTCTGTCCTGAGAATGGCTGGTTGCATTTTAGGTGTCATCCCTGTTAAAAAGACAAACGACCACACGGGGAACATTAGGACGGTTTGAGGCAGTACCAGAGTCTTCCAATAATAACATGATAAATGGAGGATGAACTAACAACGTGAGAATGTTGTTTATGTTAAATACGCACACACACTGATTTCTAGTATAAAATCTCAAGAAAAGGCAATCAGCAGCTCTTCAGTGACGCCAAACTCAAACAGCTGAACCACATTCATGTTCTTGTTGTTCTAAGGTTGATTCATTTCCAAAACCTCAGCTTCCCCCAGCTGCCCTTACGTTCACTTTCAATCTTCCACATTTTGCATCTGACTTTGTCAAAGTTGTCCGAATTACAGTCGAAAGAATATGTCATTGGAATAAAAAGGCATGGGGGAGGAGGAGTGGGGGCCAAAGTAATCAAGGGAGCTAAAAAGCGTGAAAGTACCATTACTCATAATGCCATATACACATTTGAAAGATAAATGACTACAATCCAATGGCAGCCCTCTAATACTGGATCCAGTTGGGTGGAAAGGAAGAGAAAAACCTCCTTCCTTACCATGCTAGCGTAGCTTTACATAATTGGAGCATAAATGTATATATATATGTCTTGCGCAAACCTTTGTTTCTTCATATTAGGAAGAAATGCACAAACATACATGGAAATGCAGTATATACAGCAGAAACAGAGCTTGAAAGTCAATATTTGGTGTTTATTGGGTTATTCTTTTATTTATTAATTATTTATTTTATTTATTCAACTCATCTGTTGAGTTAGGTGCCTCTTTTATTCTTCACTGACTCATAGGTCAGTAGAAAGGGGCTTTACGAGCAAACAAAAACATTCCTCTGAAAATGAAAAGAGAACTGTTTCTCAAGACAACTTTATATGAATACCCAAAGTCTGGCTCGTTGGAAGTAAAATAGATAGAAATGGGGGATAGCTAAAGACGTTTGTACAGTAATTTATTTTATATAACATACAGCTTTAGCTGTGTTCCACTTTTTGTGTATGTTACAGCTATTTTCTCTGCCTTAGGCTGCACGGTACAGTATCTATGACTAGACTTCGGTATAAGCAACATGTGATGGGATAAGACAAACAACTGACGCAGTAGAGTGCAGGCATGACAATGCGCTACTTTGCCTCAAGGCCTCTTCCTAAGAAAGTTACATATTGAAGGAATGTAATCTCAAATACAATTTATTTTGACAGTTTAGTCCAAATATGTTCTCTGTGTTCAAATACACTGCTTGAACCACACAGTAGTTGCAACACACCAAGAGTTGTGTGCAGCATTATCTCAGATTCCTGCACACTGAACACATCACTTGTGCTCAGCATGACTCAAAAAGGCAGTGAAATACAACCAGTACTAATGAGTTTTTAAAACTGGACTCTGCTCTTCATTTGCTTGTGTCAAGCAAACTAATTTCCTCCAGCAATTATAGTGATTTTTACAGATACAGTAAAAACACAGAAAACAACAAATTTGACTCGAGGCAGATAGAGGACCTATCTGCACACTGTGCAAACTAAGCCTGTGCTATATAAAGAAATAGTGGGTGAAGGAAAAAAAAGGTTAAGAGAGAGAAGGAAAGGTTACATCAACGAGACAGAACACAATCACCCTATTCACACACAGCAAAGAATGATAACAGCTACCTGAACCCATGGGCAAAAGGGTTAAATAGCAACAAGTCATAACATCTGCCCTGCTCCTTATTCAATAATGCAAAAACCAGAGCTGTTTTATGTGCAATGCATGGATGGTAGGCTGAGGCCCGGAAAGCATCCTATGCAGTTGCAAAAACCCCGTGGCCTCTATTCTGTTCCCCCTGTCTTAGCTTGTTTGACACTATTTTTCTTCCTGGCATGCAATTCAAAGTGCGAAAATATATCTAAATATGCCTTGCACTTAATAACAACAGCCTTCCTCTCAGGAACAATAAAAAAAGGGACTGGAGTGGCATTTTATAGCATTTTTCTAAACTTATTGACCACTCAGAGCGCTTCACACTACATGCAGCTTTTACACAGTACTTTAGTGCATCCACATTCAAAGATATGCTCAAATGAAAACCTCATGTTTTTGTAGGTTTAACACTCAGAAGCACGCTGGGTCCAAAAACACTACTAACGTCATTTAGAGTATTTGTCATGGATTGTGTAACACGGGTTATAAAAAGCAGTTTCTCTTGACATGGGCATATGACACATTCACACACCTCGCAGTGTGATTTTACTCCCTTGGCATTTTTCAAAAGTTGTTTAGCTGCTCAGAAAGCTGTGGGAGTCGGGGAGAAAGGTAACAATTGCCAACAGCAACAAACTTTGACACAAAGAAAGTCGAAGTATAAAGAAAATACAGACAAAGAGGGAAGGAAGAAATAAGGGAAGTTAATTAGGAAGCCTCTACTTGGAGGGACCATGAGACTCACAAGTACTGAGAGTCTGAATAACAATCAACTGAACTAATGTCATATATATGGAAAACAACCTTCAGTAACACTGAGAAACATTTACGCAGTGTTACATCATGTTTCCCTCTGGGCTCAAACACAACAGTTTCCACTGCACCACAGCAATGCCTGGGTCAGGGTTACAAATTAAACTCTATCCATGAAATTACTTCAGCGGCTTCAAAGCATTAAGTTTTCAACCTGAACATCTTTATATTGTATAATAATTCCTCACTGGATCTGCTCTGTGCGATGAAAGTACAGGTATGGCCATATCCTAGCAGGGGAGCATGTCTACTGAAAGTGGTTTGTTATGGTGGGCCACACAACAGGCTAAAACACTATTAGGCTATTCTGTCTTTTGACACAGCTCGTAGAGTTGTAGTTGTCAGGAAGGGAGAGGAGTCAAAGGACTGAACTGACAAGTTTCTTGAGGTTTTTTTCTCTTTCTTTTCTTAGGCTAGAAGTAGGGATATGGGAGCCATTATGCCTCGATTAGCCAATATAACAGAAATAAAGCTTTGTGAGCGGAATAACTAGAATAACAAAGTAAGCATCAGTCAGATAAAGCACTAGAAACCCTCAAAACTGTGAGTTTACACCACCAGTACAGCACAATTCAACTATTTTATTCATCATTTCTTGTGTGAGAGTGCTATTTCCAACAAGCAGATACAAAATCCTTAAAGAACAACAACACATGATATGTTACACCCTCACTGCTTCCATGGGAATTAAGAGGGTAAGTAGCAGCCAGGTGCCGCTAATCAATTGGACTTGATTAACTGATCACCAGTGAGTGTGAACGCCTCTATAAAAGGTGACGTTTGGCAGTTTGCTGGTCTGGAACACTCAGGTGCGTGTTAACACAACGCCAGAGAGTAAAGACGTCAACAATGATCTGAGAGAAGCAACTATTGCTGCCCCTCAGTCTGGAAAGAGTTATAAGACCATTTCCAAACTGTTTAAAAATCTATCATTCTGCCATGAGAAAGATCATCCACAAAAGGAAAACATTCAAGACTATTGTCAGTCTTCCCAGGAGTGGATGTAAATTTAGATCATGCAATGCTCAAAGAAACTGCAAAAAACCCCAGAGGTACATTTCAAACTTTATAGGCATCAGTTAGCATGTTTAATGTTAATGAGAGTCGAATCAGAAAAAGACTGAACAAGTGTGGCTTGTGTGAGGGGTTGCCGGTAGAAAGCCTCTTTTCTCTAAAACAACATGGCGGCCAGACCGTTTAGACAAAAACCAAACACAACATATGAGAACTTACAGCTCATATCAGCTTTCAAAGACAGTGGTGAAGGGTAATGGTAAATACCGCTTTTCCACTCTGAGCACTCAAAGTACTTTACACTACCTCATGCACCCAAGCACTTTTTTTTCTATGCTCTTTCTACGTAAGTGCTTTCTATCTAATATTCACACTCCAACGGACGCATCGGACAACATCTTGGACTTAGTATCTTTCCCAAGGATATTTGGCATTCAGACTGGGGCAGACAATGATCAAACCACCAACCTTCTGATGGATCTTTGCACCTTGTAGTCATTCAGTCATTCATAAACTGCTCTGTACACAAAACAGTTTTGAATCAATTGTGAGGTCAGCTAAACCTTGGCAGCTTGAGAGCAAACCTTTGTCATACAATGTTTGCAAGCATAGTAGCAAATCTAAAACAGAATATTTAAAAAAGATAAGAATCAAGGTTTTGCAATGACCCATTTAAAGTCCAGACCTCAACCTGAGTGAAGTGCTGAGTTAAGAGAGCTGTGCATAAATGATTGCATACAAACCTCAATAAACTGAACCAACGTTGTAAAGAGCGGGACAAAAAAATGCCTGATGAAGTCATGCAGAAAAAATATTTTTGCTTCTTTTAAAAAGAGTTTTTGCTTTTAAACCCTGTTCTATAAGATTCTGCATTATATTGTATTTTATAGGAATGCTCACATGTGCTGATGATCAATTAAGTGCCTTTGATTATCAGCACCTAGATGCTACTTACACTCTTAATTTCTATGGAAGCAGTAAGGGTGTAATCAGTTTGTCACACATTGCCTCAGTTTTTCCTGAATAAATAATGCCATTGTGTAATATGTCATCTGAGATTGCCTTTAAATAATTTTAAAAAGACCAGATAATTTTTGATACATGAAACCTTAGGAGGGCATATTTTCCTTTTCATAGTAAGCCCACACAGGACACTAACTATATTTTACAAGCCCATTTTTACAATACGAGGTTGGAAACTCTATTTCCTTCTCTCTCACTCTCAGTAGCATTTTTAAAACTCCACCCCTCGGGCAAAAACAGCCTTGTTTTCCCATCACAATGTGATCTCAGAGATGAGGACATGTTGTTTTCCTGGAAGAAAAAACACTGGTCCAACACAAAGATAACTGACCTGGATGCACCTATAGCTGTGTTTGTGCCAGGCTGTTACATTACAAGCAGATATAGCATGATTCATCAGCAGTAAAGGAAGTGTAGCTGCAAGCCTTCGATATTTACCACACAGCACCGCAAAGCATGTTTTTCTTGACAAGAAAATAGAAGCACAAGAAGCAAAAGTGAATTATAATTTACCTGGTGGCTCTGAGATTTTAATGACTTTTATGACTATAACCTGCTCCTATGGAAAGCTGTATTGCATTATCAGGTTACAAAGCATTTCTTAGACAAAGCCAAGAAACATTAACACGAGCATAGACCTGCTAACGTATTATATTTTTTGATAATGATTTCGATAATGATTTGTATTTATAGTCTTTTTGCCCCAGCAACAACAAATCTGCCCATGTGTCTCCTATCTGAAATGTCCATATTTTGTTCTTTCTCTCTTTTTAAACGTTAAAAAAAAAGGTGAAAATTTCCATCCTGCTGGGCGTCGTCAAGCTGAAGGTGGGTAATCCTCTTTGCCTTTTTTTTAAGTTAAAAAGCCTGCAGTAGCAAACAGTAGCACAGTGAAAACCGAGTGTAACCAAGAAATTAGATATACAGTGGGCTTATTTCTTTATATAAGATCAGGCTTAGCTCTTTCTTCTAAAAAGATTTCCTTATTGAAAATGAACATGCAATTCAACTTGACCTTGAGATCCTCAGATAGCTGCAGCTCCCCTAAAATTTATGAGGGGGGAAAAAGGGGGCCAAGGCACAGTGTGAAGACCGGTCAATAATCCGATAAGCAGAAGGACAGACGAGAGAAAGTCAGTGACGAGTGACCCGGTCACACAGATGCAGTGTTCATCACCAGAGAATGCTTTATCCAGGGGAGGTGCAGCACTGAAGGGAACAGAAGTATTTGAAGTCATTTTTCTCTTTCGAGCACCCAACTCTCAACCTCACAGTATGGTATTAGCCTGCTCTCTGCTTGCACCCTCTGTTCACCAACTCTCTCTCCAATCTTTACCAAAAATTACTTTCTTTGTGCTCTGACAGAGAGCACAAAGAAAGTAACAAAAGCAAGAGTACAGATGTGAGAGGAAAGAGGTTGGTGAGAATCAAAGTGGGGGGGTTTTAAAAGAAAAAAACTCATGTGCATATGTTATAGTGCAGACTGCTTAATTACTTTTGCATAAGTGAGTGTTTGCACAAGTTTGCTCATACACTCACATTCATTAGTATCAAATCAAGCTGATCGATTCATTGTTTTTATATTTAAAAAACATCTGTTTTAAAGGGTGGGACCTACCGCCTTAACAAGTTTTAGAAATATAAATTAGAAATGTATAAATTTACTGAACTATACTTTCACGAGGTGGTGAGTCAAGAAAAAAAAACCACCATATTTTGACTGATATCTGCTTTTTATATATAAATAAACAGCATATAATATCAATGCAGTAATTTTCTTTTTGGGTTGTCTTTTCTTACCATGTAATCTCTGTTGGCTTTTACTGTACAGAGAATGGATGACACTGAACCCACCTACCGCTGAATTGTCTCCGCTTGGAGTGTTCATTTCCAGGATGCATTATCAGGAAAAAGGAAATCGCATTCTTGATGATCTGCATGTTTATGGGGAACAAGAAAATGATAATGAGATCCAGTCTCTCAACAGTGGAAGTTTGTGAGGAGTAAAAGGTAGTACACAGGCGAGGCATGAGAAAAGTAAGTAAAGTGATGTGCTATTTCTATAAATGATATTTTAAGTCATATGTTATTTATATTATAACGTCACAATGGAATCACAGTACCAATTAAATTCTGGCTTAAACCTCAGACTCCGGCTTGTGAAGCAGCCCGTGACATTAGGTTGTGAAGGTAAATTAATTTAAAAAAACCTGCATTATTAATGTGGAGAATAAAGAATATATATATAAATAAATAGTTTGTAACAATAATTGCTTGTTTGCTTTGATTTAAACAATATTTGCAATGTTTCAGAAGTTTAAAATTAAAGCATCCCTGCTCCTTTTTACTTTTTTTGGACTCTTTTTGGAGTTTTTTAAATTCACAATGATGGTTTGAGCATCTGTCTTTCTTCTGATTGGCTGGCTAATGCAAACCCAAGGTGTCAATAGCATGTTGGAGGTGCTTGGTGACTGAAATACCATATTAAGAATAACCTCTCTCTGAAGTCATGTTTCAATCTGTCTGAAACCTCACATTTTGGCTCACAGAAGCTTACTCTTACATACACTCACCTCATTATATGAAACTCTGTTCATCTTTAACATGAGCATCCATCATTGTCAGATGTCATTGTCATCATTTTCAACAATTTTATGATCGATTAAATGAGTATCAACTGTCCAATGAATCAATCTAGCAGTGCCGGCTATTCTTATTGACAGATTTCCAGGCTTATATCTATAGCCAGTCATACACAAACTGAGGAAGGTAGAAATATCTACTCAATACATGAAAGAGAATAGAAAAAAACATGGATGATTAAACATTTTTGGCACTTTAATTTGGCTACAACTGCATGTGAACAAAATGGGCCGATGGTGCAACTCAAAACAAAGTTATTTAGCTGGTACTCATGATGCTGTTACCTTGCACCTTTCTATAATTATGCTTAGCCTGCTGATTCATTCTGCGCTCCTGACACAGCAGCACAGTGGTTGTATTGCAGTCATTAGGACATTGTGTTGGTGCACACTACACAGCATCACTGCATGGCAATTGACACAGTTACTTGATAAAAGGCATCGGGACCAGAATCCGCATTAGAAACAAGCAGGCCTGGGGTTTTCAAATGTTTCAGTCAAATTAATTGCAGACACTGAATCATTGTGTAGTTGTAGTCTGATAACAAAATAACTGCACAGATAACTCAAAAAGTAAAAATGAGGGAAGGCCAGGTTATAATAAAGTATGGTTTGCAGATAGTGACAACGCATGTGGTGCTGGATGTGTAGATATGAGGTCATTCAGGTCTTTTTAATAGGATGATTCCTTCACAGTGGAGCCACATTTTAAATAAGCACTGCGATGTAGTGATTCAACAGCAACACTTATTCCAATACGGTGCCGGTGCATCAAGCTTTTAAATCTGACATCTGTGTCTGTTTTAGTCTCACAGCACAGAGGTCTTTAAATCCATCTCTGGCTGACTTCAGTTTATGCTAACGAAGACGCTGTGTAGGCTAAAAAGCCGACTTGACTTTAATGAGAAAAATGAGGGAGATCCAGGGACTATATGGTATCACTCGGTGTCCTCTATTGCATGTAAACAGGGACATGCTGGGTTGTTTTTTTTTTTTTAAACTAAACCTATAGCTCTAGATGTCGGCAACATCTAATTCACAGTTATTAAAAAGGTAAGACTCTCCCTTTGGTAAAAAAGAGACTTTTATAAGTGAATTTAAAAGAAAGTGGGAAAAAAGGAGTACCTTTGTGATTCTAGGCCAAATATAAAACAAGAAATTCCTATTAAACTGCCTGGATGAAAATGAATCTTGTCATGTGGTGAAAAAGTATGATACATGAAAGCGAGGTCAGAAATAAAAACATGAGGTAAAATTTAACTCTTTACCGCTGCTAGGAGTAAGGCTTGAAGCTCATTTTTGAACTGGGCAGTTTCTGCTTACAGAACAAAATGACTGGATGTGCGTCTGAAGTTAGTGGGGGTTGGTCTCTGGCAGAATACAGGATTTTAATATAATGATATATTCTGAGGTGTCAAAACACATCATTAAGGGTACGGAGGAGGTTGTCGAATGTTATCTTTATGGGAGAAATAGTTATAGGAGGTATTCTGCAACCAAGGTCAGAAGAGATCTCTAAAGAGAAAAGGTCAGAAGGACAATGTGATAGAAACCACAGGAAAGAAAACAGGAGGACATAAGGTAGAAGGAGAGAAAGCAAAGTGTAAAAAAAATCTTTTTTACTCATAAAATTCCTCTCACCGATTGTCCTCATTTCCTACCCCACCTGCACTGCCCCATCAAATTTTCGCCAGCTTTGGCTCTTGATTTGAATTTAGACAGGGAACAGTGAGCAGAGTGCACGGCTGAGGTTTACAGCACGTGATTTGTCCCCACTACCCTTGGAGACAGCCAGAAGGAGAGAATTTCTGGGGCTTTTCCCCCCCAGCCAGCCTGGGCAGCAGATAGACAAGAAACAGAAAGGAATGCACAGGTGAGATTTGTGGAGTTTCAAGATGCTGACAAGTGATTTAATTTGAAAAGGGGACACTAGTTGCATGTTATTCGTTTCTCCTCATTTCCTAACCAGCTTTATATGATCATCTGTTTGCTTAAAAGCAAAAGATGTTATTTCATTTGACTAAGATTAAAGCATGTTGTCAAAAAAAGGAGTGAAAAAACATTAACTATGTGTCTAAGAACAGTTAATTTGGGCGACCGGGCTCAAGAGTTGGGAGTTCGCCTTGTAATCGGAAGGTTGCCGGTTCGAGCCCCGGCTTGCACCGTCTTGGTCGTTGTGTCCTTGGGCAAGACGCTTCACCCGTTGCCTACTGGTGGTGGTCAGAAGGCCCCATGGCGCCAGTGTCCGGCAGCCTCGCCTCGGTCAGTGCGCCCCAGGGTGGATGTGGCTACAATGTAGCTACAATGTAGCTGCCATCACCAGTGTGTGAATGGGTGAATGACTGGATATGTAAAGTGCTTTGGGGTCCTTAGGGACTAGTAAAGCGCTATATAAATACAGGCCATTTACCATTTAATTGTAAATGAGTCGATGTGGAAATGTGAAGAAAGAAAAAACAATTAAGATGGAGGATGGGGTTGTTTGCCCGCACCAAACTGTAAACTTGTTGTGTGTATCAATTTCCGTCCAGATGCTATAAACTGAAGAATTTGAAGGAATTTAATAGGTTATCAACAATCCAGTAATGTGTTCGCCCAGATGTGAAACTTGAATAATACCAAGTTTTATTTCTGATTTATGATATTGCAAACGTTTACATGGAGAAAGTGTCTGGACTTTACTTCTGTGAAGGCAAATTAGCAAATTAATTCTTAAGCCAAGGTCAAAAACATTTTAGTGGTCACTGCTATCTTGAACAATGAGCACTAAAATCTAATCAGTTTCATCCCCGTGTCCTTTAAGAGTCACCTTTAGTCAACAACATCTAATCAGGTTTTCATTAAGTTCTCGTGATTAATATTTGCACCGATTTTAAGATATAAAGGCATAAAATCCCAAACACTTACCTTCTCACCTTGAGCCATGCCGCTACTATTTGCAACTGTTCAATTTTAGGTTTTTTAAACATTAAATAAACAACTAAAAATATCAACAACGACAAGCATTTTCTTTCAAGTGTAGAAATTTCGGGTCAAAGTATAATTTATTTGCTTTTACCACAGTCTGCAACCACCACTTAGATTCTACTTCCAGATATTTTTCAAAGATAAATCTTTAAAGACACTGAAAGACATGTCACTAAACATAGTTCAGGAATTTTCATTATGATGTCCTTAATTTTTTTCTCTCACAGGTGTTTGTATTTTGTGTTACAGGCATGCTGAAAAGTGATACCAAAGTAGCATAACCTATAGTACTTTTAGGTTCCACGTGAGGCTGGCTGCAAAAAGGGCGTCAACCCCCAGAGACTCCAATGTTACGATGACCATCTTAACAGCTTTAACAAGCAAATATACAGTCAGGTTCAGCCTTAACGTTTAATTTAACCCTCATAACATCTATGAGTGGAGTGAACTTTTTTTAAAAACTCATTAACCTGGATAACTGAGGTAGGGGCACGGCCGCTTTGATTGAGCCAATCAGAGTCTGTCAGGCCTCATCTGTTCCTTTGAGTCATTAAACTGGACCTCTCCCCGTGTGTGTGCTCTTGGTGCCTTTTGGAGCATTTTTAATGACTATTGCTGACTGGCTGTGATACAAGCCCAACAAGAAGTTTTTGTTTGAGCTCTGATGAATGAAATTCTAGTATTTTATTAGCCAATTACTTTGTACTGTTTAGACATATGTGTATGAAGCGGTGTATGCGTTCATAAAGTAAAGTATCCAACATTCCATAACACTAATGTTAAGTTATACAATGAAAACCTGTGACTGATATCATATTGGCTCAGTCCAATTTTTACATTGTTTTAAAACAAACAATTTTGCATTTTAATTTAGTTTCGCCTCCTCTGTGCCAGAGTCCCCAATACTGCGCATAAGAGAAGATGGTTCAGCACCTAACTGAAACGCATTGAATTTACACACTATGTGAAAATTGGCGGATAACAGTGTATGAAAATTAAACGGGGTCATGCTGGTTTATAGTATAATGTGTTAGTTAATGAAAAAAAGGAAAGATCTGGACAGAGAGAGACACTAACAATAAGAAAATGGACTAATGAGACATATTGAACTACGCTGCCTAAACCAAAAGCTAAGCTTATGCATTTTAAGCCAGTCACATGGAAAACAGCCTGTCCATGAACCAAGGCTTTTATAATTGAGGGTAAAATAAGATGTTTGTTCTTCATTGCTTTGGCAACGGAACAAGAAATAAAACATTTCGTTGTCTGTTTGATAGATTACCATCTGCCCACTATTCCCACAGCATGATTCTTCAATCAGGCACAACCATAGATCTTTCCAGATAAATCCCCCCTCTAATACTGTAAGGGGTATAGGGGAGAGGCAGAGAAAACAAATCTAAAATCTAATTTAACTCACAAACAGTAGAATGTGTACATCAGATTACAATCAAATTGAATTTCCTCCTCCCTGTCTCCCAAGTTGCTTTTTTTCTACATCCACGTGTACACAAACGGCGCTCAGTTTATGTTACCTTCAATATTACAAGACATCAGTTGGGGCAGTCCATTGCTCCTTTCTACACAAACTGAGCACCCTCAGTTTTCTACGGTTTGGGTCTTCAGAACTTGTCCGGTGGGTCCAAATACCTTTGCAGATATAGCTTTCGTGAATGCAACAGACACTAATCATTTGCAGGTAATTTCCCCAGGCAGGGAACTAAACTCATATATTTCCCCTGAGGTGGCAGTCTGAAAATGCTCCTACTTTTTGCTGTTGCTGTTTTACATACTTCTTATCTTTCTTATGTTTTCATCATACTTTTCTTACTGCCCTCTGATAGACTCGAAAAAC
Source organism: Pundamilia nyererei (assembly GCF_000239375.1). Lineage (NCBI taxonomy): Eukaryota > Metazoa > Chordata > Actinopteri > Cichliformes > Cichlidae > Pundamilia > Pundamilia nyererei. Next base: position 1,678,712 of record NW_005187405.1, read on the forward strand.
AGCAGAGTAGGTTTTATAGCCAGAACTCAAGACTGTGAGTTGTTTGGTTTGCATTAATAATTTAAAGTAGCTGATTTCAAACACATACTGTGTTTTGTGCATGCTAAGGGCGGTGATGCTCAAAAATAGGTTTTGGTAAGGAAACAAAGAATCTGGGGAATGAAACATGAAGTTTTTGTCTTTAGTAAAAGAACTGCTCAGACCAGCAGCTATTCAAACATCAATTATCTCTGACACCTTGACAAAGACTGAATGCCAGCCATTTGTGTTGTGTGCACAAATTCCCCAAAATCATTGCTCAATTTTAAATGTCTCCACAACATGAAAAAAAAAACTGGCAAATACACAAAAGCAAAAAAAAGACTTTTTTGACAAAACTTCATCCCTGCTCTGCCTCAAAAAATGGCTGCAAACAGGAGTTAATGTGGAGAGTTGTAGTTCACACATGAGCAGCAGTGACAGGCAAAATCGTCTCCAAAAAAAGTCTAACATTTCAATTCAAAACAATTTATAGATATTTTAGAGAAGCATTGCATTAGGTATCATTTGAAACACTGAACATAGACTATAAATATCTGACCAGCTATGGAAAAACCGTCAACTTGAATGGGTGCAAAACACCCAGCTGATTCCGGTTAAACATTTCAAATTCACTGCACTTTGTATCAAAATCACATATACAATCCTAATTCGCAAAAAGTTGGGATGATATCTAAACTATTAAAACAAATAACATAAAGCAAAATTGTCGATATTAAGAGACGCTATGGCAATGAGTCGGACTTGTTCTTGGTGCTTCGTTCCTCAACAGGAAAAAGATGAAGAGCCTACTCTACATCAGGGGCAAGTTACTGCCCCAAGTAGAGGAATTTAAGTATTTCGGGATCTTGCTCACGAAAGAGTTGAGTGGGAGATCAACAGATGGATTGGTGTTGCAGCTGCAGTGAAGCGAATGCACCATCAGAGAGAGCTGAGCCTAAAAGCGAAGCTTTCAATTTACTAGTCGATCTACGTCTCTACCTTCACCCATGTTCATGAGCTTTGGTTAGTGACTATAAGAAAGAGACTGCGGATACAAGAAGCAGAAATCCATCTAAGGGAGATTCCCTATTTCTCCCTTAGAAATAGGGAAAGGAGTTCAGCCATCAGGAAGCTGTAGAGTAGAGCCAGAGTAGGAATTAAACTATGTGCAAAACACTGTTCTTTAATTGTGCCACTCAACAGAATAACAAATATTTATAGTTACAGCCAGTTATGGAGTTAACTCCATTACCTACAGGTTCTCCCAGTGTCACCCAATTTAAAAAATCCGGAAATGCATCTAATGGCAGGGCCAGGAGATGTGTTTTTGCATGGAGTCTATGCTTTCCTAGAAGCTATGAACTGGCCAAACGGTTAGTCATTAGTGGATCCAATTCAACAACCATTGATCAAACTCTTTATGACAAAAGACTGACCCTGAATCATAATACCCTCACATACAGCATTTAAAATAAGCAATGAAGTCATAAATCTAAACTCTGGAAGCCTATAATTTTGTTTCTGTGCCCATGGATTGTGAAAGAAATTGAGCCATGACCTCGCATTAGTGAGAACTACAGAGCTGGTTCTGTCTATTGCAGTGTTTGTATTGTTAAATTAGGCAGAGAATTGGAGACAGCTGCATACTTTATTTTTAGTTTTGTTTTCTTTTTCAGAGTGTACTTAAAAATAGCATTAACTTTCAGACAAAAGTGTCATCTCTCAGTCAGAG
>NW_005187405.1:1680524-1697275 GCF_000239375.1 Pundamilia nyererei
TCATGAGTTTCACTTGAATGTCAACCAGTTACTTTGACACACACACACACACACACACACACACACACACACACACACACACACACACACTTCCCTTCTTCTAGAAATATCACATTAGGGGATCCATTAAGTGGGAAAAGGAGAAAAAAAGCTGCCAGGGGACAAACTGTTAACACAGCAAGGTCAGCGGATAGCCATCTGACCATTATCAGGAAAGGTCACAACCATAAAGCTAATGTGTCTGTATGTGCATGTGTGGGGGTTTGTGGATACATTAAAATGGGGATAAATTGACCATTTTCACAGGGATGCAATATCGAGTACAGAGACGCAATGGGCAATTTGCACACATACATTTCTCTCAACATAATTTACCAAAGTTTATTCCTCAAACTAAAAGCTCAATCTTGTTCTGCCCTAAGTATCCGTCTGTGATGTCCAGATGAACTGACACAAACCAAGCTGTTAAGAGTCATAAGAGAGGATGTTGCTGGGGGGACAGGACCATTAGCAATCTGTGCTACTCTTTCCCAAGCCTGAAACAAAATACACATCAAACCCTTCTCTTTGAATTTCAAAAAGAAGTGATATTTACTCGTGTTTTTAAGCCAACATGCGTAAATCTCACTATATTGACGATGTACAAGACGTCTGCTTTTCATTCTTGTTGTTTTAAATGTGTTTACTTTTATTTTTGATTATGATTTATGGATGCATATGAGCGATGGAACTCACCAGACACCCCACGAGGCGGTGTTAGCACAATACTTCACTCACAATCCGATATAATTGTGTATTGCAGTAATACATATAGCAATTCATCACCGTTTTAAACTCTAATTTATGTCCTCAAATTTAAACTTTCTCAATACCAGTTTTATCCAATAAGATAAAGACAGACTTGGTCAGCTATCAGTCTGATGGGTCAGTTTGGCAATTATATGCAATTTGTTTCTGATAATACAACAATTACCCGTGATAAATCAGTGAAAACCACACATTGCTGTTAAAATAGACAGAAATTCACATTTAACTCTTACATGTGCACTCAGCACTTTTCTTGTTCTATCAAAATATCACCAGAATGCAACAAGCTGGCAGCCAGTTGAGTTAAGTGTGCTCAAGTCATGCTCACTGATAAAAACTCACTCAGATCGGTGGCAACATGTTGGCAAACTGCATTTTTTGGACTTTCTAATGTTTACTTGAATATTCTAATATGCTGGGTCTGTTGAATGTCTATATATTTGTTTCCTGTATTTTGAATATTTAGTCTAGAGTTTAGTTCTTATTATCGATCTCCTGCCTTAATATTTCCCATCCTCTTGTATCTAGTTGTCTGTCTTTGGTTATTTGCATCTCCTGTGTGAAGTCAGTCACATCTCTGTTTATCTTTTGCCTATATCAAGTTCATGTGTCCTGTGTTCGACTAACGGACGTACTCTCCTCTTCAGCCCCCTGGCATAGACTTTTCCAGGGAGGCTGAGGAGTGGGATCCCCCTATCCGATTGTTAAGTGATGACGTGACGAATCCTACTTCCGGGCCTAAAGTAGTCTGCGTTTAATATGGCTTTTGTGTTGTTAACATGTTTAATGTTATGTATTTTCTTCTATTTAATCTCAAAAAGCTCCTAAAACAGTCAGTGATCACTGTTGACCTCCCTCGGCTTTTATTACCGCTAATCATTTATTTAAGCTGTTTTTAAAACCTTAGGATGTAACTACAGCCCAGCCCATGCAGCAGTATGAATGACTAACCTCGTATTGTGGATGGATTATCTCAGTTGTTCTCCTGGCTGAAGTTTGGTCCTTTTACAGCATCCTGCCATGCGATTACATTTGTTCCTGACCACCGAGAACACTCACATTAACTTTTATCGAGTAGAAAAAAAGTTAGCTTGTTTATATTGTGCTAACATAGCTGTGTCGCTAGCGGTCACGTAGCACATCATTATATACCAGCTAGCCCAACTTCAGTGACCCTACAAACGTCACTGCTGTTTAGTTTTCTGTCTTCATTTATGTTGGAAGTGATAACAGAGCTGTACGTTTTAATTTGTTTCCAAAACCCCGCAGTCAGGACATGCTATATTGTATTTAGATAGAAGCTACCGAGCTAACTCCCTGCTAACTTCTAACTCCGTTAAATGTCATAAATTCCGTTTTCTTGGATGCCTGGATGTTAAACTCAATTGTTATACCTGGTAGAGCAGAACGCTGATCATTTTATTAAAGATGAAAGACTTTAGACAGTTTTTCAACTCTCAGTAATGCCATAGTGATCGTTTGATATATGGACCTGCAGCGGAGTTTAGACCCAGACACGGCTAGTGACGTCAGACTGAACAACCGGATAGTTGGAACACACCCTCCGGTCCCCTTTCTTAAAGATGGGGACCACCACCCCGGTCTGCCAGTCCAGGGGTACTGCCCCTGATCTCCACGCAACATTGTAGAGGCGTGTCAACCAAGACAGCCCTACAACATCCAAACCCTTCAGGAACTTGTCCACCCCAGGGGCTCTGCCACCAAGGAGTTGTTTAACTTCCTCAGTGACCTCACCCCCAGAGATTGGCAGATTTTGGCTACAAAATCTATTTTTGTGGTGTAAACCAAATCCTAAGCAGATCACTTCTTCTATATGTAATGAAAGTCAGTTAAGGTTGTTTCTGAGATTTTCCTTTCACAAAAACTGGATGGACATGGTGTCACAGGGATCCTGACCTTTAACAACTACAATAAGTTCTTTCTTCTTTCTCAAGACATTCAATGCACACTGCATTCATGAGAGTGGTACAGACAGAGGTGCGTACTTTTTTTAAGTACTAAGAAAGTAATCAGATTGTAATTTTAATTAGATTTTCACTTCTAAAAGCCTGTAACAGGTGCCTGCAGCTACCTTTGTCTCCGGATCACCGGGAGGCTCTCACCCACTCAGCTTTCAGCAGCACGCAAAAGAGGTGTCGTTTGGTTGTCAGGTTCAGCTCTTTGTGGTGGGCTGGCAGGGACCTGTAGTTGCCCCTGCTAGATGAGCCTTTTTGTCAAAAACACCCGCTCATCTGGGCCTAAGGCAGGATTCACACAGGATTCAAAACCCTCGGTTTTCATTTACTTTGAATCGGGTGATGTCATGTTACTGACATACAGGTAGGTTGGCTAATGCTAACTCAGCTTGGCTAGTTTTACTTGTGATGACAATTGGTCATTATCGCTATGAGGATCATTCCAGCAGATATACGCCCTCAAATATCAAAATCCTACTGTCAAACATTGGAGCGGTGATGTGAGAATGCTTCCTAAGTGATCAGATGATCCTGTGTACCAATTCCCATTGGTACACAGGATCTTATATTTATTATTTATTATATTTATTTGTTTAACACATTTGTTGTATTTTTGTATTACTTTTTAAATGGTAAACATAAGTAAAACTGCATAAATATTTGTTATAATTGGAAACCCCCAGGTTTTATATCATTACAAATCTACCCCATAAGTGAATACTCACAAAAGAACTGCATATACTGTTTAAACTTTGCAGGACCACAAGTGTCTATGTATCAGTCTAAACTATGTGCTACTTCAGGCTGCACATCTGCTGTGATACTGCGCCTGTGGTTTTATTTCTTTTCATTCTTCTATGCCAATGATTTGTCCTCATCCTCCTTTATTCTGTTTAATGATCTATTTTCAGGCTCTTGCCTACTCTCGCTCGTACAGCATCGGCATGGGTGGCAACCCCACCATCTGTCCTCTTCACCCTCCTTCCCTGTTTGCTGCTTGCTAATTTGCTGGTTAATTATAGAAATGCAGGGGATCAGTGCAGTCTCTTCATAACAGGGGCTGTGTTTATTGTCTGTGGAACTTTAATGAAGTGATGTAACATTTGCCCTATAAGCCACTTACTCAACCAGATATTCACGCAGTGGATTAAAGTGTGTATACATTGATAAGTAGCACTGCAGATTCTTTACTGTCAGCCAAGCAGGCATTTCCAAGGGAAGATCATTCGCTTCTGTAAAATTGCTTGGACAGCTAGAATTCAAATTGGTGCTGTGAAGCTTGTTAACACATCCGTGAAGTCCTACAGAGAGCTGCAAAAAACATGCATAACAAAAACAGTGTGTACCACCAGTGTGGACCTTTTTTTGAAGTAAATTTTCTGCATTGGAACAGCAACAAATGTGTAAATATTGTATTAATAGTTGATTTGAACCAGCGTGGACTTGCCGTCTGTGGTTACTGCTTCAAACCAGCTTTAGTATTAGCAACATTATTGAATGTGTTTTTAAGAAATTAACAACAATCAATGATATCAAATGACTGGAAACGGTAACTTTGTCCTTAACTTGCTGTTAATGCAAGAGAGCTCCAGTTCCATAAAATCAACTAAGTCTACAGCTCTTTCTCAAGTAACACACTATACGGCAGGGGTGTCAAACTCAAATACACAGTGGGCCAAAATTCAAAACTGGAACAAAGTCGCAGGCTAACGTTAATATTTATTGAAATATATTTATTACTCCAGATATAAGAATGAATCTTTTCTTATGGACTCAAACACGTTTTGCTGAAAAACTGAATATGGAACAAGCAAAGTTTAATACTAAACAATATATATATATTAGCTGTATAATACCAGTAGGCCAGCTCTAATAGTAATTTGGTACGGCTTTGCGGGCCAAATGTAATTAGGCTGCGGGCCAAATATGGCCCGCGGGCCAGAGTTTGACACCTATGCTCTACGGTATCCCAGAGATTAGACACAAATCTTAAGATTTGACCGTTTTGTTCTTTAAGGTATATATACATAAGTATTTTAATTCAATTCAATTCAATTCAATTTTATTTATATAGCGCCAAATCACAACATAAGTCGCCTCAAGGCGCTTCATAGATACAGAGAAAAAAACCCAACAATCATATGACCCCCTATGAGCAAGCACTTTGGCAACAGTGGGAAGGAAAAACTCCCTTTTAACAGGAAGAAACCTCCGGCAGAACCAGGCTCAGGGAGGGGCGGCCATCTGCTGCGATTTTAAAGCAACAAAAATTGCACTAAACGATCCAAGGTTATTTTCCTCTTCTGATCCCTTTTGTGTTTTCAAGTAAAACAGTGAAGAAATATATAAATATATATGTAACGTTCATTTTGAGCTTTCAAAACGAAAGCCATACATAACCGCTTATAAAGCCGGACTTTTGCAATAACAATACGTTTACCAGTTCAAACGTACCAAAAAAATACAGTTTAAGTCATAGAAGGACCATCTAGTATTCAGCCCACTAAGCAGTCTTCTCTGCTGTAGCTGAGGTTATTTAGACCTTGGGTTGCAGGTGGGATGGCAGATGTCTGACAGCGAAGCTAATCAGACTTCCTGCTTGGTCTAATGGTTGAATAATTGTCCCGGGCTTAGCTGTTGTCTGATAATGCCCTATCAGACCAGAGTCGTCTTACAGAGCAGACAGGGATAGAAAGTAATGCAATAGGGAGCGCGGGCAAATTTTATTAGAGATGATAAAGAATGGATTCATAAGTCTGGATCAAAAATAGCGGGAAGGAGAGAGCTGCAAAAGAAAATGGCTCTCATCCTCTGACCTTTCAGATGGAGAGAGAGAGAGGGAGGAAGCGAATCTCACTGCGTGTTGGGAAATATTCCCTGTGAGGAATTATTGCCCGCAGTTACACACAGTCTCAGTTGCTGGTGCTTTGTGTACAGCAGATGAAAATGCAATAATTATTCTTAATGTATAAACACTGCACCTGCCAACTTAAATAAACTTCATACTAATTACAAACGTATTATCCACTCCTCAGTTTACTGCATGTATAATTGAAGGAGCTCTTCATGATGTGTATGATTAGCACATTAATGGGCAAGCAGCAATAAATGTAGAGAGCCAGTGATCTTCCTTCTTCAACACATTTAGACATTTTATTTCACAAAAAGCAGCGAAAACATTACAATGTTGTTAAAAATCGGAAGAATCTGTTCTTTTCGATCACAGCTCGGAACCTCAAAAAGGACAGATGTTTTAGTTTCACCATGCTGAGTAGAACAGAAATGTTCCTCCATGATAAAAGCAAATTAGAATCCTCTTACATCCTGGCAGCATGCCACCAGCTCCTTGATTCAATAAGACATTTCAAATTAGCTTAAAAGCATCTTGGTATGCCTGCACTGTTTTGTTGTTTAAACATTTCTGGCACTGAATATTTGATCACATCAAGTTTTGTTCTTTTCTACAATTTTCTACAAAAAAGAACTTGACAGTAGCCTTGGTGCATTCGCGAAAAGCCTCATTGTAACACACCGCTTTCTTCATATCCACCAGCGATGATTTGTGCAACAGCGTATTATCTTCCTCCCCCAAACTAAATTTCAATTTCTTTAATTTATTTAAGCACATCCCCAGCCTGTGTTTTTGGGATATTTACAGTGCATTTTGGGTTGGTTTTGAGGTGGCGTGTTGGTGTGCGAGTGTAAGTGGCTCTGCCACATGGCAGCAGTGAAGATCTATGCAGAGTCTTATCACCAGCTCACACGGTTCCCCTGCATTGTTCATGTTGGTTGAAAAGGATAGATGTGTTGCTCCTTTTCCTATATGTCTAAATGTGCTGTGTGTTTCAATCTCAGCGGCATTAAAATGAGCAGACAGATATGTTTTTGATATCTGCTACGCTTAAGCTGCAGACAGGCTTAATCAGGAAACCCATTTCTTTTAAATGAATTTATTTTTTTTTACTTTAATTGTGGATTTTAATTCTCATCAAATGCTAAACTTCATCAGTTTATTCTGATTGTCATAGTAATCGTAATCTGAGCAGAGGCTTTTTAAAATGAAATACTGCTTACAGCCAAAATATTTTAAGTGTAGCATTTGTCAGAAGATTATTAAGCTCATGCTTTCTTGCATCTCATCAAAGGTGTAAAGTAGCTTTAAAGTTTTGTTGCCCGTGGTGACTCACGCTTCAGCAGAGTTCAGGCCGCAGCTCATTGATGCGCTCAGGCTGCCGGTGTTGTTCACTGACACCGACGGCCACGGGGAGAGAGCAATGATGCAAGATCAAAAGAGAATAAATCACTCTAAACTCTTCAGTTTGAACATAATAGGTAGCCCATGGGTTCAGATAAGCAGGTAGAGTCTGGTAGAACTGGACACGCAAATGGAAACAAGATTTCTTTTTCCCCTGCTGAGCAGAACTCATTTTAGGCTTCTTATTTATCTTCAGACCAATTTATTATCATTTAGTAGACCCTTCCTTTCTTCCTTACTGTATTAATTCAATTAATCAGCGCTGAAACTTGGCAGTAGCAAGCTTCTGCATCCTAAGCAGCAGTTTTCGGCAGGATATGTCTGTTTCTGTCAGAGATTTGCGTCAGCATGCCAAATATCCCGCTTTTGTCTGTCACTTGATTGGCAATGCAACACATCTCAGCACCTTGCCTTGCAGGTGGTGTGCCCATATGGCTGCAGCTCCATTTTGCTCCTTTGGGCTGCGGTACAGTCCCAGGCACTCATACTCATAAGCCCCCGTGCCAAGTCAGGCTCCAGCAGAGGGCCCTGTTCCCACTAGTCCAGGTGAGGTTGATCATTCCAAAGGTTGCAGTTAATTAGGGGTTTTGAAATCGTTTGTGTCTGGCCACCTGCAGGGACCAATTTACCTCAGGAGACCTTAACCTGTTAGCAGTCGGACGTACCGCCCACGGTACATTGGATGGTTTAGGGGACTACTTGTAAATTTGTAGGACTGCTAAGGGGTTAACAAGACTGACGGCTAACAGCTTCCAGGGTTATATGGCTATACTGAGAAAACTGTCAATGCATCTATGTCTCCAGTGTGCTGCTGTGCCTAAACTCAATACCACCTTCTCTAATGTCAAAAGACATATTTGTATTTTCATGCAATCTGACACTGACCCAATAAGTCTTAAAAAAATAGCTGAAAGAGAAAGATGACACACTAAAGGCTGAATATTTACCAAGAAGTGGTGAATTTGTAAACTTTAATCTAGGAAAAATAATCAAAACGTGATTTAAGAACACGTTCCAGCTGTGATCTGTCATTTGGAATTGTTTGTCTCCAAGCTTATCAATTCCCTTCATCAGTGCTGGCACGTTTTTCTAATAGCTACAAATGACAAATCATTGACGTCATACTCATGGCAGTGGAGCTTTTCTGCACCTGTGTTCCATGCAAGGCTTTAATGTATTCTGTCTCCGCATTGTTTGATTATTTGATTATTCTTTTAAAAAAAAACAACTCCTCACAGGAAACCATTCTGACATTAAAATGTCTACAACAAAACAGAAAAACCCATATGAGAGATAGAACTACTGGTATTAGCTCATTTATTTTAACATATGGATCTTTGCAAAACATCTACATACCTATACGTTAAAAATAAACCAATAAAATAACTTGTTTAGGTTACACAGAACAAACATCTGATGCCATAATCCAGCTCTGCTGCAAAAACACGGAACAACAGTTATCTTTTACTCAACCGATAGGAAATAATCAAACCATCAAGGACCTGTGCTGCATGAAGCTTTTATCACTAGACAATTCATTATTCAGTCAGCACACTTAAACTTCTACAGTTTGGGCCATCTGCTGACCAAAAATCCTAAATATTTCAAAGGAGGGCTCAGACTGTAAATTGCTCTCTGTGGAGCCGAGATGGGTTGTGAACTCCCAGCCATCATTTCAATTACTCCACACCAAACTAACCCCTCGCTGGGCATGAGCATTGGGGAAAAGGATCCATGTTATGACTTAACCTTTACCTTCAGTTGTTCAGCCACTTTCTGTTCACTTATGTTCCTAATTAAGGTAGGATAAAGCCTCTCTCCCCTGACTCCCACTGATTTCTCTCTTCACCATCAGCAGTGGAGTCTAAATCAGCAAGAGCTGCATCCAGGCCTACGCTACACAGCTGCTGTGACTTTACCACACAGTATGTGGTATTGCGGGTGGATAGTGCTCCATTAACCTCCCCCTGCAGCAGAAATCCAGCTTTGTGTTCTCTGCCACTTGACAGACAGAGCTGGTGATGTTTTTTTGTTCTTTCCCCCCACAATCTGAAAAACTGCAGACTTGTCAGCCTACCTGTTTTACTGTTTTCCCCATGTGGGAAAATAAATAAATCAGGAATCACTAAAGAAACCTTTAAACTGAATTTATGGCTGCACTAGTATCAATATCCATCATTAACAGATCCCATTTACATTTAATTGGCAGCTATTAACTGTGTGTAAGTTTACATGCATGATTTATACTGAATGGCTCCAATCACTTTTTTGACACAAAACCGATTTGTTATGTCAACTCTGTACTGTAAAAAACAAAATAAAAAAATAAAATCTAGAGTAAAAACTGGAGTATCGTTTTTTTCCAGATTTTCACTCTCCATGAGATTGTTTTACAATCTGCTTGAGCTGTCAGTCTACTGTTGAGGTACACGTGCACTGAGCTGCAAAGATTTTTTTTTTCAGGATATTATCAGTGACAGCAGATGTAGTATTAATGTAGGAGTAATAGCATTATGGTTTAAAGACACAGGATATAATTCTTTATTTAGATTTTATCCTGCAGGGGAACGGAGAGAGTTTCTCGTGGTTCCCTGTTGAGATAAAACTGGAGAAAATACCTCCAGCAGCATGATTTTCACAGAGGATGATGATTTCAGTGCGGTATCTCTCTACCTGCCTTTATAGCTCTCCTTTCATGCAGTGATGTTACTCATAAAGGCTAATGTTCTAAGACATTATCTTAAAAGCTGCCATATCAACTTTAGTCTATGGCTGCCTGAGGGGTGAACCATGGCCAATGTTGTCTGTGTGTTTGTGCGTGAAAACGCAGGAGCACGATGGCTGGCTGTGGAAAAGAAAACCCATTTATTTAAATGTTTCCAGATTTACGAAGATGAGATATTAACAAAACACTCCTTAACTCCTTAATACAACCCTTAAATATGATCTGTTTTGCAAACGAAAATGAAACTGAAAAAGCAATTAACAGAAAACTGAAAAAAACTAATTTGTAATTTTTTTTAGCTTAAGGTTACTGTCCATAGCAATCGTACACACAAGTAAAACAACTGCCTGTGTTAAAATAATTTTCAGTTTAAATATAAGATTTAAGAAACAAATTGAACTACATTTGTCATAGCTCAGAAAAAAACCTTAATTAGAAATCGAAAAATGAGGTTTGCTTCAAGGTTTTCATCTTTATAATCAGCATTTATAATTTTCATTTTCATTTGGTTTCAGTGATTTCTTTAGAATGGCCCAGAATCCTTCATAACAGTCTTTTAAAGGAAGACTGCAATAGTAAGTGTTTAATTCTATATTAAACCTGAATTCTAAATTTAAGAGGTGTGGCCCAATATTTTTGTCCACATAGTGTATAAACCAAAACTGATGGATCACACTGTTTACATTAGCAAACACTCTGTGCATGCACATGTTTATAGTCTTTATCGTTCCTGCGCTTCTGCCACACTGATTTTTTCTTGTCAAACAGTTAACCTGCTATTGTCATGGTAACATTTAACTGTATGCAACACTGCTGTAGATAAAAACACATAGGAGAGGAGGGATGAGGAAATAATGTGTAATATTTCTGCAACAGCATTCCTGTGTGTATTTTCCTGTGATTATACAGTTCCTGCTTTCCTCAGGCAACAATGCAATCATGGGTCACCTCAGCTTTCTTAAAAAAAATTTAGGCTGTGGTATTAGAAGTAAACATCCTCGTGCATTTCAAGTATAGCAATTTTTACAGTGGTGTTGCATTCGTTTTTGTTTATATGCATTAACTCACCTATATCAGTGTTGCCCAGTTTTTTATCTTTCACATACAAAACCAGTAGCAAATTTTTAAATCGCTGGCAGAAATAAAAAAATCGTTTCTGTTCCCTACACAGGTGTACAGAATAAAGTCAGCGCACGCTAAGTCTTTGCAAAAATTCACAAATAGTTAAAAAGTCAACAAAATGTCCAAAAAATAACTCCACCTTTCAAAAAATTAACTCAGTACAACTTGTGGAGGTGGTCATTGTGCCACATTTTGCAACAACCTGTACCTGTTTTGACTTTTTTGGTGTAGGAGAGGCAGCACAGTACAGAGGAAGCTTTACACTGCATTCCTGCCCATTATTTACGCAGCTGTTTCAACCAAATTTGAACACATCCCAACTTTACTAGTGTTTTCCCTTCATACTGTGAAAGTGAAATGGTTGAAATGGCAAAATAGTATAATATTAGCAGGACACTATCAGAAAAAGAGCACATCCTCTGTTACACACAAATATATTGCACAGTGGATTAAAATATTGGTGTGTCATACATGCTGCACTGCATTCATTTTTATTGTAATACCCCGTGTGTTGTTATAGTCCAGCATGATATATTAGGGGTTCTGGGAGACGAATCGAGTGTATGGGCAACTCTGAGTAAACATCCTGCAGATGATAAAGCTCCTGCATCCAGCAGTAATCTATTCCTGGATAGGAACACATTCTCTTTCTATTGGTGCAAAGTGTACGTGTGCACACATTTACAAACACAGAGACGTACACACCGCTATTCTTGGACACAGCTAGACCGAGGGGCTGGCCCTGTCTGGCTGGCACTGCCAGCAGGACAGCTGACACTGCAGGTTGTGTGCGTGTGCCCATATGTTTTATGTAAGCTATAGGCCTTGAGAGCAAAATATTTTTTTGCAAAATGAGGGCATTTTGGGGCCGCTCATCACTTCTTTAATCACCCATTGAAGATTCTCACTTGTTTTTTTTTTTATTAAGGTTTTGGTCTTAAAAAATAGATATGAACTAGAAGGGACCTCACAAATATAGCACAAACGTCTTCAGATGTGCCAACACAACGGTGTATGAGTCTTTTGTTTCCCTGCAATACGACACTTGCAGTTAGTCCGGGGCCATGGGGTGCATTGGCCTAGATAGTGAAGGTGTGTGCAGAGCACAGAGAAAAGTAAAAATGGAGCACTGGTTTCTCGGGGAAAAAATTAAATTTTAATGAAGTCAGAAACTTAACACTCTAATGCGCAATGACTCCATGCTGTTGTGAAACATGTTCAACACACCTCTCCAAAATTCAACCCAGTCACAGTCACAGATTTAACATCCTGCTTCCTAACAATGCAGTGCAATGAATTCTGATTAACAGAGGAACATTTACGAGACTGTGAATGGTGAATAGTGATACAAATGCAAACACTTTGACTGTAGTCAGAATGAATGTTTTTAGTTCATATTCTTAGTTGTTCCCAATATTTTGAAAAGTTGAAAAAGAAAAATGTCTTTAGGCAAAATAGCTCTACAGCAGAAATACTGTACTGTATGCTCTTTTAAATGAAAACCACACATTACTGGTTTTGTGTTAGGCATACTTATTTACGGCTGGGTGATGAAATTTTGGTTGAAACAAGTTTGTTGATGTTGCGCAGTCATAAAAAAAAAAACAGAATTAAAAGGATACCACCAAAGCTTGAGGCTTAAAATTCTCACCATGAACATGTCTAGTTCAAGTCCAGCAGGGCGATTTGTTTTAACATGCTGCCATAATAATATTTTTAAAAGGAAAATAAAATATTATTGTTATTAATTCAATATGACTGCTTTTTTTTGTAAGTAAGTAAGTAAAATTTATTTATATAGCACATTTCACAGATGAAAATCGCAAAGTGCTTCACAATAAGATCAGACATACAAGTTAAAATTAATTAAAAGCCTGTATAAAAATGTCTTCAGCTGCTTTTTAAAGGAGTCAGTAGAGTCTAGACAGCGTAAAGACAACGGCAGAGAGTTCCACAGCCTAGGTGCCAGTGCCTGAAAAGCCCGATCCCCACGTGTTTTAAACCTAGTACGTGGGACCACCAGTAGCCTCTGACCTGAAGACCTAAGTCCTCGGGATGAAGCATGAGGTTTCAACAGGTCAGAGATACACTGGGGAGCTTCACTATGCAGAGCTCTAAAAGTTACAACTAAAATTTTAAAATGAACCCTAAAATTTACTGGCAACCAATGAAGAGAAGCCAAAACTGGAGTAATGTGTGACCTCTTGTTTGTACCAGGTAAAAGTCTTGCCGCTGCATTCTGTACAGACTGAAGGCGATCCAGAGCTGATTTGTTGAGACATGTAAAAAGACCGTTAAGAACTTGAGATGTTAATCATCTCAAGTTCTGCCTTTGATACCAGTAGTCTGAGTTTAGAAATGTTTCTTAAATGATAAAAACAGTTCCGGACAAGTTGTTTTTTCTTTACTGATCTCATATGTGGCATTATTTAAATACTTCATTAAACATTGGTGATGGTAAAGTTACCGACTGGTGATGTACGCTGAACCTGACACCTGAAACAAACACAGAATGTCACATCGCATTTTCAGGGGGATGAATAAATGAATGTGATACATATATATGAAAATCAAAAAAAAAATTGGGATTCATAAAAAATCTTTAAAAATTACCCATTATTGATAGGCTTTACTGTATTCTTCCAAAAACAAATTCCTTCAGATTTGCCTACCCGTTAAGGAGGAGATAAGGCATTTACAAAATATATACATACAAGGTATCTTCATGCTAAAGTGAATAAATAAATAAATTCATGGTGTCTCACATCAGGAGTTTCTTTCTTTTTTCTTTTTTGAGCATTGTGGATTATGGAATCAGGCAATACCATAATATCTGCACTTTAATAACATATCTCACCCTGCTGGCAATGCGATCAGTCATCTGCGATCCCACAACGGGATGATAGGATGATCAGACTACGGGGAAAATCACTAAATGACTAAAATGGATTGCCTTCCAAGAGCTACTATCCAAACAGAAAATCTACCCATACTTGGTGCTCACCAGGGGTTAATTTCAGTGCCTGGCTGAAAGTATCATCACAAGAAATAGGAGGTAAAGACAGAGGAAAGAAGAGGACAAGATTATTAAGAGGTCATTTGAGGTAATGTTGACAGACTGTCAAGGCAGTCCCCAGAGCATCCTGGGAGAATCTTGTCTTAAGTCTCTATAATACCAGTTAAGTCCAGCCAAAGTTCTTTGACATTCATGGGTATCAGTGCTGCGAGACAACAGATTTTATCCCTCAAGCGGAAAACAGTCTTCTCGTTTGCAGAGGTGTAAGAAGCACAAAAAAAAATCCACATAAGGGAACCAGCAATATTACTTTAATTACACAGCAGAAATAAATGAACAAAAGGACTCTGGGAAGAAATCTGGGCCGATAAGAGGAATGAAGACGCCAAGCGCTACAGTGAAAGTGATTAAGAAATGTTGCACTAACATGTTAAAGGTTTAAAGGAGAAAGTGCTTCATTTTGACACATTTGTGTCATCATTTCATGATTATTTTTTATAGTAAGAGAGAAAAAAGACTGAATGAAAAATGTGGCAGTTCACGTTTTAATTTAATATTCCATTTCTGAGTTAAAATCCCTAACATAACACCGGAAGTTTCTTCCTTGTGGCAGTGTTTTCCAAAGGAAATTATGTAAAAAGACTCTTTAGCCTCAATGAGGATGTTGAGTAAGGGTGAGCAAGAACAAG
The DNA here is from genome assembly GCF_000239375.1 of Pundamilia nyererei. Lineage (NCBI taxonomy): Eukaryota > Metazoa > Chordata > Actinopteri > Cichliformes > Cichlidae > Pundamilia > Pundamilia nyererei. Next base: position 1,695,115 of record NW_005187405.1, read on the forward strand.
AGTGAGTGAAAGACTTGAGACTGGAAATAAAGCAAGAGATAAAGAAGCATGAGAGGGGGGGAAATCAGCCATGAATTAAAAAAGAGGAAGCTCCAGCCTTATCTCAAGACAAGTAATTTTATTATCTATGTAAATGTTGTATTTCTCATTGTAGATCACTTATTTATGCAGAAGGCAACATGTTTTTTTCTGTAGCCTGTTGAAAATGATCAATGGCTCTGCTATGCACTCCTGCGGTTTGTTATTAATTTTCCCTCGCTCCTCTCAACCCTTCACCTCTGATACTGGAAGATATCAATAACACAAACGTGGCTTTTTAAAAATCAACACTGCAATGAAGAGGGGGTTTATCAGGGAAATTAACTTTTCCAGAAGAGACTGTCTGACAAGTTTGTTAAAATGTCCAGTGTACAAATACTAAATAATTTTTCTTTTTATTTGTTTGATGTGCCTAAGGAATTTATTCATTGATAGTCAATTTACTGAAGGTAAATCTCCGTAAAGGAACGGATCAACATCACTTGCTTTGCATAGGGCACCAAAATCTTTGATCACAGTGACCATAATGATGTATAATTTAAATTTACGATGACAGACATTCAAATGGGGTATACTTAAAGATTCTAATATAATGAAAAATGGCAACTGCCTCCTCCATCTTTCCGAGGGTTTCTACCCTGCCTGCACATAATATGCACATAGCGTAGGTCCTATGCTGTAGGACCTGTCTGTAAAAGGTTATTAATGAGAATCACCAATAATAAGCATAATCTGGTTCTGGCAAAACATAGGAGCTTAGGTAATATTTGTTGCTTCCAGCTGTTTGGAGCAGTCTTTCATTTAGGCTTATAAAATACTTGAAACTTTACTTTCCACACAGAGCATCAATAATTGTGACTACGGTATGTGTTAACCCCAACAATGAAACATGACTGAGATGATAAATTACAGTCTGTACTTTTCTATAACTCATGAACATGAGCTGACAAAAACACACTAATACTAAGTTTCAGAGCTGCTCGATCATACTTCAAAAAATTCCTAATTGGCAATCAAATCCACAAAAGAAAGCTTATGCAAAGTGTGATAAAAAGGAAACTAATAAAAACAAATTAAAAGTTAAAAAGGAAAAGCAAATTAAGTTGTGATTAGGCAGTGGCAGCATGCTGAGATGAAAAGGATTTTTTGTTGTATTTTTCTTAATTTTAACTCGACTGATGAGTGAAATAAACAGAGCATCTGCAAACTCTACAACAACGAGACAACCCATCACCAAAATACTAACTGTGACAACCCAACACTCAGAGTGAAGAAACAAACAAAGGAAAAGAAACAGCATTTTAGGAGGAAGGAAGCAAAGCAAGGAGGGGGAGAGGATTATTTCTTTTCCTCTCGTGTGCTGTTTTGGTCTGCCTAACTCGTTCTTCCAGGAAGGAAATCAAATCAGAAATCACTCAGTTGTCCAATAATATATTTTGCTCTTATCTTGTGTCAGACAGAGAAATATCACAAGGAAGAAAAGGGAACGAAGAACACAGAGAAGGGTGTGTAGTTTGCATCCAAAATAGATTCACAACCATCATATTTTGATATTTTGCCTTTGGGACATTTATATACAAATCAAAGGGTTTTTTTCAGTGGGAGAATCTGAGGTTTACATGTTGTTGTATATTTTTGGCTTGAACTACTGTATGTGCACAGGACACAAAGCTGTTTTCCCCTACCAGATATACCAGCAAAAAAAAACAAAAAAACAAAAAACCCAATGATCAGGGTGAACCTGTTATAAAAACAAATGCACTGCCAAAGTCAGCTGCCCTTGTATTAACCTCACCCTATTACAAATCCATCCAGGTTGTGTTTTCCCCTAGAAAATTGCATCAAATTTGCTACCTGTACAGTTTAAAGATAGCAAATTAGATTAGACTTGGTAACTAGATTAGGCTTGTTAGGCAGTCCTGTACAGTCAGCATTTTGCAGCAAAGCAAACTGGGAAATAAATAAATCTAAACAGGCATAAAGGAGCAGCGAGCCTTTGACAAGCCACAATGAAAGTTTTATTTTCTTTTAGAGTGGCAACACTAGCCCAAGAAAAACTAACAGCCCCAAGCAGTGTCTGTAGTGTGGCTAGGTACATTGTCCTGCCTGCTAGAGGGAAATT
>NW_005187405.1:1697416-1698068 GCF_000239375.1 Pundamilia nyererei
TTTTTTTGTGTCATTATCTTCAGTCAGCTGAAAGCAATTACCACCCAAAAATAACTCTAATGGGAATTCTTATCCTTGAAGTGTGCCAATTTGTATGTGTGCTTGTTTTTTGAGAGCAACGTTTCATCTGCTTGTGCTGTCTATCTCTGTCCTTCTGACTCTTTGAAAGTCAAACATTGGATGCCCTTCCCATCCTCACAGTTTGTGCTGTCTGTCTTCCCACCACCTGCTAGCCTTTCTCTGTCTCAGTCTGAATGTGAGTCTCTCTTTGTAGTGTTGCAACTGTTGCTCTCATTTCTTTATAGGGGAATGGATTTATGCAGGAAAGAGCTGGACTCCAAGACTATTAGAATATCTATTAGTTTGACGGGTATTCAGTTTCAATTTTGGGATTTTAATTTTTTTAATATATACCTTGGACAGCTTGGATAACTGACATCCCTTTCACAAAGTCTTTAACATTTACTGCTGCGAGCTGAGTAACTGTCAGCTTTTAATGTAAACATATTCTAAAATTCTTTATCTTATCTTGATCATTCTTTGGGCTGATAGATCATGTGCTCCTTTGTCCTCCATCTGTTTTCCTCTTTTTCTTATGGGCTGTAATGCTCATATGAACATTGATGCCTGAACCTCTTTTTTTACTTGACCC
>NW_005187405.1:1698444-1698719 GCF_000239375.1 Pundamilia nyererei
TAAAATCGAACAGTAATTTAGTGTATTCACTTGTTTTGTCAATGAAAATATTAATAAATGAGGGCTAATCTTGTTTCTTAAAGTGGGGATGTCTGGCTATAATACAGTATATGAGCACAAACACCTCATACCAGCTTTCAAGGACAGTGGTGAAGGGGTGGTTTGGGCTTATTTTGCAGCTACAGGACCTGGACACTTTGCAGTAATTGAGCTGACTATGAACCCCTCAGTATATCAAAGTATTCTACAGGGTGGGCCATTTATATGGATACACC
>NW_005187405.1:1700709-1722220 GCF_000239375.1 Pundamilia nyererei
CACAAACAGGACTTTAATATCACCAACCATTCCCATGTTATTACGGTGTATCCATATAAATGGCCCACCCTGTAGTATTCTATCTGTCTGACAGCATGACTGAAATCTAACCTTACACCAGGAAAATGATCCCAAGCATAGCAGCAAGCGTACAACACAATGCCTGAAAAAGAAACGAAAGAATTAAGGTTTTACAATGGCCCACTCAAAGTCCAACTGACTGAAATGCTGTGGTGGGATCATAACAGAGCTGTGCATAAACAAATGGCCACAAATCTCAATAAAACAAAGCAATGTTGTAAAGAGGAGTGGACCAAAATTCCTCCACAAGAATATGAGAGACAGATAAAGTCCTACAGAAAATTATTACTTAAGTTATTGCTGACAAAGCTGGCTATACAAGTGGTTTAATCGTGTGGTGAACTTTTTCATAAGGCTGCAAATATCGTCCATTAGTGTCACAAAACAATCACACAAGGAAGGATTTCTGAAAGCTCACTATCTTTTCTTCCTCCTCAACATTTAATTTAATACTGTAGAACAGAGCTGTAATATCTAATAAAATAACTACAATGTTCAGAAATTGTGTTTCAAACTGTCTATGTAATACATTTGACATTTAAAAACATAGAACAGTCCAACTATTAAGGCAGTTAATAATGTTATCATTTTTTATTGAGTTTCTACTTGATGTACAAAAAATATCACTGAACCAAAGCAGTATCTGAAATATACAAAGAGGGTTTTCATGGTTTCTGATTATAAGTTTTCATGTAGCATTTATAAGTGGAAACTGATTTTCATTTGAAAGTTTGACGTTTTCTCTCTTCACACAGCAATAAGCTGGCTGCAAGAGATCACACTTCTTAAGTAGTGCGTTAACGGATCCCTCATGCCCCTCTAAAGCTAAGCTTCATTTATTTTCTTTTTAATTAGCTGAAAAATTAAATACAATTTGAAAGAGCAATTGAAGGACCAGGTATTACCACTTGTGAAGTGAAAGAAAAGCCACATTAGTAACTAGTTCACTTTTGAGTAACAATCCAAAAATGGCCTTGTGAATTTAAATATATAAAGAGGAAGATGAGTATGTACGGGAGAGTATGACACCGATTATAAGTTGTTTATTACTGTGAGACGGACACCATGCTTTCCGATAATACACAAGGGCGTTTAAAGACATAGGTATAAACAACAGCAATATTTAAGACACTATAAACAAATTTTGTGAAAACTGTCACCCCTTTAACCTGAGTATTAGAAGGAACAGGTTCAGTAAATGTCTCTTGTTGACATGGTACTCACAGAGAAAAAAAGCCTGATAATATTCAGTTAAATGACTATGATCAAGGTAATCACAGCTGTTTCCTTTCAATGCTCCACAACAACTCCCATGTCCAAATAGCCCATTAACTGCTTGAAATAAAATGGTGCCATTATCAGTGAAAGGAAGGATGCTCTGTATTTTCTTACTGTGTTTATGGACATAAAAGCAGTGGGGTGACAATGTTTTTCATTCAGCATCTGCTCAAATTAGGACTTGAAAGATGTTTCAGTTTTTACCATTCCTGAATTTGATCACCCTCTCGCACTGTTTTGCATTAGTGATATGTAGCTTGGGGTTTGAAGCCTTAACAGGGGTGAAGCACGATGAATAGCTAATCAGTTTTAAGGCACTTAAGGCAAATGTGCTTCATCTATTAAAAACTCTGATAAGCTTAGACCTTTTTATGTTCTTTGCTTGAAGAGAAGGCTATGGCTGACTTCCAATATTCCAAAGTGATAAACTAGACGTGTACAGGAATCTTGTGGGCATGATTAATTCATACATTTCAACACTGGGACTGAGGCTGAAGAATCTTTTTAGCTTAGGAAGATTCCTGAGTCAAATGACCTGGAAGCATCTAAGTGGCAACTGTGATAAGAGCTGGTTGAATTATCTAAATGCAAAAAAAAAACCTATTTTGATGATTCCTATTTATTTGCTTTAGTGTCAGATACACTGAACCCATCTTTAAGAGGGGAAAGAGATAGATCCAAAGCCTAACATATTATGTTAATCTTAGGTCTCAATCACACAGGCATCAAGACTGGTTGGCAACCCCCTGACAACTTCTGGTCAGGATGGAAAAATATGTTTTCCGTGACCAGTTTGAGAGTGGTAGCTTGCTATGGCTGGGTAAAATTGTTGCAAAGTGGATGCTGCACTAAAAAGCTCTAGGTGATTGCTTTGGTCACAAGCTGTAACTTACATGAACAATACAGATTTTTCAGGAAACAAATTCAAACGAACCAGTCAGGAAAAGTTATCAAGACTAGTCAACTGCAAAGTAAAAGTTGTACCTTTTGAAACTTTAACTTTGAAGGTGAACCGTCTCAGCTTCCAATTTTGCACACTTTGTCACACTTGTCACATTTTGCAAGTAGTTAACAAGTTTTTCCTCAGTGAAAGCACGCAACCTCCTGCAACCACTTGCCAACTAGTTGGGATATTCACGTTACCAAGGCGTCCATCACCAGTCTTTGCTTGATTGAGTAAGGCCTTTACTTTTCAGAATTGTCGACATAAGTGGACAGGAACGTGAGGGACCAATATCAGTCTTATGACCTTTTCATTTCATTGTTGTGATTGTTAGAATGGATTTCTTTCTTTGTTTAAAATTTGCTGTTTTATTACACAATCACTTAGCCTCGTTTGCATTTTTTTTCTTCAACATTTCTTTGACCTCGCACAACTTTTATGATTGCGGGAACATGCTTGGAAAACACATAACAAGAATTGTTTTTAATACTCAACTACATCCCATTTTAGTTTAGATTGCAGTTTTTTTTAATTGGACTATAGCTAACCTATTCTTTTCATCTATGAGATTAAATATGCAACATTTTACCCTTAAAATCATACATTTACTGTAATGATGTAATGTTAACTCATTTACCCTTTAATGAAATTGAAGACAGCAGTGACGCCTGCTATGATGTATGGTTTGGAGACAGTTGCTCTGACAGAGAGATAGGAGGCGGAGCTTGGCTGACCAGGAGGGATAGGATTAGACATGAATATAGCAGAGAGACAGCTCAGGTTGAGCATTTTGAAGACAAAGCTAGAGAAGCAATGCTCAAATGATTTGCACATGTGCAGAGGAGGGATAATGGATATATTGGACAGTGAGTGTTAAAGATGTAGCTTTCAGGCATCTGGGAAAGACCTCAGAGAAAGTTCATGGATGAACAAAGATGACTGATATTGGAGTTTTAAAAGTTATATATAATCTAAACCAGATCAGTTATTTTTTTAAAGATGTATTTAAGGATAAATCAGGAAATACAAGGCTATTACATGTAGAAGAAAGACATATATGCTTTAAACCAGATTGGTAATTTGAACTAATGGGATGGTAAAAGAACAAAACTGTTCTGGAGTCAGCTTAACCATCATAACATTGAATGGTTTTTAATACAAAATTACAAGTCATGGACATAGATATAATTTTACTCATATTTATTCTAAAATATTACCTTTGTAGAGTCTAAATAATAAAGAAATAATTAATACATCCTTCGCAGATCTTGTTTCATAAGCCAAAAAGCTTCTTTTCTTCCAATAGCTTCTTGGTTTATTCAGGAAAAACAATATAAAGTCACTCAAAAAGCAGGCATATATTTGTGATCAAAACAAAGCCTGATAAAAATGACTTACTCTACCTGCAGTCTTTCAATAAAATATGTAGGCTTCAGATTTATTGTTTTTATTTAATTTTTTATTGCTCCATTATGTTACTTTTTTCAGTGCCCAAGTTTTCAAGTATGTCTCACAAATACTGTCTGTTGAGCTGTTGGCCAACACAGGTGCAAAAGGGCAGATGTTGGTGGATTTTGTAAAATGGAAATTGTCATGATGAGCATATCCTTAAAGCAGATGGACATAGGGTGACATATAAGATTGGAGGAAGATGCACACAGGTGAACTATATCTTGTGCAGTAGGTGCAATCTGAAAGCAATACAAGACTGTAAAGTGGTGTCTGGGGAGAATATGGAAATCATCAAAAGGAAGCAAGTGAGGGTAGAAGCTAGGGCTAAATTGTGGGAGTTGAAGAAGGAAGAATGTCTCACAGACAGTTTAGACAGGTTCTGGGTGGTAGGGAAGTGTTACCAAATGACAGCTGAAGTCCTGAGCAATACCACCAAGAAAGTGGTGAGTGCATCCTCAGATGGAGGAAAGAATACAAAGTGGCAAAGGAAAAGGCTTATAGTGAATAGAAAAGGATGTGCAGCAGGTTAGGATGATTAAGGACAGAGATGGAAATGTACTAACCAGTGAAGAGAGTTTGTTTTGAAGATGGAAGAAGGACTTTAAGGAGCTGAAGAGTGAAGAAAATGACAAGGAGGAAAGCGTGTAATGGTGTAAAGTTAGTGAATTAGGAAGTGCTATGTTATTTATGGTTTCTTTCAACGTAAAACCTTGTCTTTCAGTTACTTTGTAGACAATGGTTTTAGTTGACTTACATACACTTGACAAAATAATGTAGAAAGAGCCAAATGAAGAGCAGTGTAGGCACCAAGGCAGCGCAGGGCTGGTTCAAAGGTGCTGATTATGGTTGTTAAGCATAGAATCTAAGTCATCATTATCACAGAGCCTTAATTTTTCTGTTTATGTGTTTAGCTGTCCAAAGACAAGGAAAAAATATGAACATTTGGGAAGCCATCCATCCATCCATTCGCTTCCGCTTATCCTTTTCAGGGTCGCGGGGGGCACTGGAGCCTATCCCAGCTGTCGTAGGGCAAGAGGCGGGGTACATACCACCCTGAGCACGCCTGACCTCGTCTGATCTCGGAAGCTAAGCAGGGCTGGGCTTGGTTAGTACTTGGATGGGAGACTGCCTGGGAATACCATTTGGGAAGCCAATATTATCTAAAAAAGCAAAACAACACCAGCTTTCACTGTGTATTACTACTTCAAAGAGAGAAGTGCACATATAAACATTCTGCTAAAAAGCTGTCCAAGCGGAAGATGTGACGACATAAAAAAAATTCAATGTTGTTCTGCTTCGTTTCCCTCTAAGATTTTGCTGACAAAGCAACTCTACAGACAGGTAATCATATTCCAGAGCACCTGGAGGCACATAGCAGCACGCTGACACTCTAATACTTTTCAGTAATGTAAACTGTCAACTAAGTGATTATAGTAGATGATGACTTTGACAGTACCTCCCCGGTTGGACAAGTGGTTTAACACACATAGTCAACATGAAGTGGTAATTTCCATCTCTTATTTTAAGCCTTCTTGTGTTCTACGCCAGATCCATCTTCAGAAATAATTCATGAGTCAATAGTGAATAAAGTACTGCAGCATATTAATAGGTAGCTTACAGTGAAGGACACCTATACATATACAAGTTACTTGTAAAGAAGACTTTCACATAGTGTTTCATAATGACTTTCCTGGCTATGTCGCTGAGGGGAGTTACAAAGTCAAAAACTGAAGAGGCCAGATGTCAGATATGGATCAAACAATAACTGGTTTGCAGCCTGCATTGATTAGCCAGGTGCACTTTAAACAGACAACAATGAAGGCTAAAAAAAAATCTGTACCAAACATTACCAATTAGGACTGGGCGATATATCGAGTTTTAAAAAAAATATCGATATATTTTTATACGAGATATAAGATGTGACAATATCGTTTATATCGACATAGTCTGTGTTAAGTCATAACTATACTTGTGGAGCCGCAAGTTTGCCTCTCTTTCATCCACTTTTGTCTCTACGCAACGTTACTCTGCCTCGCCTCTCCTTCACTGAACAGAACTCCCCTTCCCCCGTCGCTTCACCTGCAGGCAACGACAAGATGGACACGGCAAATCTCCGTTAACGAGTTACCGCGGATCGCCCCGTGTGTGGGGCTGGACAGCGTCAACGTGTTAACGAGCTAACCGTGCTAACGAGCTAACCACGCTAACGCCATGCAGCCCACTGGGGCTGCACGGCCTAAAATCCTTTAATTTTCTCAAAAGTTGATAGCGCGCCTTATGTATGAATTCTGGTTGTGCTTGATGACCACGAACCAATTTCATGTGGTACACGGCGCTCAGCAATCTGTCAAAAAATGTTTTAGTACGACTTTGGCCGCTTGATGGATTGTCGGAGCATTACGGCTACAGAGGAGCCTCGCGGAGTGATACGTACTGTGCTTCAACGTAATATTACCGTATTGTGTGTGTACAGGGACCATAAATGGCACCTGTTAAGAGACACGGTTACTAAGCGGATTTCAAACTCCAGGCTGTCAGTCACGCAGTAGAACTTGGGAACAGAGCAGCTGTGAAATCTGTCTTTGTTATTATACTCAGCATCTTTTAGTTTACATTTTGACTGCACAATTGTGAGCTTTTTGTTATGCACAAAAACAACATTGTTTTCTTTTATTTATGGAACATTATTATTTAATAAATGCTCATAATTTATTTTTGAGTAATTTTTTCATGTACATCTACGCTGTATGTTAATAAAAGTGCCTGTGTGACATCTGGGACACAGCTTTGACTAAGAACTCTCTTTTTGTTCTTACCTTATGGCTTAAAAAAATATCGAGATATGAATTTTGGGTCATATCACCCTCCCTATTACCAATGATAACTTAACTTACCGTGCTGTGCAAGAACATGTTGTCCATGTCTAAGTTTTTCCTTCACACAAAATGTCAACAAATCAGGTGCTGACTCCCTTGACTTTAATACCATTTTTATTAAAAATATCCTTGCACTGTATTTTTAGCTCTCCAGTCCATATTATAGTGATTTTTTTAACTTCTCTTCCATATTTCAAAACTATTATTAAAGCAATTTCCTGTCTTAGTGAAGGCTCAACTGCCTAAAACTGCCTTAAAACATGTCCAACTGGTGGTAGACGAACAGGTGTGGACATATTTTTGAGGCAAGCAAGACCTAACCTATATAATATTCATGGAGTGACAGCAGCAAGTGAGAATGACACTGGTTGTAGTCGCAGCCTCAGCAGACACACCACAGACTCGACCATTAATCATTCAGACTTCCCCGCCACCACACAATGCATTAGAGACTTGGTGTACAGGAAGCCAAGAAGAATACATAACATAGACTGTGTTTATGTATGAGTGAGTGTGTTTGTCTTTCTGCTCCAACAACACCCACAACTGTATGATGAACATGAAAAACTGCAAGCATGCAAACACAAACAAAAGTTACAAGCACGTGGCACTTCTTTCACAAGCTTAGAAACCGCCACCGACTGGATTATACCCAAAACTGCCAACACTTAAACAAACAAGCATTACTGTTCATCGCTGCACGCCGGGCTGTTTTTAGAAGAAGCAAAAGGTGGCTGACTGGGATAAGTAAAGACTGAAACATAAAAGAGATGCAAATCTTCAAGGCTAGGAATTCAAATTACTTCAAATGCCACAGAAGAATTTAGCGATACGAGAAGTATCAAGACAGAAAGTCACCGAAAAAGAGCGAGACGCAGAGAGAGGGAGAGGAGAATGAAACGAGGGGAGGTGATTGCCAAACAGGTGCAGGCAGAATCTAACATTTAAAAGTATGTTTAAATTACTTCCTCCAGACAGGATTAGGGAGCTACTCAGCACAGAGTAGCTCAAAACATTCTGTCCATTTGTTAATCTAAAAGCAACACATGCACATCTGCTATGTGGTCCTGTAGAACAACTATAACAGCCCACGAAGCAGATGTGTGTGCGAGTCAAAGAGAATTAAAGAAAACAGAAAGTGAAAGAGAGAGAGAAAAGGCATCCAGGGGGCACGGCAGAAACACAACACAGGCTGATGCGACAAACTAGATCCTGGCTGGAAAAGACAGATGCTCAGAAATAGCGGCAGCCTCCACCTCGGGTGTGCCTGGCCCTGCCTGCTGTGACATTACCTGCCTACCAACACATAATCATGATGAATCGCTCTGGGGCCTGGTACCAACCACAGACTGCTCACGCCGCCAAACAATGAGTGGCAATGGCAAACATGGCCACACCATGCAGCCTTACCCCCTTTATCTTCCTTCTCTTTCTGTCATGATTCTCGCATTTTTTTTCATTCCTTTGCTTATCTCTGCCTCTCTCCTAACATCTCGCCTTTCATCTGTCCTTGCCTTCTGTATCCTCTCCGCACTGTCTCGTTTTTAGGCCTCCTCGTCTTTGTTGGTCTGATTCTTTTCCTTCTCTTTGGTATTTTCTGAGGCATCGCTGTCCTTCATTTCTTCTTTCAAAACACAGGGGGCAGACACCAAAGAAAGAAAGGAAGCCTGGAGGTTCAATACACAGAAGGACAGTTGAGGTGACTTTTGCAAGCTTTGGACAGTTTAATAATAGTTTGTCTGTTGTTATTTGACAATTTCAGCAAGTCTGCTGTACATGTGGATTGACTGAGGACTGAAAGGACTATACGGCAAATGTCAGCAAGCAATGACAAAGAATGTTAAAAATTATTTGTTCTCCTTTGGACGTCTTCTAATAATATACAGTTCAATACTTTGCTTTCCAGTGGCAATCTGAACTGTAATTCTAAGCCGGGAAAGCCATATTTATGTGGAATTTTATTTAGTCTCCAATACTTTTTTCATGGCATTTGTTTTCATCACCCCTCAGCATAAAGTATGTGGGTAGTGAGGTTGATTCAGGAGGGATTTCGATATATTTGGAGTATTACACTTTCATAGTGTCATAAGTCAGAAGACCATGGAGGGCATTTTCAGAATTTAATACTAAGCCAAGTCATATTACTCTCAGCAGTTTGTTTTAATCTACCACAGGGATCAGGGTGGGAAAGAAAACATTGTTTATCATCACTTTTCTCCAAAAATCAATATCTGACAACAGGGATGAATTACATATTCTGCAATAACGAAGAGGGTAGCATCACCTCCTCCCCTTTTTTTTCTTAAATCATAGCATAGCTACAAAATTGACCTCATTTCTCAAAGACAGAAAAAAAACAGCACGGGACTAAAATAAGACCCTGAATATAATGATACTAGTAAACAAGGTCTGTAAGAGCTGGTAAATCCAAGTCTGTGAATTTTTGTCAAGACTTTCCAAGCAATTACTAGTGTTCCCCCTTCCACACTGCTCCTCTAGGCTGCTGTCTAAATTAAGAAATGATCCCGGAGAGGCAAACATCACCTTGAGAAGTAAACACCGCAGATCTTTAATATTGTATGATGTTTCATCTTTGGCGCTACCAGTATGACTACTTTTCAATCTAAAAGGGACGACACACGTGACTTCCATCCAGCAGACTTTGGTTCAAGTCTCTCGGAGGACTATTTTTAAATGTAATCACCAATTGTTACATTTATTCACTAAAGATACTTAGTTATGAAAAGATTATGGTTTAGGTGAAAAAAGAACATGGACACAAACCTGTTCCAGTTGCTTAGTTTTAAAATGTATGCACCTGGAGGCTGTAATAAGGGTCTTGCACAAACAACCTGTTGAGTTTTCTTAACCAGAAGACAGTCTCAAGGTAAAGTACGAAGCACAAGGCAGACAAATAACTTTTTCAAGTCCAATTAAGGCAAAGAGCATTTACAGGCCTAGCTTGTAAGCATCGCTGCATTTACACTATTGATGGCATCTTAAAACCAAATTTTGACCAGGCAATTTGGATAAAGTATAACTGTTGAGTGGCCATAAAGAGGAGAAGAGGGGCGAAGAGAGTCCCAAATGAATGCACTGTGGTCAGTGCCCTCACTTTCACACACCTTACTTCTGGTTTTTCTATCGGTGACCTTTTGATCCCCCACAACTACCTCCTTATTTGCTTTAGAGAATCCCCAGTCTGCTCTCTCTAAATGTCTATTTTGGTCATATGTAATGAAGTGTTAGTACAGGTTCGAAACTGCAGCGACTTCAGCTTGGAAAATGATGCTGAAAACAACATAACAGACTTACAATTGGAACACTGATCATGGAAATGTGCACAGTCAACCTACTGCTTAGTAAATGTCCAACGTATTTCAATATGTTGCAATAAATTGTAAAATTAAAGTGTTGCTATAAAGTTTTTATTGGCTGAAGAGTTTCATTTTCTCAACCAATATTGCGTAGGAGAAAAGCTCGCTTCTGACTTTAGAGAAAGGTCAGTGATTAAGTCTCAGGAGTTTATTATCAAGTATGTCTTGATGCATGCTCAATAAGGAAATCCTAAAAAGTTTATTCTGTTCATCTGAACATAGTGTTTTCAGTGAAAAAAAACATTTCATCACTCATCCAAGTGACTTCTTCAGTCTCAGCTAACTGCAGGTTTCCCGCACACCAAAGAGGTCAACGGCTTTAAGAATGTCCTTATTCTCAGATATTTTTCACACTATGACATTATTGTCTGCTTGCAAAGAAAACTGACTATAATTGCAGAGGAAAAGTGCTATAGATACTGTGTAGGGGTGAGAAATCCACACACAAAGCTTTGTCATTTTACTGCCAGTTCACTCGTGAGTTGATTATGTCAGGTAGACTATAGAAGACATTCTTTACTTTCATTGTGAATTCTTGCCTGGCTTTTTTCTTTGCAAGACAGTCATTTCTTCAGTTTGACTGGAGAAAAATATTTTTTTAACACGAACAAAGAATTATTTTGTTTCTTCATGAAAACATAAAATAAATCTAAACATATGCGTTGTGATTTTATCAGAAAATTTCACAAATTGAGGCGGGAAGCGGAAAATAGTATAAATAGTACTTATACACTGACTGGATGCTTTACCAAGGTAGACTTTGGTACAAGGTTGGGCCTACTTTTGCCTACAGAACTGTCTTAATTCTTCATGGCATAGATTCAAAAAGATGCCGGATATATTCCTCACAGATTTTGGTCTATATTGACATGATAGCATGGCTGTAGATTTGACAGCTGTGCATCCAGGATGGGATGCAAATCTACATCCACATCTACTGGGTTGAGATGTGGTGACTGTGGTAGCCATTTGAGTACAGTTAGTTCATTGTCAGACTCTAACCCTATCATCAAAATCAAAGCAGAAATCAAGACTCTTTACCTCTTCTTAGCTGACTGAATGGCACCCTGTGTGATCTGGCCATTTGACAAAGCATTTTCACCCAGGATATTTTCTCTTTTTTAGTCTATCCTCTGTAAACCCTAGAGATGATTGTGTGGAAAAATCCCAGTAGATCAGCAGTTTCTGAAATATTCAGACAGCCCATCTGGCACCAACAACTGTACCATGTTCAATTTCGCTTAAATCACCTTTCTTCGTCATTGTGATGGTCAGTGTGAACTTCAGCAGGTCATCTTGTACATATGAACATGCCTAATTGCACTGAGTTGCTGCCATGTGATTAGCTGACTAAATATCTGCATTAACGAGCAGTTAAACAGGTATACCTCACAAAGTAGCCCGTGAGTAAATTGTTGCAACAACCTAAGCTTCACTAAGTAGCTTTAACAATATTACAAAAAGCACTAAACTCTAAAGGAGGAAGATTATAAATAACAAAATTATAACAGAACATGCTTTCGGCCAACACAGCACACCAGCACCTCACTGCGTTTCAATCAAAACAAATTAACAGCACATACACAAAGGCCTTACTATGTGTGAACTGCAAATAACACCCTCTTACAATAAAATTATTGTTTCATTTTGTAAATTGATTCAAAATGATGACTTTTAAAAAGTTGGAAGCACACACACACACACATAAAGCACCGTTATCAGAGTGTGCAAACACAATGCTGATTCTGCAGAGAAAATGGGATTTTTTGCTGACAGAGAACAAAGTTGTAATGGCAAAAGCTGTGAACCAAGAATAAAATGACAGCAGAAAATGCTAATGTAACAGAGTACGTAAAAATTAAAACTCGATGAGAAATGCTGCTGTGCTGACACAACAGTGGTGAGTGTCAAAATTCTGCTTATTCCATTGAGAGGGAGTTTCTGTTTGAATGTTAGGAGAGCTTGAAAGTGAACCAACAGCAGAATGAACAAATCAGAACAGCCTAATAAACCCTATGCCCACACTTCATCTTTCATGTGTATTAACAGAGGATACGTCATACTATTAAGTGAGTGATGAAATTAGGTAACTATGTATGTTCTTGTTAAACAGTAACTAGGAATTGTCAAAAACCCAAATATTTGTGCTTCTGATTAACCAAAACTAACATTAGTGGATAAATAGCCTCGAACCTATTAGCAGAATCAGAATCATTAATTTGTGTGTGTGTGTCCAGGTGCCAACACCAGGTGCCATTTTTTGTTTGTCAAACCCCAATAAGTGTTCATTTGGTTGGAGCAAAAGCATGCACCTAAAACAAGACACAGTCCCAACTCTCCTCTGTGCAGTCTTTTTGTCCTCTGGCACACAGAGAGTTTCCTGTGACCGGGTTTCCAGAGTCAATCAGCAAATACAGTAAACACAATAAAAGACAGCCCTGTTTACTTCGATTCAACCTGTAAAACTTTTATGTGTTCACTTGCACCTCCTCACTGTTAGCGCATTTTCTGTGTGTATTTGTGTTTGCACTGTGTGCCTGCTTGAACTTGCCAAGTCACCATAATGCAAGTACATACATATATCTATAATACACAAACACTGCATTACAAAGTGGGCTTTGCAATGCCTCAGAAACATAAACAATGGAACAAACACCACCTGTTCCCTGTAATAGGAATGATCATACTAAAGAGATGATGTGTAAGCTGCAGTCCACCTACCTCCACTACGTGACAATAATGAATACTGCCGGATGGCACATTCCTGCTGGTGTGTCTTAGTACATTAATTTACCGGGTTTGTCCAGACACACAGACAACTATTTGCGCTCACATTCACACCGACAGCCAATTTAGAAACACAAATTAACCTAACAGGCATGTCTTTGGACTGTGGGAAGAAGCCGGAGTCCCCGTAGAGAAACCACACAGGCGCAGGGAGAACATGCAAACTCCACACGGAAGAGTCCCAGTCGGCCTTATTAACTTTTATTAACTTGTTAAATGAAATAGAACGCAATACTAGTTTAACCATGAACTCTTCCATTACAGAGACAACACACGTGTTAGATAAAGATATGCATAATGACTCTAACCTTAGTAAATATATAAATGCTGAATGCTGTGCTGCTCTTTCCCACAATATTTCATTAACGTGGCTACGATTTAGAAAGGGTCTACCTTTGAGCTTTGTAGGCTTTGCTGCTTAAACACAATACAACTATTGTGTCAACACAACTACAGCTTCAGCTGAATCACGACTGTTCCTCTAACCTTTCAGACAAACTCAACATACTTTCTTTTTACAGACACTGGACTTTTGGTGTTGCATTAATCAACAAGATCAAAGCAACATTTTCAGGTAATCAGGAATCTTGTTTCTGTCCAAGTTACACTTTTATCATAAATACAGTCAAAAGCTTGATCACACTTAATCATTCATAAGAGTGAGTGTGTCCAACCTGTACATTATTAGACAACTGTGCTTTAAAACAAACACATGGTGTTCAATTAAACTGCATCTTCATCAAGTTAAACAGAAACAGTAACAAACTCAATTTTAAATCTACTAGACGCAGCAGCTGATATAGTTACGCACACACCCAGAAACCATGGGCACTTTGGCTAATCACAAAGGAGCAAAGTAATAAAAACATTATTATTCAACATTAGATGAATAATTGTACAGAATTCATTTTTAAAACATTGATATTTCTCTGTTGTTTACCTCATGGACAGCCTATTTGTGTAGCACTCTAAGCCTTAAATTAAAGGGTTTGAACTAGGGATGCAACGATACCAATTTTTTCAAACCGATACCATACCGATACTTGGATCTGAGTACTTGCCGATACAGAGTACAAAAACCGATAGTTCTACCACACACACACACACAAATGCAATGAATTGAAAGACAGGTTTTATTTTATTCTCTGCCGATAATAAATAATATCTTAATAAAAATGACCACAAAAAAATTTCAAGTGAAAAATAAACACTTCGGTTAAATTATTGCAGAGTCTCCACATTGTAATTTAACAAAATATCACTGAACTATTGGCACTGTCTCAAGCTTTCGGAATAATAAATAAACACTTCTGTTTGGAAGAAAATAAATACAAATTAGGTTTGAGAATAAAATAAACTTTTAAATTGTTGCAGAGTGTCCATATTGTAAACAAACAAACAAAATAACGAAAGTATTTGGCATTGGCGAACGAACTCCCCATCTGCCCGTGGATCATCAGTCCACTGTGCCGTTAAACCAAGGACTGACATCGCGCACACATTGCTTGTCTTTACCTCTTTAGAAAGTTTTGGCACCATTATCTCCCTGATGTGTGGGCGGCTGGGAATTTCATATCGCAGCTCGCGTATGCTGAGAAGAATCCTATGTTTTCCACGACTGGCATTGGCTGGTCATCCAGAGCGATAAAATGAGTCAGAGCCTCTGTTATTTTAACTGCCCGTGGATTTTCTCTTGACATTTTTCATCGCTTTTCCAAAACCTGAGTTAAAGTTGGCTGTTCCAGTCCACACTGCTGACATTTTGTTTAGCCTAGCTACAGCAGCCTCCAGTTTCTCTTTTTTTATCTGGAGCTGCCAGTCTGACTCATCTAACCCCGTGCCTGTTTAGCGCGGGTTGTCCCCCTAGTGGCCAATCTAAAAAACTACAACAAAAATGACAAGCCACCCTCTAATTAATGAAATAAGTTAGTATCGGTTCATGGTATCGGTTAACTTTTACGAGTATGAGTACACACACATTTTACAGTATCGGCCCCGATACCCGATACCAGCATCAGTATCAGTGCATCCCTAGTTTGAACGTTTACTTGGTCTTCTTTGACCCGGGTTTGGGTCCTCAACTCTTTGAAGTGTAAATTTTAAAGGCAATTGTATTAAAGAGCACCTATCTCTGTTCAATAATATAAAAATGGCCCTTGATGTTTACTGCTGTGGTTATTTTTCTTTAGAAAACTTTGAAACTTGAGTGTGTTATTAGGCAGCTAAGTAAAAAAAAATTTGCCCAACAAGACTTTAATCAATGAAAAGAAGAAATCCTTTGATATTTCATCAAAGAGGTTATTGTTTTATGGGAGAAAATTAAAGTGGGAAAACTGCAAACTCTGTTGTTATACAAGAGAACATACACTCTCAAGTAACAAAACGAATCTACTTTTGATGTGCCTGTAAGAGAAATGTTCATTTTGTTTCATGCAACTTTAACATCGCAGTCTATTTGAGTTTATCTAAGCGCTGCAAAATCACAAGCTATTTCAGGGCACTTTACACAGTGAGGTCAAACCTTACAAATCCAAGCCCAAAACTCAAGAAGCACATCAAAATTTGTCTGCATCTCAGGCAGAGCTCTTGGTAAATAGCAAGTTGCTATAAAGGGATTCTGCATAAACAATCTATTATACACACACACACACACACACACACTCACACAAAGAGACACACTGTACAAAAGTGATGCACGAACACACAAAATTGAACACAGCAATGTCACCTCAAAACACAGTTACATTTTATAACTACACCATCTAAATGATTTATAATGGCAGTGGAAGACAAGGCAAGCAAGGGGGATATGGAGAAGAAATGGAAGAGGACAAAAGAGGAGACAAGAAAGGCAGCGACAGAGGCAAAAACAACCTCTCTGTAGTGAGGTGAGGCCCCAGACTGGCAGCTTTACAAAGGAAGGAGAAAATGGAATTTGAAAGTGATCTGAAGTTGGGATATTTGTAATGACACACACACACACACACACACACACACACACATACAAAGCTCACTCATAATGTGCTGCTAGTAGGAGAATATGTGGCAAAATCAATGATACAGATAGAGACAGGTGGGATGGTGGAAGACCGATAAAGAGAAACAGATAGCTCTTGTGACTGATGACTCATGAAAATTAAACCTTTCTTTTCAGCTACATGCTTTCATTTCCCCTCACCTCCTGTGATCCCTTTTTACTGAGTAGCAATCGTAGCTCCAGGTACACCTGGTGCATGCATCTGTGCGTGCATGCCGACGAAAGGTGTGAGCAAAAGCCCACAAACTCCCTCTCTCGCTCTTTCTTGTCTCTCCTTCTCTCTCGCACACACACAGAGTTGTGGTTTTTCTCAAGGTATTCTTTGTTTTCAAAGTGATTTGTTTTTCAATCACACATTCAGCTGCCTTGTACACAAAGTATTAGAAAACCTAAAAGAATTTCCCTTGGCATGGCTTCCCAGAGCACCTATGATGTTGAACTGTGCAGTCTCACTTTGAGCCCACCTCACCCATATCCCACAGTCATAACTCACAAAGGAAAATACAAGGATCTTTCACGGTCTCTACAAGAGGAAATCAGAAGCAATAAAAAAATCAAACATAAAGCCATTTCAAAGCATATAGCGATGCTTTGGATTGACTGTACAAGAGACCCACACAAGACAACTTGAAAGAGAGATGAAGGAGATGACTCAGTCGAGTTCGGGGTAACATGAAAAGAGCTTTGTGTGCGTGAGTGGGTATGCATGTGTGTGTTTCTCCGTGTATGTGTGTGTGTGTAGGGGGTTTATATTATATTTGGTTGGAACTGAACACACACCACAATGCTAACACATTTTATTAGGTGTGCAAACACACTGCAGGCTAATAAGTTTGTATTGGAATAATAATTAAAACAGCACGCAGTGGTGCATGTCTTCATAACTTCAGGCTTTATCATGAGTCACAATAGACCACAGTCTATTGTTTAATAAGGGATTGCTAGGCCTGTGTACATAGAGACAATTGATAACGCTTTACTGACACCGGCTCATGGGACACAGCAAAGGCACGGCATTTCAGTTCAAGTTGTAAGCCGCTGTTCAACATTGCTCTATTTAAATGTTAACTGAGGACAAGCCATTTCAATACTGGTAGTTTTGCATGGCTGTCTAAGCACTAAAAACACAGCTTACTTGAACTCAAACTTTGTTTACTCTTTCTGCAAATACTTAGCCACGTTTCCCATGTTTCCTGAAAGGTAAGTACGAACAAATAAGCCATCAAAGCAACAGAATTACTCACTGAAACAATTGCACTTAAGCAATTAAATTGCTAAATTATAAATGCATCCATTTATTTAGTTATGAACAAAAAGAGTCAAGGATTTATAATCCTACACTCTGGCTGGAATATAAACACAATCACTGTCACAGTCAGCCAAGATGATAAAAGTATCACTTCGGTCTTACTCTGCTGGCAAGGACTGTTTCAAAGAAAACTGCCACGCAGACGTGACACATGAGCACAAACAGAACGAACCTAAAGTGTCACAGGATTCATAACTGCTGCTCGCAGCTTTCATTCTGGTTCACTGCGCTAATGTCCAAAAGATTAATGACCATCTGACTTGAGGTACACACATTGTGCTATTTTTGAAGAAGCAGCTTGAGTCTTTTAAGCATGAACTTCCCCTGTGTTTGGAATCATTTACCAGGAAATTCAAGTATTTTCTAATACATTTAATTTGTTATTGATTTCATCTTTACATCTGGGTTTTTCTGGGGGTACGGAGGATTAACAGTAAACAGTGAAAACGATCAATGTGGACACATCAAAGCAAATGATCGTGTTACCTTATTTGACATAAATTTGGATTTTATTGTTATTTTTCTGACCATTTGAGAAACGAAAATGCCTTTGGTGCTTGATGTAATTAAGTCCAAATTACTCAAACTGGTGCCTTTACTGAGGCCAACAAATAAATGAAGCCAATCGTGTGAAATGTGAGGTCCAAGTTGATTATATGTGTCATAAAGCCTCATATATTTCTTATTTCTAACATACGCTGAGAGGATAATGAAAGAAAAATAAAAATGGATTATTGTTACAGTAGAAAATCCATCTGCACATTATTGTTCCTCTTTCATCTTTCACTCTGAGTCTCCTCTATAGCACCAGCTCAGTGGCTGCTAATTACTGTGTGTAAATAAAAAAATTAAGTGTTTGCTTCCTGTACTTTTTAAAGTACAGGAGTGTCTAGGTGTGTGAATGTGTGTGTCACTTCATTAGTAAAATAACAGGGGAAGAGTGCAGGAGGTTGTCTTTCAGAAGTCAGCATTGCATGCAATGTTTATCCTCCACATATTGAGCCGTGTTGACCAGAAAGCCCCACCGGGGCCATTGGACCAGCTGGTGTAATACTGGCATACACACAGTGCTAAACACCAGCACTTCTCTCCCCTCACACCCGGACAAACACACACTGTTATCGCCGTGCATACATCATCCAATGGCAGCCCCTCCATTTCCCTCCTCTCCTCCACCTTACGCCTCATCAGACATATTATAATTAGCTGTGCTGAGTAATTAACACCCAAATTAGGACATTATTTGCATATCTACCCTCATTTGCATATACTCTCTGCAGGAGTCAGACCGAGCATTCCTTCACACGTTGGTGCTCAGGACATTTTTAAGTCAATACCTAACCGTTACTGCGCACAGCAAACATATTGTACCTTCTCATTTAGAAAACATGATTGCAAAGCAGAGAGGTGAAAAGTTGAGGGGAAAATAAAAGAGCAGAAGTCAAATCTGTGCAAGCTACAGGAAAGAGAGCAAATATAAATGGGACCGAGGAGGTGGCCAGTAATAGAGGTAGCCGGGATAGAGTGAGAATGCGACACACGCCAAATGAGAAAAGGCAAAGTAAGACAGAAAGAAGACTGCCTCTTCATTTATACATCTCACTTGAGCCCATAAACCTTTGGAATTGAATCCTGGCTATGAAAGAGAGAGAGAAAGAGCGAGGGAGCAGCGCTACCTCTGGAAATCATAACGAAGGCTGCTCAAGCATGGAAAAAAGAAGCGAGAAGGAGAATGACGAAACACTTCTCTCTCTCTGTGACATTTGCCCTCTGAATCGCATCAGCTCAGCGGAGCAGAACAGCGAAGAGTGATACAGAGTCAAAGGAAGAAAGAGAGAGGCTGGCAGAGAAAACACAACCGGGAAGAAACAGGGGGAATTAAAGGGAATAGAGGGAATAGAATGGGCATGAATGACAGTAAAGAGGAAAAGAGCGACAGGATGGGCAGAGCACTTCCCGCTAGTCATTGTTTCACCAGTCGTTGCACAGAAGAGGAAAACCTGAGTTATGCTTCTGCGTTCCACATCGCTTTCACGATTTATGTTCTGGCGGGGATAATGCAGCTGGATGGCTCTGTTGAAAAGACACCCATAAATCTGGTCTTGTTTTCAATTTCTTCCTGCCGTTCTCTCCCTCTCTCTCTCTCCCAGCACCCTTCAGATTCTCTTGGCGCTCGTCTGCTCTGGTCTATTCTCCCCGACTTCTTATGTAAAGGTATTCAGCTGAAAGCCTTTGTTTCATGTATATAATGTGTTCTGCTGAGCTTGTAAAGCTTGTAAATACAAAGAAGCTGCACAGACGCACAAGAATGCAAAAGAAAAATCGCTCTTTGTCTGTTTAAACAAAAAGCAAACATCCAACCAGCACTCTCAGGCCCTGATCTATTCTTTTTCAAAACGGTACTTCACAATACAACGCCTTGTCAAGTGTTAGGACATCGCATTGACATTTAGAGACCATTTTTAAAGGCCTTTCAGATGTTGCATTAAATGTTTAGAGGACAATATTTGGCCTTCAGTCACTGTGCACTGCATTGAGGTCGGGCAATATTACTGTGATTGTCAAAGATTCATATTTTAATACCAAACATGTGCCGCTATAACTTATGATAACAGCGACTGGAGCAGGCAAGAAACTGAACTGAGAAAAATTCCAAGCCCCGGTGGGAATGTGGGACTCTTAAAAGAGAAAAATGGGAATATTTTGCTAGAAGGTCTAATGATACAGATGAGTCAGCCAAAGAGCGGTATAGAGCAGTGCACAATAAAACTGAGGTATGCTATACCTATATTAGCTAGCCAAAGGATGATATATTACTTTCTGATTCTACACTTGAATAGCTTTTTCTTTTTTTTTTTAATATAAATGCATGTTCTTTTATGTACATCATGGTTTCTTTGCTGGGACCAAAGTCAGATGATGAGCTGGAACTGTTACTGAAAGTATACGTAGAGGACAGATTTTCAGTGCTTTGAAAGAAAATATCATGACATATTAAAGCTGTATGGGGAATATTATCCACTGCCAGAAAAAACATGGCAATGTGGAAAAAATACCCAGACAAAAAGAAAAAAAATACAGATATTTGCTTCATCTTTCAAAACCTCTTAGTTTCTGCAAATCCAGGCTAAAACCAAATCCGGGAGTGTTTTCTTTGTGTTGTGTCATAAGCATTTTCAAAACTTCCACCAGGTATAAACTTACACTATGTACACAAAAACACTGGGCCACCTACACGTTGCCCCTCCAGGAGCTGCTCGGCCATGGAAACCCATGCCGCGAAGCTCTCGGCACACAGTTTTTGTGCTGATATTAATGCCAGAGGAGGTTTGTAACTCTGTAGTTATTGAGTCAGCAGAGCGCTGGAGACTTTTACAGATTCTGCTCCTTAGCACTTGATGATCTTGCACTGTAACGTTCCATTGTTTGCCATTTCATTGCTGAGTTGCTGTTGAGTTTCTGTGGTTCCTAAACTTTGCAATAATACCACTAACAGCTGCTTGTGGAATATCTAGAGGGAAGAGATATCACAAACCAGCTTGTTTTAACATTGGGCTCTTATCAAACTTAATGAGCTCTTTAGGACAACCCATTCTTTCACAATTTGATGAGAAATTTGATGTATGTGATTTTCCACACCTGCAGCAAAGGGACTGAAAACACCTGAATTCAAAGACTAAGAGCTTTTCTCCAAATAATGTAGCAAAAGCTACACGGGTTGATATTAAAATGTATTTGTATGGGCATTCCCTAAGATAAAATTGACTGATTATAGATTCTTGCTCGCACGAGTGTCTGTTCCATTGTCTACTTTGCATTGAAGATTTGTTGGCAGAAGTGTGCAATAAAGTGATATGAACTGCTGACACTTCACTTCCCAAAGGTTCAAGATTGTGTGACAACAACTCCTTTCAAACCTTTTACTTTTTTTCCTCACATGCATTTGTGAAATTATGGTGTTAAAGCATGAAAAAAAGAAAAGAGAGCTACGACCCAAGCATGCACTGCATAGTCACCACTGACTGACGGATTTACTATATACGTAGCAATCAAAGCCGAGTTCACACATTTTGTACTCACCTTTGAAAACTTAATGAGTCTTTGAAGTCTCTACAGAAAACAGTCAATTCTCTCAACTTAATCTAAACCTAGTTAGCGTTCCCTCTGGCTCCAGGCCATATGGAGGTCTTTTATAAACAAGAAAAATAATGATAATGTTTGGTTGAGCGCAGACAGCCAGTCAGCCCAGCACTCTCACTCCAGAGACCCAATTAATACAACTGTAAACCAATGCTGCCCTTCATAGGCAACAACAGCCAGAAATCTGTGTGTGTGTGTGTGTGTGTGTGTGTGTGTGTGTGTGTGTGTGTG
>NW_005187405.1:1722277-1734359 GCF_000239375.1 Pundamilia nyererei
GAGAGGGAGAGAGCCGGAGAAAGAGAGATGGAGAAAGATGTGAGTATCACAGGGTGAAGACGTGATGGAATACAGCATCCCAACCATGGCTGCCCTCCCTGAGCACTGATCGATAATTGTAGACAGAAATCATCTTCAGATCACTGGCCAACCAACCAATCATGACCAAAAACATAACTGCCATAAATGTCATGTTTGTCCTGCATTTCAAAGGCATCCAGGCCAAGTACAGTTGTTGAGAACAGAGGAGGTTATGTGAAGACCAGTTCAACAGCATGCAAACATCTGTAAAATGTAACTGAAGTCATGTCTGATACAACACAATAATAAACATTTTTTAGATTAAATGTTCTTTTAGAATGAAAAATTGAATGAATGTTAAGGCTTTGTTTGTACAAAAACACACATTTGAAGAGTTATAAAAGCAAACGATTAGGCAAATTCATTAGCCATAAATTTAAATTATCATAAGTGACCCCCTGATGCTAACGTTGTGGTTTCATGTAAACACATTTCTCTTTTAAATTACTCAACGCTGGAAACTTCCAATTAACTGAACACCTGCCACAGTAACTGACAGCCAAGACAGGAAACCTCAGCTAACCACTGGCCAATAATTCATGCGAAGAACACTGCGAAGTTCTTCGACGGACGGCTGTCGCTCGCATTGCAAACTTGTGCAACTCAAACGCAAAAAAGAGGGCAAAGATTTTCGAAACCAAGTTTTTTTCTCACGCTTTCTAATTTTTTTTTTCCTTTTTGTTCCTACCTTTTCCACCGAGCGCGCAGGAGTGGCCCCAGATAAGCCAAAACAGCAGAAATGGGACCCCGAGTGTGTGCATGTTTGTCGAGCCGTGAAGGAGATGTCTCTGCGTCCTGTCCTCTTCCAAATATCCTCGCTCACCTCCCGAGCGCGTGGATGTTCTCAGCTGGCCGGCCGCGCGACAGATAGTCGGCAGGTCGAGAGACAGTCAGTGTTAATGTAAGCAAAGAGGGAGAGAGAGGCTGGCGTTTAAATAGCGTCAACGCACCAACACTTCCGGGAGTTTCTTTTCAAAATAAAATAAAGCAACCGACTGTAAAGGTTGAAGCATTTCAAATACTACAACACCATTGTAATTACATGGAGTAGAAAATCTTTTTTAGACAACATTTCCTTTATTGCACGGATCTAAAAATAGATTTGCGAAAATTTTGAAAAATTGCACGCTTTTATGTTGAAAAAAAACCCAGTTTGGCTTTTATTTGACAAACTTGACAAAACAAAATGTTTCTCAGAGAGAAGGAGCAGGAGATGTGAAGGGAGGGATGCAGGGAGGATCTGTCTGAGAAGAGTGTCAATGTGTTAGTATTTTAGTGTCAAGACGGGGTGAGGATTGATAATGAAACACCTGGAGCAATCTGCCAGTGACTAATGCAATGTAAATGTAACATCATGTTTCCAGGCTCACTGGAGTTTCAGTTGCCACACCTTGCTGCTGACCATTTAAGTGTTTAGATTAGTGAGCAACCACGAGCATCTTTGAGTGAGGTCATTAGCAGTTACCCTCCCTTAATCATCTCAGTTATCTTAGATATGCTGCATCTGGGAAATGTATGTTAATTAAGAAGTAAAGTGCATTTTCTTAGAGCTATAATCGAATGAAGCAGCTGCCACAGTGAGATGTTTTTCCAGCTGTATCCTCCTAACAAGAGCCTCTGAAGAGCACAGCTATACTCCCCCTCACAGATTTGAGTCTTTCACTTTCCACCCCGTGGCAGAATCACTGGTTTTCTGCGAGGACCACATGTTCTTCAATTACCCCCCCCCCACACACACACACACACACACATATATTCCTGCTTCCTCTTCTGCTGGGTGTGGGTGTGTGTTCTGGGGATTAGAGGGAGCAAGAGAGAGAAGGCAGACCTCAGGAGAGTTAAGAGGATAACAAAGACAGAAAACACACGCATACAAGTCCAAGAAGGGCCACATTTACATGCACATGCAATTACTTACACACACATGCTCCTGACTGGCTGTTTCCATGGCTAATGGGAGCTAAGTCACAGCGGAGCAGTGACAAGGGGAAAGATGGTGCGCAGGCTGTCTTTCTAATTGCAGTGAAGCCATCAGGTCAGCAATTATTTAGTATAGGGAAAGGGAGAAAATCACTGTGGCATCACTAAAAGACTGCTTCTTGTGTTATTGACAAATACTCATTTTAATCTTAATGTTTCACACAAAGTAGGTTGGATTAATTTCCTTTTTTCCCGTTTATGAGCAGTCATGGCATAATCTAGCAGTGATAAACTGTTCAATAGTTTATCAACAGTTTATCACTGCTAGATTATTCATGTAACTGAAAGAAAACAGTTTCATTCATTAGGGGACTGGATTCTCACTGCGATATCTTAATTTTTACCTCAAACAGCAATAAATATAAGATCAGTGATAACTTCCATCCATTTGTGTGAACACGAACACATCTGAAAGCCTCCATTGTTGGTTTTAACTGACACACACTGCTCCCTATATGGAACTGGTGCAGTTGTCCCCACAGGAAAGGGCTTGCTCTATTTTTATAGTGATATATAACAATGGCTCGCTAAATGCCATGTCACTTCTTTGAAAGCTTACATTCTTTTAAAGTTATTCTCGTACCTCCGCTACAAAGCAGAGTTATTGGAAAAGGGATTTGTGGCCATTTTTGTAATCAGTTGCAGGTTGCTCTACAGACAGTCAGTTAGTGTTGTACAGTGCTCTCCCCTTTCATCTGACAAGCAGTTTACAACAATAGAATGAAAGGTTACCTGGAGCTCATAGGTGTTTGATGCTGCACTGCTGTAAAGGTCAGCTTCTAATTGTAAGGTGTTCTGGGAAGATGCCGTCATTGCCCACAGATGCAGCAGCACTGAGCGCAAAAAAAGTAACACTGCTCTTTAATGTGCATCTAATAAATGAAAAGGCACCGTTATTACGTTTAATTACAAAGACTTGTTAACATCTTGCACGTACTTCAGTACCACGGAGAGCTCCGTCGCTGTAACCTTCATCCACCAGGGGTCGCACTTCAGCTAGGTTTTATCTGCGGAACCTTCAAACAAGCGCCTCTCCAAACACGGGAAAGGGGGAGTGGTATCAGTGTGACACACTCGCCAAATGTCAACAATGTGAAAAGAAGGTAATGAAACGAACTATCGCTACTGCCTTTAATCACTGTGTGGATTGTATCACGCCTGCTTGACTGTGCTGTTATTCTGTTTTAACTGATTAATCGCGTTACGCCTGGTTTATTAGTCCGCTAAGCTAGCGACTGTTAGCTGCCTGCTCAATGTCAAGGTGGACTGTCACAGCTTCCTCAAATGTTGATGGCGTTTTAACTTACTTCATTAACTTCATTATGTTACAATCTATGACACATACGTTATTCTGCCTTAAAAACATCATTAGAAACTTAGATTTTAAAAAGGGCGTATTTTGCCTTGCCAGTAGATGTGATTTGTAGAGTATTCACAGAAAAACACACTTTAGGGTTGGAGTGAGCGTGTGAGATCCTGCTTGCATAGCTTTATTTAAAGTTGATATTGTAGAAATGCGTGCAAGTGTACTAACTGTGAAAATGAATTTGCCAGATGACCTAGAAGAGTCTGATTACTCTGTCAGAGTGAGGCAGGGTGTAGTAAGTGTCCACATCCAAACTAAAAGCTTTCTGCAAAGAGGAAGTTGTTTCAAAAGCTTCTTTTTCTTTCAACATGGTTGTTGTTCATACGCAAAATTACAATTACTAGTTAAATACATCAATTTATATGGTGCACGTTTAACTAAACGTATCTAAACAAGCTAAACAATCCCTGACATGTCTTAATATAAGCGCAGTAAGGAGAGAACATTTAGAAGAATTGAACATGATTTAGTGAAATAGAGAAATAATTTTGTTTCGCCATTAATTTGCAATTAGAATCAGGTGACCCAGCATGGCAGAAAATAATCCTAGCAGGACACGATTTAGGATAGGACACACCGGATGTGTAGATGCTGGTTGTGGTGAAGATGAGGATGAAGGCTTGGCTGAGTGTCTGAGTGACTTGGGTGAGGTGAGGATGAGTATGAGGTAGGTCGCGTGGAAGTGATGTAAAGAATAGAAGAGCAGCCGAGCACCTAGGAAAGCAGGCAGATGAGTGATTACGGAGCTCATTGCACAGGCTGTACTGTAGTTATAAAATATAAAGTTTATATTATTTTACAGAAAAAAATGTTTGTTTTTTAAACCATCGACACACTATTTTAAAAACAGGCATTTGTATAGTAGATAGTGGAAAAATAAAACACAGGATGTGCCTCAACCTCCTGTGTTTGCATTTTATATCCCCTACTGCCTCGTTTGGCGTCCTCATTGGTGCCCTCCTGGGTACACACAGACCACAGAAGAGGAGAGTGAGAAGAGCAGATGAAGCTAAGACTTTTCTTGGAAGTGAGGGACTGGCTGATAAGTGACGTTGAGCATTTCTGGTTACCTGTGTTTAGCGAGTTTCCATGGAGAGGAATTTTTCTTCTATGTCCCTGCTTGGATACGCAGCGCCTGAGACCGTACTACCTCAGGAGGATTCATCCAGACTGCTGCTGTTTGGCCTTTTCTGGTTTGCACTGAACTGGAGATTGTTATTCATGGATTTATTTGGATTACTGTAATTCATTGTTCACTTGTACTCAAGTCACACTGTTGCTGAACAGCTGTACTGTACCCCATTAAATTCAGAGTATATTTTAAGATTCTGGTTCTGACTTTTAGAGCTCTTCCTGGACAAGCACCAGCTCACATCAGTAAACATTTACACCCATTCATCCCCAGTGGGTCCCTGAGGTCATGTGATTAGGGCCTAGTTATTGTGCATCATACAAGGCTGAAAACTAAATGAGATGGAGATTTTGCTACAGTGGCCCCCTAGACAATGGAAATCGTTCCCTCTGACCTGATCTATGGACTCAGTGATCGCCTTCAAGAAACTACTAAAAACTCATCTTTTTAGACTTGCTTTTTTATTTTTATGTATTTTTTTGATCTTTGATCTTTGTCGCAAAAGATGATACAGATAATACATTCTACTGACTTGCTTACTAAAAGTAAAAAATCCACACTCTGCTTCACATCTTCAAGCCGTCCTGTGAACAGCTGCTGGAGGCTTTGGCCACCGGGCCTTATGTTTGAAATCTCTGGGCTCAGGAAATCTGTGATTCTAAATTAGGTGTAGATGTGAATGTGAGCGTATCCCTGAAACAAACTGGCAGCCTGTCAAGGCTCCAACCCAACCCTGAATTGGGTAAGCAAAAAAAACAAAAAACGGATTTTAGTGTTATCACTGACGGTGCGTTTTTGTGTAGGCACAGATAATAGAGTGGTGCATACCTTTGTGGTATCAGGCAAGCCCAAAATCCAGAAGGATTGCTATTTGCTTCTATGCTGCCAACAACTGTGGCCAGAGGCATTTTGTTGTCTTTGTACATTCATCCTACTCATGTAAGCGCTTCAAACACTCAATCAAGGATAGAGTCATTACTCTTTTCATTGTCAAAGGTTGAGTTCAGTATGACCTCATAAAACCATTTTTTGACCTTTACTTAAGAATTAATTTCCTAATTATGAGCAATTTCACACAGATGCCTATTAGAATGAAATCCCAAACTAATAACATTTTAGATCTAAATGTTGAGATAAACTACTCACTGAACTTTGGTCAAGAAAGTTAATTTAAAGTGAAATAAATGTTGGCTGGATTCCTGGCAGAGTGAGTGGTGAGTTGGCTGAGCAGTGGCTGGTGTTAATTTCCCTTTGGGCTCTTTACACACACAAACACGGACAGTAAAACAAAACTGCACTGTAGCCGTTTACTTCGTCCGGTGCTCAGCCTCAGAAAAACACCGCATCCTTTATTCTTTTCGGTGTTTCTGGAAGTGGATTTGGTGTCCCAATGACAAATTGTTAGAAGATCGGAACCGGAGTTTATTTTTTTCTTCTCTGGGGTTAGACTGTGCTCATCTGTGTGTGTGGTGTTAATCTCTTTTTATATTACATGCAGAGGTTTCCAGAAGAGGACTGTTTCTCATTGCTGTCTTCCTTGAATCTCGTCGTCTTCTGTCCCATCACGTGACTCTGGCTTATTACTCTGTTTCACTTTCCTCTAAGGTTCTTTGACTGCGGTGTGAGAGGTTAAACCAAGATGGCCGCCCGCCGTGTCCCACTAGTCTTGTTAGCCTGCGGCTCGTTTAATCCAATCACCAACCAGCACATGAGGCTGTTCGAGTTGGCCAGAGACCACATGCACAGCACAGGTCAGATACAGACAACGCTACGTCCCCGTATCATTTGTGTATCGCTGTATCGTTTGACTTTAAAGAAAACCAGCCTCTGTAAGATCTCCTCCATAAAGCCCACTGATTAATAGACTTTGTAGTTACAACTAATCAAGCAATGAGTAATAGTTATCCAGCCTCTCTGAAGGACTTTCAAAGTTTTTCTTTGGACACTGACTGCTTTTTCACTCACTCAGTCCAGTCCCTGTACCTGCCCAATTTCAGAGGAATGTTTTTTGATTGTTAAACCTCTTCACCCAAGAGCCACCCACTCACGTGCCTTTAGGTACGTTGTTAATAGCCTGTTGCAAAACAGATCATTTGTTTTCATTTTCTTAACTGATTCTACAAAAAATGCCAAATGTAACTGTTAGACAGACCTAAAATACTATGTTTGCAACAAGGTGGTTCCCAAAAGAGCAAGTAGCTGTAAAGTTGGCATATGGTGTGTATGGTGTCCTTAAGAAATATGAGGAAATATGAGGAAACTGGACAAGTGGAGCCCAGACCCACACATGTTAGGCCTAAAAACTACAGCAGATGAACAGTATCTGAAAATCGTGTCCTTAAGGAATAAGTATAGCAGGACCTGAGAGATGCACCTGACCCTTCAGTTGATCCATCTACTGTTCATGATAAAGCCCCATCAGAAATGGTCTCAGCAGAAGGGTGACTGTCAAAAAGTAAAAATTGATGGAATTATAAACATCTGGATAGCGTCTAATTGGCGACCGCTTCGTTTCTTTTTCCCAAAAATCACCGGCAAATCAGTAAAAGCATACCTGCATAGAGAAACACGTTGGAACACTATCAGTCATGGATTGGCCTCCCCAGAGCCCGGACCTCAACGTTACTGAAGCAGTGTGGGATCATCTTGACAGAAAACAGAGCAAAAGTCAGTCAGAATCCAAAGAATAGCTTATAGTTCTTCGGGAAACCAGGAGAACTATTCCTGAAGACTCCTTAAAGAAATTACAAAGAAACCTGCCTAAGAGAGTTCAGGCTGTGTTGAAGAATAAAAGTGTTCATACGAAACATTGACTCTGAAGCTCATCAGACTTGTACCAACTGTTTGTGCCTCATATGCTGCATTTCCATGTATATTCTATGTATTTCAATAAATCCCTGAAACAATTTCCTAGCAAAATATAAAGGAATGAGGGGTGGCTCAAGACTTTTGCACGGTACTATATATATGTGATGTATTACAACCCAACTATGCCACTTTTCAGAGCTCTTTAAACTAGCTCATTGTTTATCACTTGTGGCCTTTAAATCTACTGTTTGATTGAGTGTCGCCCTGTCATTTGTCTTGTTCCTTGCCGCCGTGGCAACCAATCCCTGATAAAACTCCCTACGACCTTTCTAGCGCTAAAGAGCAGACATGCAAACTTTAAGACTAGCTGGAGAAGAGAGAGCTGAATACCTATGTCAAGTTGCCATAAACACAACTCCAAACGAATGCTAATGTGCTCTGTGTCTGCCGCAAGCGAAATTAGGCTCTTTTTTTTTTTCAGCAGGCAGTGGAGGTCTTTTGCCCCCTAGTGGCCGGAAAAAAAATCAATTGCTGCATCTTTTAAGACCCCAGTACGAAGAATCCCATACAAACATACAAACAATGCTAATATATGGCCGTCTCCGTGATTTAGAGGCTCTTGTGTGGAAAACGCTTAGTCACCCTAAGCTTTATGTTCTGATCTGCTCTGCCACACAATCCCAGCTTCAGAGACACAGCGTCCTTATATAAATTCAGGACATTTACAACGTAAAGATGCTCTGAACACAGTGCAACATTTCAACATGCAGGAACATTAATGCTCTTACAGTTTTCCCTTCGACCCCCTTACCTATAAGGCATCAGCTGACTAGCTTGAGGTTGACATTCAGAAATCACAGCAGACGTTTTTCCTCCTGTGTCTGATTGTTTCCAACTTTGTCAGCTAAATAAACACACCTTTTTCTAAAATTGATGACATAGTATGATTTGAGACACCTTGTCACGATCACCCACCTTTCTCACTCCGTTATAAAGAGATTAATTGTCTTATTTGTCCTCAAATGTGAGATCTGATGAACCATTAATTGTATCAACGCCACTATCTCTGTTATACATGACAGCTGCATTTCTTTTTCGCTGTCGTGACCCAGTTAAACTCTGTTAATCTTCTCTCCCCTCAGGCCAGTACCAAGTGGTGGGTGGCATTGTGTCCCCAGTGAGTGACAGCTATGGAAAGCAAGGCCTAGTACTGGCTAAGCATCGTGTTGCTATGGCAGAGCTGGCGCTTCAGAGCTCCAACTGGGTCACAGTTGATGAATGGGAGAGCCAGCAGCCAGACTGGACGGAGACAGTGGTCACTATGAGGTATAAACCATCTTTACTGCCGGAGATTAGTTTTAAAATAAAATTTTAAAAAAATCTTGCGATATTGTGCAAGAAAGTGAATGGTTGAAACAATTTTCTTTCTCTTTCCTGTCACCCTTTATGAACACACCTCACAGACAATTACATGCACAGTCAGTAAGTCCCTGGCAATTCGATGGTTAATCAGAAACATTGAACTGGTTGAAACATTGTGTTGTGTATTTCCAGTCAAATAATATATCTCCTGTCATAATAACTGCATAATAACTTCTTAATGTGCAAGAAGATCAGATCATCCTAGTCTTACCAGCAGAGTTCGCAGGGATCCACTGTCCTTTGCTGACCCTCTGTGAGCCCTTTATCATGCAAGCTTGTGCTGTTTATGTAAGAGTGCCACCAGGTTTCCTACCTAATTTATGGTTTTAGTCTCTTGGGGGCTGCTAGACTAGACTGGATCCATATCAGGTCTGTTTTTTTTCATGGGGTGAAATTAGGACCACGGGCTGTTAAATTCATTGGCCAACTGGGAACGGTTTAGTGGCAAAAGGCTGCCTGAGCGATGAATATGTTTGAAGAGAGGTGCTGCACTGAGCGAAAGGATAGGAAAGAGGCCCCACTGAGTATTTGCTCGCTCACTAACACATAAGTTAACTGGACAGAATTTTCATATTTATTTGACCCAAGAGAACCATCCATCCATCCATCCATCTGTTCTTTTCTGCTTATCCAATTTAGGATGGGGGAGGGGGGGTGGCGTTAGCCAACCGTAGGTGTGAGCAACTTCTTGACCAGGATTGAGGCTGGTCATCCAAACCAGTTTAATCTTATCTGATGGTGACAGTCCAGATCTTTTCCCAGACTTTGGCAAAGTGCTGTTCCACCTAAATAACTTGTACTTGGGTACAGTTGTTTGAACTGATGCTCTTGAATCTACATTTATGTAGAAATGACTCCTAGAGACCTTCTCAACTTGTGTAAATCTACAACTCTCTTTCATCAATCTTCACTGAATTCATTGGAATTTCCAATTGTTCTGAGTATTGGTTAATCAAATTAGTAAATTAATTAGTTAATCAATAAATCCCATTATGTTTGTAACTAGAAACCAGTTTTAGTCAATCGTGATGACCAACGAGAAGTTAATAGCCCTTGTCAAGTTAATAGACACTGCAAAGCCTTTATTAAATGTACTGTATGTATATATTTGAGCCTGTGTGTATAATTTTGACTTTTTGTAGACTAGAGAAAATTCAGAGTTGTGGACCCAGTTCTTGTGTTTTTTAAGTGATTAAAGAAGTATGGTGTACAATCGTTCCACCCTGGTAAAAGAACAGTTCAGAGGAATTATTAAAAGCTCCAAATTACCATGAAATCCATGCCCACAATGAGTGGATAGTAACTTCTGACCACACCTGACACTTATACGCACACGCCCAGTTGTGTCTCATTCTTGCTGTAAGCCATGTTTGCTGATCAAGCCATGAAGTGGACTGTTGTTATGAGTCTGTGAGCAGGCCACGTCACACATTATTCAACGCACACACACACGCACACACTTTTACATACAGAACAACTTTAAGAAGCTTTGAAAACAGTGAAGATTTTCATCTCTTTTAAAGGCTTTTCTATAAGTCGTGGCTATTTTTCCTTTTTCTAATCGCTTCAGTAAAGCTTTATTGACATGTTTAGACTGAACAGTGGATTACCTCAGCACATGCATGAACAGTAAGTTACTGCACAAAGCAGGAATGATGCACTGCACATGAATAAAACAACAGAAAAACTGAGGACAAAGAGGAAATGGTTGGATTCACAAACACAAATGAAAGAAAACTGCATGTATTACCACATAACTGTTTAAAAAACAAAGTATCAGTATCTTTTCTTTTCTTTTTTTCCTTTGGTTGTCAGGTATCATTACGGGCGTATTCTAAAGGAGTATGAGCGGAGCGTGGGAATGCACAACAACTCGGGTAAGAGTCTCTTTTTGTTCAGCTTAGAAACTCTTGACTACAGAGTGTTATCAGGATTTTTAGAGGTATTTATATGATGTTTTTATTATCACAAAACATGCATATTTTAAAGACAGCCGCAGAAAATGAAATCTTGTCCCTTTATGGCTCCTCACTCTACAGTGAAAATAGCATGAGAAAAAGCTGTTTTTATGGGCCAGCATGGCTGCCCAAGTCAAGTATGTGGTACGACTCTTGTTTGTGCTGTTGTTGGTCAGTCAACCAGCTGCAGAGAAGAGCAGGTGCACAGTCGAGGTCTTGGAGGACTGCACAGGAGCGCATCTCAGATCTCTTCCCCCCCTCTTTCCGACTGAAATCTTGTGTGTGGACTAACACATTTGTGGGACCATAAAACCAACATAACGTGTTCCCCGTAGGTTGAGCATGCAACCTCTTCAACCTCTGGTAGACTACTTTCAGTTCCAATACATTTGCATGGGTCACCTGGTGGGAGGCAGCCTGTTCTCCAGACAGTGAGGTCCCATTTGGACTAAGTGTTGTCACTCTCAGACAGACTGTGAAGCATTTGCATATATTACCACGTAATTTAGTCTACATCAATGAGTACGACTTGTCTGCAACACTCTTCGCAATAGGGGACTCGACTTGATGGTTGTATTGTGGTTATTTTCCTATGTCATTTTGCAGTTAGATTGCCATCGGGCAGCAACTGGGGTGGGGTTCAGATCGATTAAGTCCTTGCATGTGAGAAAGCTACTATTGCTCCTTCATTCAAGACTTTTCTAAATGAATTTGTGTTTAATTGGATTTTTTGTGTATGCGGATTGGTGATTTTTGGCGATTTATCACAGTTAACTGCCAAATTGTCAAAATAGATTGCATCTAATTGTGAACTTGGGCCCATCCAGTTACAAACAGATAGCAGTCTTATTGCTGTTTTATTGCCGTCTTGACGGACCAAAGTTGCTTTGAAAGATGGCAGTAGACTGAGTAGTTGCAGACCTGGTCCTCGTCTTCGGGGCAACCAAGATCACAAGTTCATTGCACCTAACTGCAATAAATCTGGCCATGCTGCATTCTCCCACTACTGTTTTCACTAGTGTTGCTGTAGTATTAATGATTCGTAGACTCTTCCACCGTCAGCTCAAAGTGAAACTTGTAGTATTTTTGAAGAGTGAAACATTCATGTCAGCCCTCTGCATCAGCTGGGCTTTGTGATCTTCTGTTAAACATGAAGATGTTGAATTTTTTATTGTCAGTCTGTTAGTATGCTGACTTTGCTACTAGAAATGGAGATCGATCGATCTATCTATCTATCTATATATCTATTAGGGGTGCAACGATACACAAAATTCACGGTTCGGTTCGGTTCGATACTTTGGTGTCACGGTTCGATATTTTTTCGATACAAAAAAA
>NW_005187405.1:1741665-1743607 GCF_000239375.1 Pundamilia nyererei
GTCATGTTGTGCATTTTATTTGCCCTGTCCAGGCGCAAAATGTTCACTTTCTTTTTCTTTGATATTCACATCACTGGTGCCTTCAATTTTTACATTTTGCTTCCTATTAGTGTGTGGACTCTTCGAGGAGGCAGTTCAGTAAAGTACTTTTTTTTTTTTCTTTTTTTTTTTCTTTTTTTAAGCTTGGTTGTGGACTAGGCAGTTGGCAGGAACCCACTGAACTCTGTCCCTGTATTCAAAAAGAGGAGCACATGAGGATTGTGTCACTCTTTGCTGTTGTGATTGCTCAGAAAGAGGACTGGCATATCCAGCTGCAGGACAACATATTACCAATAGTGCTGGAAGATGATTAAAATGGTGTAGATGGATATAAAAACAATGAATTTGGAGGGATGAAATAGACCCTTGCATATTTTAAGCCATCTCTGGAGGGAAAATAAACTAAGTTTGTTATATTTGTCACACCGTGTTTTATCGTTGTTTTTGTTTTATCATAAAAACTGGTTAGAAAGTGTGTAAATAGTCATCTTCTCTGTTTTATTCTGCCACCCCACTCAGATCTGTCTCCCCAGCTGAAGCTTCTGTGTGGGGCAGATTTCCTAGACACCTTCAAGATCCCCGGCTTGTGGCGGGACGACCACGTCGAGGAGCTGGTCGGGCATTTTGGCCTCGTCTGCGTCAGTCGAGGGGAGCTGCAGCCCGAGCGGGCCGTGCACGAGTCGGACCTGCTGTCCTACCGCAGGCACAACATTTTCCACGTGAGGGAGTGGGTGAAGAACGAGACGAGCGCCACGGAGGTCCGCCGGGCACTGAGACGGGGTCTGAGTGTGAAGTACTTGCTTCCAGACTCTGTGATAGAATATATTCACCGGCACAACCTTTACACAGAAGACAGCGAGATGAGAAATAAGAGCGCGGTGCTGAGGCCGCTCGTTAAACAGGCACAAGAGCCGGTAAAGAGTCTAGACGACTGATGGAGCCCTCGAAGGGTGAATTCACTCACAGATGAGTGCTTGTCTTCAGGGAATGGAAGCTCTGTTGGCCTAAGTGTGTTTTCCAGGCATCACTTTAACTTTTTTTTCTTTTTTTTAGTAAGAAGCATCCAAACACAGACATGGTGTTTTCAGAAGTGATGCAAATACTGAGCCACATCTTCATCCTACATTTTTTCATAGAGATTTTTCACCATTCAGTGTTTTTACTCATTGGACTTGATGGCAGTTCTATTAATTCAAATAAATATTTTTTGTATTCCCTCATGACTATTTTATTTTTCTATGCTTTCGTCGGCCCAAGTCCCACAAACACACACGCGACAAAAAAAGGCTGTAAAATGACTGCTGGGGTTTTTATTTATTTAAAACATTTAAAAAGACTTTTATATTGAAGTCTTATTTCCCATCTATGTGCCAGATGTTTATATAGTTCACAAACATTTGTTGACATAGAGACAGATACACTCACTTTAACAAAGAAAGTCAAGACAATTCAATTATATGAAAAATTATTATTTTTTAAACGCAAGTTCAGACACAAAAGAAAAGAAATCATGAATAAAGTATGATGTGCATCACATATCACAAGAATACACTTTGATTCACGGCTGTTCAGCTGCTCATTAATGTAAATATCTTATTACACGACAGCTACATGATGCATTTAGGCATGTAGAATAAGACGTGTAAGAAGATCTTCATTGATCCCAGAGAGAAATTCGCATGTCTGCGTTGGCTCGTCTGCTATTTGTATGAGAATTGAAAAGCCTGTTGGCTGTGGGTGTGAATGACTTTATCTATTTTTTTTTTTTTTATAATTCAAGTATTTATTAGAATTTGCATTTTATAACAGCAAATACAGAGATGCAACAACCAAAAGCAAGAAGCAAACAAACAAAAACAAACAAACAAAATAAATAAATTAAATAAATAAATAAAATTTAAAA